>NC_056630.2:15200767-15508267 GCF_002870075.4 Lactuca sativa | reverse complement strand
TATAGTTGAAGTGATTACAAAAGTTGCTACGAATGAAAGCAGTAGCATTTTGGTTGACCAAAAGTTGATTGATGGTCCAAATGCAAATGAAAGAGGGAAAATCTTCATTCCTCTCATCATGGCATTTCAAGTAAGTTGCTTTTCTTGAACTTTTCTGCTTGTGGGTCCCTTTCCCTTTCTCCCTTTGTTTGATTGTTTTTTTTTTTTTTGCAGTACTTCTTTGTTGTGAAACAAGTTAAAAAATGGATCAAGGATGATATTGCTAAACAACCCAAGTCTTCATGGGAATGAGCCCTTTTTGCTCTTTTGTGGTTGATGTTATGTCGAGTTAGTGACAGTTGTTTGTTGGCGGGTTTTTTTTTTATCAAGTATTGTGTAACTTTGGAAAATGACTTGGTGTTATTATATTAGACGAATTTTGACAAATTTTTAATGATTTTCTCGTGTTGCGTGTTGTGGTTCTAACAAACATTTCGAGTTGAAAAATTAAAAAGATTAAGAAAACCACTTTGGTTTTAACCGGATCAAAACAAGAATTGAGTCTAAGTTTTGATTTCTTGTTGTCGACGCTGAAATAAATATTATTTAAAATTCAGTGTTATAGTTTTTGTTCAGAAGAATAAAATATTAGGGTGAAATATGTATTTAAGCCATAGTAGGAGGGCTTGTTGGCAAGACTATATAATTGATATGTTAGATAAGTTTTTATTATTAATATTAATATATTTTTTTTAAAGCTGAGGGATATATTCCCATCCACACCTGGTCCTTTGATATGTTAGATTAAGTGTTGTCAAATTTTCAAGTTTCTTCTTCTATCTCTTCTGTTGCCCAGAGAATTCATGTATAAAAGTAAAATAGAGTGAGATAATGCATTTTAGGGCTTGTGTTTTATCAGATATTTGAAGTGTTTTCACAAAATTTGTTGAGGGTTGTAAAGGGATCAGCATCCTTGGAGCATGGATCGAGTTTTCGAGTCCTTATCGGAAGTATATGATGTCGTAGCTCTAACTGTTAGCATTTAATGAAACTTGAATGCAATGGGATGTTTGGATTTCTTAGTCATAAATACTTGGAAGTTATTAAATGTAACTGTATTTATGGTGCACTTTTTATACTACAAAAAATAACTATCTAAAATTTTATTTTATCTACTCTAATAAATGAAAATGACTTTGCCACTTGTCATTCTCTCATAAGATTAGCCACATGTCATTTTGTCATAATTTGAAATATATTTATTTTCCACTTGTCATTATTTTAATTTTCATTTTCAATATATCATTAATTACTTTCCATAAATTAAACCTACCATAATGACTATCAAATTTTAAATTTTAAATTTCAAATTTCAAATTCAATTCCAAATAAATTTACAGTTTAAACCTTTATGTTTAATATTTTGTTATAATTAATCCGTTTAGTACACACTAAACACATAATTTTAATTAATTTATTCTTTGCATGTTTTTTTCTCATTATTTTCACTTATTTCAATTTCAAATTCAAATAAAATTTCTATTTAATCGTTCGTACTTAATATTTTGTTTTAATCAACCCGTATATTATACGGGTCTCACAACTAGTATAATAACAAACAAAAATTAAACAACTTCCACATATATTAATGAACAATATTGGAGGGGCTATCCGAAATGCTCCCGTCTCCATCTAACTCTAACTTCAATTTTTAGGATTTCCACATATTATTGATGTTAAATACCGAAATTAAATAAATTCAATAGAGTATAAAAAATTAATTAAAAAAACCCATCAAAAATTATAGATTCTTCCATCTTTTTTTTTGAACGACAAATATAAATATATACTAAACAACTCTTAAATTATTCCACCTACGTCCATAATGAGACTTAAACACTCGACCTCAATTAGGGATGACAACACCGGATACTGTTGAGTTACAACCCTTTGGTTATAGATTCTTCCATCTAAGCTATATCCACTACGAAAACACTTACCGATCATTTTCTACATCAAACAATGTCGACTTAGAAATGGACAAATTTCTCATTGTGTAAAATGATCATTTCTGACACTAAGGCTTGAGGGTGTGGCCTCGCCACCCTTCTCGCCAAGAAGCTCGCTAAGAGTTCCCACATCACCTCCTAAGACTTTAAAATAAAACCTATTTAAAATCAAACACTACCTACTCCTTATATTTTTTGTGCTACACATGTTAAGCCTACATGGCATAAACAAATAAAATAAAATCCTACGTGCCAATATGCTATGAGTGTTATCACTCTCTATAACTAAGAAGTAAGAAGTGACATTTTCCAAACAAAAAAATGTATTAAAAGATCAAATTTTCCTCACTAAGAAATGGTTAATTCCCATTAAAACCATTATCTCTATAATACCAAATTTAAACTTAAATCCATGTATGAAAGTAGGCTTGAGAGAAATTTCAATATATTGTAACACCTCAAATTTTAGACCAAAATTTTTATTTTTAAACTTCCAAAACATAGTTTCACAACCAGATCAATTACAAATCATTTCAAAACTCCAGTGTCATAGTTATTAGAGTACATAAAGATCATGTCCCAATAGTAAATTCTCAGTGCGTGTGTACAGTTAGATATTCGCTTTCTTGCGGTCTTGAGAAGTACCTGCCACATACAAATCAACAATTGTAAGCACAAAGCTAAGTGAGTTCCCCAAAATACCACAAAAAACACAACATAAGTAAACAATCATGGGTTATCTGCAACCATGGGACTATCAACAATCCCGATGAGCTAACAGCATGCTCGTGAGGTTATCCGTAACCCTCGGTGAAATGACCCAAAAATCACGACTAAAAATTTCTTTTAAAACATTACTAAAACTAGATTTATAACAACGTATCATAAGTCAAACATAACTTTCAAGTATTAAATCAAAACATAATATCATTATCAGAGTCAAACATTCCCAGGCCAACTGACTATGGTGTGTGCTCTGCAATCTTCTCGAGCTCCTCTTTTGAAAACCGAGTACCTGAAACCAAAACTGAAAACCGTAAGCATGAAGCTTAGTGAGCTCCCCCAAGCTACCACATACCATGCAATAACATATAAAGCACATACTGGGCCTTGCCCACTGCATCGGACCGAAGTCCGGGCTATCTGGCGCCTTGCCCCCTGCATCGGACCGAAGTCCGGAAACTGACTGGGACCTTGTCCCCTGCATCGAACCGAAGTCCAGACTAACTGGGGCCTTGCCCCCTACATCGGACCAAAGTCCGGAAGCTGACTGGGACCTTGTCCCCTGCATCGGACCGAAGTCCGGACTAACTAGGGCCTTGCCCCCTACATCGGACCGAAGTCCGGAAGCTGACTGGGACCTTGTCCCCTGCATCGGACCGAAGTCCGGACTAACTGGACAAAACATAGCATAAACATATCAACTAGCATGAACACACCTAAACTGCATACTACATCGGGCCATAGCCCGGAACACATAACACATAGATCATGTCTGAGCCACGAAGACATCAAACATGCTAGCTACTACATCAGATCAAATCCGGAAACTACTGCTAGCTAAACGGGCTGGCATTGTGGCCTTAGACCCGTTCCTACTGAAGGGAAACTCACCTGAACTGCTGAGCTCTGCTGATAAACCTCTGGCTGCTACTCGACAATCCCCTGAACCGCTGCTCCTCTAGCTCTCCGGGCTATCAATATACATATAACACTTAGTCTGACAGTCAACTAAATCAACTTTGGTCAAAGTCAACCTTCCAGGTCAACCCTACTCGCCGAGTCCTCATAATGACTCGCCGAGTTCATAAGCTCAGGGTCTTTCTATTCGCGACTCGACTCGCCGAGTCCAACTAGTTCCAAGTCCGGTCCTGTCCAACTCGCTGAGTCACCACCCGACTCACTGATTCGAGTCTCAACTCGAAGGGTTTGAGGTTTCGCGACCTGACTCGCCGAGTCCACTAATAGACTCGCCGAGTCCAAGGCAATCTTCAACAAACTCGTCGAGTTGTTCTTCCAACTCGCCGAGTTGATGCCCAACTTCATCCGACTCGACGAGCTGTTCATCCCACTCGTCGAGTTCCTCCTCATCTTCAAGATACTCGCCGAGTCCACTCGAAGGACTCGCCGAGTCTATTCAGTCCTTAATCCATGCAATGGCTTTTCGAGCCAAGCAGGGCTTCCAACTCATAGATCCATACTTCTAAGGCCTATCCCCCACGTAAAGTGGCAAACTTTACGTGTAGATCAAGAGATCTAGGCTTAAAACACATTCAAACTAGGGTTTATGGCAACATACTTCTTCAACATACCAAGGGCTGATACATTAGGGAATTCTAGACCAAAACAAACATGGATCTGAGGTAGCAACCTCAGATCTGGACCTCTAACTTGAAATGGTTACTTATTGTCACAACTAGCATTTTTAGCTAGGAAATTCTATCCTCATATAAACATCATCCATTGTAAAAGCATGTACTCTAAGTGAATACAATACTCTATCCTCGATCAAAATACACCTCATATGTTCAACTAAGGGTTGGAAACCTTAGCAATCCCGGTCCAAGTTCCTTATGAACTAAAATTATCCTATTGGGCCTAGAAGCCCTAAGTGGGCTCTAAATAAACCACATTCATAAAACTTTAGTATTTGGGCCATGTGGACCTAAAATAATCCATCTTATCTCTAATGAGCCTTGTTGGGCCATAAAAGATTTCATTTTCCCCAATGGGCCGAAAATTTATTTTTTTGGGCTTCATAAATTCGAGTATGGGCCCAAGATGATTCCTTTCCTCTCTCCTTAGCCCAAATAGGCCCATGTTAATAAAAAAAAAAAAGAAAGAAGAAAAGAGATAAGAATGGTGAAGGAAATAAAAACAAAAATTGGAAATTATGGGAAAATTTGTGAGGATGCCACCTACTTATTGCATGGTGGATATCCATGCAATGTCACCTCACTTCTCTTCTCTCTCTCTCCCTTCTAAATCTCGGCCTAAGGCCATTTTCCCTCACCAAAAATCATTCATGTTTCCTTTCACTCTCAAAAACCCCAAGAACTCTTCCATTTTCTCCTTAAACCCGTGAGTGGGTGTGTGTGCACAAGAAAGTTCATCAAACTCACATACTAGGTAAGTTACTTCACCCTCAAGTTGTATAAATTCATCTATGATCAAATCCTCCTAGAAACATCACAAATCTCTTGATTATCCTACTAGAAACATCATAGTTTTGAGGATCCTCTCAAGAAGCAAGTTAGGCCGAAATCTCTCACTTTCTTCATCAAAAACCGAAACCTTCACCCAAGGTTAGCTTCATACCCCCTATTTTCTGTTTTTATGAGTTTTGTGGGGGGGGGGGGGAATACAAGTGAAAGTGTAGATCTATATGTGTTTTGTATGCCTTGTATGATTTCCATGCTTATATGTATGCTTTTATGTGTTTTAATGTTGGATCTAGCCATTAAACCCCTCAAAACCGAGACATAACTTATGTTTTATGATTTTAGCTTCAAATATATTTCTACATATAAAGTGATACAAGAAAAATAGCTAAGTGGTTAGCAACAATTTTCTTTAAGCTAAAAACACACATTTTGGGCCAAAAATATGAAAAATACAAAATTAAGGGCCCAAATTGACATTTCACAGATTCTGATGGATGAAATGTGCCAAAACAGTTTCCATAAAACTATTTCTGGAATTATATTCAAATAGAGGATTAAAAACATAAATTTCAAGCTTATTGGGCTAAAAATGAAAATTTCGGCCCAAGGAGGCCCATTATGCGAATTTTTCTGTTTTGGAGGACCAAACTGTGAATTTCTGTAAAACAGTGGACTATAAGTGTCCCAAATCCTTTTCAAAGGTTTAAAATGCTTTTTAAATTTAAAAAGGACCAAAGTTGCAAAAATTTTCCAATTTGGGCCAAAATTGTCAAAATTGCGAAAAGAAGGGCTAAAACCGAGAAAAACTGCATTTTCGGGACTTAAACTGTTTTCTATGAAAAATATGCTGGAAAATATTAATTTCAATAATTTTTGGTGTTAAAATGTCAAGAAAAATAGTTTAAGGACCAAACCGGGAAATATTACATAAAAAGGGTTGAAAATGTAAATTTTACAAATAATGAGGGGCTGAAAACAGAAATATTTCAAGGCTGATTCAATATGTACAATTTGATCAAATAATGACACCGCGACTATCGACGAAATACAACTCATTACAATACCAAAAGTCGTTGTTAAACGAATTGGCTCGGTCTCGAGCCAATGGAAATCTACAACTACTAACTCTTCGATACTACGATTCATACAAATAACGTTTGGTAATACATATACATACGAGTGTGCACAGACGTCTACGCACCATCTTCGGGCCCCAAAAGTGTAAAATCTTGCTTGTTGGGCCTAGCTAGCCCAATGACCTGATCTTAAGGCCCGAAGACACATATTTTCTACGAAGTGTTGAGTTTCACCGACTTGGCACAACGTAGAGTGACTTTCAATGGCTTGTACCACTGGTCCCCAAGGGTCCTTGGTATTGCTAGAAGAGTCTGCATATTTTACGAGGCGGGTCGGGGACCCCTCGCACGCATATTTTCCCCAACCGGTTAATGGAGTCACCGGGGTCTTCGTGACCTCTTTCTCTTCGGATGTGGGACTACACCTTGTCCGGGCGATTGGATAACGCGATTAGTACTGACGACGCCTTCGGGAATCGTTAGTATATCTACAAACTGGGCGTTTGCGTAACGCGGGTTTGTAGTAAATAATCCTGCTCGAGAACCTTCCAACGTCGCCTGGGACTGACACTGCTATCTTCGTAATGGTTTCAACGCAACTTAATGGATTCCAAAGGAACTAGGGGAACATCGGGTTTTCCTAGGGTTTTCAATACGTACAGATTTGAAATGCATACATTTTCAATGAACATTTTTTTTTACAAGTATAGAAACAAACAAGCATACCTACGGATCTTCACAAATGTTTTCAAAAGCTTACCTTTTCAGAAAATATCGGATTTTCTGGTGGTTTTTCAAACAGTACAAACATTGGATTTCAAACACTACTTATGAACTCACCAACATTTCATATGTTGACGTTTTTCAAAAATACTTGTATTCTCAGGTAACAGATAAAGTGAAGGATGAATTGTACTCTATGACGTTTTGCTGTCGTTTAACTAGTATCGAACAATCACTTTCGAGAATTGTAATGTTTTGAGACAATGTAATGAATGTAAACACTATCAGTTGTAATATTCAAATGTTGGTGATGAATGATGTTATGTTTCATGTATATTCATTGTGATGGTATTCAATTGAGTCACGACAGCCCTCGGACGTTTCCGCCGTCTGGTTCGGGGGTGTGACAGGTTGGTATCAGAGCTTTGTTTATAGTGAACTAGCATGTCGAACCACACATTGATATGCAACTATAAACCAAAAAGAGGGACTAACATAACTCTGAACAAAACAAAGTAAATAAAACACCCTTGCTTGCATTAAGAATAGGAACCTAACACCGAACCAAACAATATAATGCTAGTATCTCGGTTAATTCAGGACTGTTCTTAGTTGTATCAAGGAGCGGATGTAGCCTGATCAACTACATTCCCTCCAAGGTACAACCATCACATGTCGTGAAGAGATCGTGATAACTAGGAACCTAAAATCATACCCCTTAATCTCCAAGAAAAGAACCTCAACTGAATCTATGCAATAGTCGTAGAGCTATAGGAGTAATTGGTATGCTATTTGTTTCTAGTATTCATAGCCCATCGTGCAATACGCTATAGACGAGTATCATTAGCCAGGAAACCCTATCACCCTAGTCAAGGAATAGTCGGGTGGCTCGACCCAGAGGAAGAACCCCAGGAGAGACACGAAGTAGAACACGCAGGTGAACCCGCTGAGTCAATGGTGGACCTCGAAGAGGAAGAGCCGGAGGGCAATGATGATGACGACACGGATGTAGAATTCAATGACATCAATCCTCCATGTAAATCCAGGGCACCGACTTATAGTGTGGTCCCCGGTGACCCCATGCCCCCTCGGGCACCCGATATTTGGGGATAAAGTCACCAGTAAGGAATACGACCACACCACGGTAAGAGCTGAGGTCTCTTTAATTTTAGCCACAGAGGACCAGCTGACTAGGCCCTCCCAGTCGTGGTGCGACGCACTCGAGGTATCGATAACCAAGCTCAGGACACCCCAAATCGAACGAAACAAATGTGGTTTGTTATTAAGAGGGATGAAAGGAAAACACAGCAAGTGAATGGAGACTCTCGAGCGAGACAGTTAGTTTGGGATGCACGCCTACGATATACCGAGCAACAAGTAGCTCGTCTCCGAGGTGCATCCACTTCATCAGCATCACCACCAGATACTTCTCGCCACGACTAGGACCAGCCTTTTCTAATTTCCCCTACTATCCGACATGACTCTCTTTCGTGTACTAAGATGGTACATACCCCTGAAACGATTATGTGTTATATTTATTTCATATTGCTGCAACGACTCAATTATATGCACAAGCGAACCCTCGGAACCACTAGATACTTAAGGATCTCGAAACTAAAACAACCCATATAATCTAAGGATAGACGTAACAATCATTCCAGATCTGTGATCACCTATTACCACAAAATACATCATAGGGATGTAGATGGAGGCAGTAAGAATTTTACAACAAGATGCGAAAATTTATAGAGTACAACCAGGAATGCCGATCATCACTTACGATCTGGGTTATCAATGTGCATCAGGAAAATGCCATCCCGCAAGAATAACAAGCGCACCCGCGAGACACCACTCCTGCAGATGGACTTTGCTACATTCCAAGTTGCTGTAATGGCAGCAGTAACCGCTGCCATGGCACAGATCAATGCCAACAACCCTAATGGAGGCAGGAATAGCATTGACAACTCCAGCCAAAGGAACAAACATGGAAACCAACAAGTGACAACCTGTCAAGGAACTCCAAACCCCAAGCTTAAGAGTAGGAAGCTAAGTTCTGGAGGTAAGAGAAAGGGGCAACACACTCAAGGGTTCTCAAGGGAGCAACGTGTTGTTGCTGTTCATGCGACCACGACCCCTATTACACCAGCAACCAGGAGACCATATGCTGGAAACCTTCCAAAATGCAACCAGTGCAAATTCCATCATAATGGAGCCTGCAGGGAGATGCATTGTAACAAATGCAACCGAAAGAATCACATCGCCAAATTCTGTAGAACTTATCCATGCCAGAATCGTCAGCCAAATGAAAATGACAACAATCGCAACAACCCTAACAACAACACCAATGATGAAACCAGTCGCACTTGCTATAGGTGTGGAGGAACTGGTCACGTCATGCGCAATTGACCCAGGGATAACAATCGAGGAGCAGAAGGATCAGAAATGGTCCGGACCTTGGGTTAAGGCAAAGCAGATCAAGACCCGACAGTTGTTACTGGTATGTTCCCATTTAACAACTCTTTTGCTTACCTCTTATTCAATAGTAAATCCGAGTGAAGTTTTGGTTAGTAACAACTTCAAACACTTACTAAAACAACATCCCCAAAGCTAAGCTAAGCCTTTTCAATGGACATGGCCAAAGGGGAAAAATGATTTAATCTAGGGTACTCATGTGGAGTACGCCTTAACACTAAACGACCATTCATTACAAATAGATTTCATGCCAGTAAATATTAGGAGTTTTAATGTGATAATCGTCATGGCTGGGTAAGCCCCCACTGTGCTGATGCTATGTGCCGCGAGAAGGCCGTTTGCCTTCACCTTCCTAATCACGAAAACTCTAATAATCCATGGTGATAAACCTGGCGCTAATCCTCTTCCTATCTCGTGCATCGAGGCACAGAAGTGCCTGCACCAGAAGAACTACGTTTTCCTCACTCATGTTGTGGACAAGATCAAAGAAGAGGTAGGCATACAGAGTAATGCAGGAGCTTGTGATTTTCCCAAATGTGTTTCCTAAGGAACTTTCGGGAATACCCCAGAGAGACGGGTTGAATTTCGAATCAACCTCATATCGGTAACCACATCAATTGCCAATTCACCCTATAGGTTGACTCCCGCCAAAAATTCACAAGTTATCCTGTCAACTGAGTAGAATTGTTGCGCAAGGGGTTCATTAGACCAAGCTCCTCATCCTAGAGAGCTCTGGTCTTGTTTTTCAAGAAGACAGATCCTTCCGAAGGTACATTGATTTTAGGAAATTGAACAATCTCCCTATTAAAAGCCGATACCTACTTCCGCGGACTGACGATCTATTTGGCCAGCTCCAAGAAGCTCGTTACTTCTTTAGAATAGATCTAAGAATCGGTTATCATCAACTCTGAGTCCGAGAAGGCGACATTCCAAATCTGCATTCCGAACTCGTCGCGACCATTTCAAATTCATTGTGATACCCTTCAGTCTAACGAATGCTCCCAAGGTATTCGTGAACCTTACGAACCAAGTTTCCCAACCATTCCTAGTTAGCCCTTTCACTATTTTCATCGATAACATACTCATCTGCTCACAAAGCGAGAACGAAACACCATCATCATCTACGACCAGCCTAGAAAGCATCAAAGCTGGGAGTGTCGCGCTGAAAGCACTACATGGATGGATAAAACTCTCGCAGTCGAAAGACGAAGCTTTTTGTTATAAGAGTAGAGTTGGGCGTTATCTGGGTGATTGTCGATAGGTTAACCCAATCTGCCCATTTCCTGCCAATACAGGAATCAAACAAGATGGAAGGATTAGCTTGGGTTTATATCCAGGAGATCATAAGACTCCATGAAATATCGGTACCTACTATCTCGAATAGAGATAACAGACTTTCTTCAAGACTATGGCAGTCACTTCAGAGGGCTATGGGAACGTAACTAGACATAAGCGTTGCCTACCACCTTCAAACCAATAGCCAAAGTGAACGAACCATTCGACCACTCAAATTCATGCTACAAGTCTAGGTGTGTGAGTTCAACAAGTCAGGGGATACCCGGTTTCCTTTGACAAAATTCTCATACAATAACAACTACCGCACGAGCATCAAGGATGCTCCTTTCGAAAACTCATTATAGTCATAAATGTATATCACCCGGTGGTACTCTCATGAGACCGGAAACCACTAACGAAACAACAGAAGAAGATAATCCAAACCAAGGCTGGACCTCAAGCATCGCGAGACTGATAAAAGAGCTCTGCTGACAAGCGGCGCAATCCATTAGGATGGCAAGTCGGGGATCGCGCATTATTAAAGGAATCACCTGGGAATTGAATGACTCGCTTTAGGAACCAAGAAAACTAAACCCACGATACATCGGACTGTTCGAGAATCTTGCTCGGATTGCTCCAAAGACATACAGGCTGTAGCTGCCGGTAGAGCTCAGCAACGTGAACCCTATGTTCTGTGTCTTGAATCTGAAAAGCATGTATATCCGATGACACTCATATCATTCCTTTACGAGAAGTCGGAGTAAGCGAGAATCTCATGTTCGTCAAAGAACCAGTCAAGGTATTGGGTAGGGAAGTAGAACATACAAAACAAAGCCCCATTATGATTGTGAAGGTTCCATGGAACGCTAAGCGTGGACCAAAATTCACATGGGAGACGTGCAGAACAGATGAAGTGCCTATTCTCTCATTCGTAAACCTATCCTTAGAAAGAATTTCGGGACGAAATTCCCTCTAACAGGGGGATGATGTCACAACTAGCATTTTTAGCTAGGAAATTCTATCCTCATATAAACATCATCCATTGTAAAAGCATGTACTCTAAGTGAATACAATACTCTATCCTCGATCAAAATACACCTCATATGTTCAACTAAGGGTTGGAAACCTTAGCAATCCCGGTCCAAGTTCCTTATGAACTAAAATTATCCTATTGGGCCTAGAAGCCCTAAGTGGGCTCTAAATAAACCACATTCATAAAACTTTAGTATTTGGGCCATGTGGACCTAAAATAATCCATCTTATCTCTAATGAGCCTTGTTGGGCCATAAAAGATTTCATTTTCCCCAATGGGCCGAAAATTTATTTTTTTGGGCTTCATAAATTCGAGTATGGGCCCAAGATGATTCCTTTCCTCTCTCCTTAGCCCAAATAGGCCCATGTTAATAAAAAAAAAAAGAAAGAAGAAAAGAGATAAGAATGGTGAAGGAAATAAAAACAAAAATTGGAAATTATGGGAAAATTTGTGAGGATGCCACCTACTTATTGCATGGTGGATATCCATGCAATGTCACCTCACTTCTCTTCTCTCTCTCTCCCTTCTAAATCTCGGCCTAAGGCCATTTTCCCTCACCAAAAATCATTCATGTTTCCTTTCACTCTCAAAAACCCCAAGAACTCTTCCATTTTCTCCTTAAACCCGTGAGTGGGTGTGTGTGCACAAGAAAGTTCATCAAACTCACATACTAGGTAAGTTACTTCACCCTCAAGTTGTATAAATTCATCTATGATCAAATACTCCTAGAAACATCACAAATCTCTTGATTATCCTACTAGAAACATCATAGTTTTGAGGATCCTCTCAAGAAGCAAGTTAGGCCGAAATCTCTCACTTTCTTCATCAAAAACCGAAACCTTCACCCAAGATGAGCTTCATACCCCCTATTTTCTGTTTTTATGAGTTTTGTGGGGGGGGGGGGAATACAAGTGAAAGTGTAGATCTATATGTGTTTTGTATGCCTTGTATGATTTCCATGCTTATATGTATGCTTTTATGTGTTTTAATGTTGGATCTAGCCATTAAACCCCTCAAAACCGAGACATAACTTATGTTTTATGATTTTAGCTTCAAATATATTTCTACATATAAAGTGATACAAGAAAAATAGCTAAGTGGTTAGCAACAATTTTCTTTAAGCTAAAAACACACATTTTGGGCCAAAAATGTGAAAAATACAAAATTAAGGGCCCAAATTGACATTTCACAGATTCTGATGGATGAAATGTGCCAAAACAGTTTTCATAAAACTATTTCTGGAATTATATTCAAATAGAGGATTAAAAACATAAATTTCAAGCTTATTGGGCTAAAAATGAAAATTTCGGCCCAAGGAGGCCCATTATGCGAATTTTTCTGTTTTGGAGGACCAAAACTATGAATTTCTGTAAAACAGTGGACTATAAGTGTCCCAAATCCTTTTCAAAGGTTTAAAATGCTTTTTAAATTTAAAAAGGACCAAAGTTGCAAAAATTTTCCAATTTGGGCCAAAATTGTCAAAATTGCGAAAAGAAGGGCTAAAACCGAGAAAAACTGCATTTTCGGGACTTAAACTGTTTTCTATGAAAAATATGCTGGAAAATATTAATTTCAATAATTTTTGGTGTTAAAATGTCAAGAAAAATAGTTTAAGGACCAAACCGGGAAATATTACATAAAAAGGGTTGAAAATGTAAATTTTACAAATAATGAGGGGCTGAAAACAGAAATATTTCAAGGCTGATTCAATATGTACAATTTGATCAAATAATGACACCGCGACTATCGACGAAATACAACTCATTACAATACCAAAAGTCGTTGTTAAACGAATTGGCTCGGTCTCGAGCCAATGGAAATCTACAACTACTAACTCTTCGATACTACGATTCATACAAATAACGTTTGGTAATACATATACATACGAGTGTGCACAGACGTCTACGCACCATCTTCGGGCCCCAAAAGTGTAAAATCTTGCTTGTTGGGCCTAGCTAGCCCAATGACCTGATCTTAAGGCCCGAAGACACATATTTTCTACGAAGTGTTGAGTTTCACCGACTTGGCACAACGTAGAGTGACTTTCAATGGCTTGTACCACTGGTCCCCAAGGGTCCTTGGTATTGCTAGAAGAGTCTGCATATTTTACGAGGCGGGTCGGGGACCCCTCGCACGCATATTTTCCCCAACCGGTTAATGGAGTCACCGGGGTCTTCGTGACCTCTTTCTCTTCGGATGTGGGACTACACCTTGTCCGGGCGATTGGATAACGCGATTAGTACTGACGACGCCTTCGGGAATCGTTAGTATATCTACAAACTGGGCGTTTGCGTAACGCGGGTTTGTAGTAAATAATCCTGCTCGAGAACCTTCCAACGTCGCCTGGGACTGACACTGCTATCTTCGTAATGGTTTCAACGCAACTTAATGGATTCCAAAGGAACTAGGGGAACATCGGGTTTTCCTAGGGTTTTCAATACGTACAGATTTGAAATGCATACATTTTCAATGAACATTTTTTTTACAAGTATAGAAACAAACAAGCATACCTACGGATCTTCACAAATGTTTTCAAAAGCTTACCTTTTCAGAAAATATCGGATTTTCTGGTGGTTTTTCAAACAGTACAAACATTGGATTTCAAACACTACTTATGAACTCACCAACATTTCATATGTTGACGTTTTTCAAAAATACTTGTATTCTCAGGTAACAGATAAAGTGAAGGATGAATTGTACTCTATGACGTTTTGCTGTCGTTTAACTAGTATCGAACAATCACTTTCGAGAATTGTAATGTTTTGAGACAATGTAATGAATGTAAACACTATCAGTTGTAATATTCAAATGTTGGTGATGAATGATGTTATGTTTCATGTATATTCATTGTGATGGTATTCAATTGAGTCACGACAGCCCCCGGACGTTTCCGCCATCTGGTTCGGGGGTGTGACACTTATCATGCCAAAATGTCCAAAACTCACACATGAGAATAGATCTAGGTGCAAAGGGATTCCAAGCAACAGCTTATTACCTCCAATTGGTCTAAAATGTCTTTTCAATCCCGGATCTACAGTCCCTTCTTGCACCTCCAAAGCCTTTTTTCCTTTTCCAAGCTTTAGTGCACGCTCCAAGGCAAGATCTAGCTCTAAAACGGATATGGTGGCTAGGGTTTGGTGTTCTGGGGAAGAGAGGCAGTAAAGGAACCCTAGGAAGGAGAATGAGACGCTTAAATAGGCTCCAAGTCCCGGATTTAGGGTTTTCCTCGTTCAGACCCAACTCGTCGAGTCTCCTTGGCCGACTCGCCGAGTCGGTCGCTTACACCTCGACCCGGATCCCGCTTGGACTCGCCGAGTCCCTCCATGGACTCGCCGAGTCTCCCCTTAAAATTGAGGTCTTCCTTCTTTTCTTGACTTTCCAAACTTTGGGGTATTACAACTCTCCCCCACTTAAACTAAACTTCGTCCTCGAAGTTTGCTATGACCAACTGTCCTGCGAACAGCCTCCAACTCTCTATCTGGAAAACTAACACCCTTCTGTCCATCACTCCAGCCACTCACAGTGCTGGTCACTACTGTTGGTACATACTGAATTCTTCTCCTTTCCCTAATTTCCTCAATGTTACTTCCTCCGACTGAGAATTATGTACCCCTCATCCGCCTACTGGATGCACTGAGACCACTCTGGTCCAGCTAATCTACCGATATCTGAGTTACCGGACTCCCACCGGTCACTACACTCCATCGCAATCTCCTAGTCGCTTCCAGCGACTCCTGAAGATACTTCGACTATCTATAACTGTTCTATCCATTCTACCGCTCATACTGAACATGCCTGAAACTCTAAACTGTCTGAAACGCTGAACCGACTGAAACGCTGAACGGCCTGAAACACTGAACTGACTGAAACACTGAGCTGCCTGAAACACTGAACTGACTGAAACACTGAGCTCCCTGAAACACTGAACTAGCTGAAACACTGAGTTGCCTGAAACACTGAACTCCAACCCAACTGTGGAGTCAAGGGACTCCTTACTTAGTCGCTTCCACGACTTCTGAACGAAATCTTCCTCTAGGACTAGTTTCCACTAGTTATTCTGTCACTGTGGCTCTAGCAACCTTCCGATCCAACCGATCGGGTCCATACGTCACATCCTGACATCATCAATTCCACGACTAACAACATGATGGCCCCCAGACTGACAGTAGCCCTTAACATATCCGAACCCCAACGGTCCACTGCTACTCTGATCTCATAACTGATGTGACGATCTATAGCCAAATTGCTGACTTAGCCATATCTGAACCATTTGGGAAATCCGAAATCTAACCCGTGGATTCCCATATCCTCACTGCTGCACCCGAACTGGTGGGTACTACTGCTTTCCCGCGTCTAACACGCGCTCATGCTACCTACCAATCTGATAAAGGCTGCGACTACGCTCGCGGACTTACAACTCTCTAATACTATTTGGCTGCTAGTGAATGCTACGGCTACCCCCGCAGACTTACAACACCACTACTACTATCTGACTGCTAGTGAATGCTATGGCTACCCCCGTAGACTTATAACACTACTACTACTATCTGACTGCTAGTGAATGCTACGGCTACCCCCGCAGACTTACAACACTCTACTATTATCTGACTGCTAGTGAATGCTACGGCTACCCCCGCAGACTTACAACACTCTACTACTATCTGACTGCTAGTGAATGCTACGGCTACCCCCGCAGACTTACAACACTCTACTACTATCTGACTGCTAGTGAATGCTACGGCTACCCCCGCAGACTTACAACACTACTACTATTATCCCGAGGACATCCTGACTATCCCTAGTCCCGCTAGAGATTCCTCATCCCGATTTCCCAAAAACAGCCCTTATTCTTTGAATACTGCATCATTCTTGACATCTTATATCCTTGATATACTTAGCGCTTCGTCGAGGAACTCTTCGGCTTGGTTCCCAAACCAACCGTCTACTAATCCGGATACAAGAAGCTTTCGTTGGGAAGTTTCCAAACTCCCAACTCCTGAATCCACGCAATCCTGCATGCTGACTCTGCCACTGGCTATTAATACGAAAACATCTCCAACTATCCGTTTCTCAGGATCCTCATTCCGACTCACTTGAGCCTCTACAGGTGGTCCTCCAATCCTGGATTCTCAACCAGCTTCCAACCATATCGATTACATGAACTAACTGCTGGAAAGGTCCTCGAACTCCCAAATCTGAACTCCTCAATCCATCGATCACTGTGCTACAATCATTTCAGAGGCCGCGCAATCATTCTGAGTCTACGTGGCTCTTATTCTTGTATACTTGGAAGGGTTCTCCCCCACTTGGATTCGACTAGATCCTTACTGCTCACTGGTCGAAAGGGTTTCCAACATTCCTTTCATTAGAAGGGCGATATGCTGACCGCCGACGATTACCCCTTCCAGCGCTCCAACTAACTCCTACCAGGTCCGCACCCTTCCTGCTATCTGACTGCGCACCCTTTGATCCTTAACTGTAATTGCTTTAGGGACTACATCCCGAGAATCTGCGTTTGGGGTGCACCTCCCCAACCCACTTTCTTACTGACCGCTAGCTACTCTACTAAAAACTCTGAACTATCACAACTGAGAATATAATTGATCATTACTCGACTAACGCCCTCCGCAAGTAGTAAAGCACTACTGCATCTTACACATACATGCTACAAATACTGAATCCGAAATAACCTGATCTAGAGGGAACGATATCCAATTCACTATTCGAATTCCAAGGTATGCAGATGGCATAAAACTCAACCACGAGCAGGTAATGCAGCAACATAACAATAATATCACAATAATAGATGACAGAAAAGCAAAAGATACATACCTCCATCACTCAGTGCTGCTCGAATCCCTGCTGAAATCTACCGGAAAACTCGGCTCCGAGCCGTAGGCACCCTTGCCCGGCCCTGATGTCCGTTGGGCTCTCGAAGTCCCAGGGGCAGGAGCTGACACCTGCCTTGCTGTAAACAAACTCGGACAGTGGGCCTTCTTATGGCCTCTCTGACCGCAATGGAAACATATCGGGTCAAGTCCTTGGGCATTGGTAGTAGTACAATCCCTGCTGATATGACCCATTCGACCGCATCTGAAACAGCCCAAATCATCACCTTTTCTACACCTGCACACACCCATGTGCGTCCTTCCGCACTTCCCGCATCGACTGTGGTTCTGATAGTTCCTCGCCCTCAAATCCGAACCCTTGGGCCTCTTACCCGAACCTGAGGCTACCTGAGTCTCATCCGCTTTCCTCTTCCTTTCCGACTCCCTGCCCGCCGACTGAACAACAGCTGTCTGATCTTGGAGCCTCTCGATCAATCTATCAGTGATCCTCACGACCATGTCGGGCAGATCCTCGCGAATGGCTCGCGAAACTTCCTCAACTATCCAATCATACAGAGGTCTCTCTTGGAGACAGGGTGCCCCACTCACTCCTGTCCCCTGATGGCAAAAACTAGAAATGGGGTCTCCCTCCCTGATGGATCCCCGAACTCCATAAGAATCAGGATCTAGACGAGCCCCAACCTGTCCTGAAACTATCCCGGCCTTAAAGGCCTCAAGATGACTGTCCATGAGCTCCACAATGGCCTCTCTAACCGAACCGAAAATCACTGGAGTCTGATCAATGATGTTGCGCGTGATCTCTGCGGAAATGAAATCCCTCATCTGATCATCAAGCTGCCCGGCTCTAAAGCCCGATCCAGATCCCTCCTCGATGTCTGAACTGCTAACTGATATCTCGCGCAACGTCATCATGCTGAAAATATAACAATTCCTGATCAATTTACACACTACTACTGAGGGATTTCTCACACACTCTACCATTCCCTGGTTTCGTCTTGGCCCCTCTTGAATCGAGTACGGATCCTCTGCTTTCAGTAGTATGGGCCCCTACTACCTTCCACATCTATCCGCACTTTCCTCAAGAGTTACCTCAACTCCACCAAATCACTTCTACTAATATTGATCTCTGATACTCTCATCCTAGGCTTGCCCTAGGGAACCTCTGACTCTACCCAAACAGTCCTCAGCTGTTGAAGGCCTCATTGTAATGCCAATTAGCCACCACCTGAATACCATCACATGCAATGAGGCTCGGATAATCCTTCGAGTAAAAGTCTCGTCCCTACAACGGTTAGACTCAGACGAGAGCTGCGCAGTAGGGCCAAATCCAGTACTCTGAGATTATTCAACCCTAATAACATGTGATGTGACGTATTCACCTAATGGCTAACTCCCATCACTCAGAGTCCCACAAAGCACAAAGTAAGCAGCACTCGGATAAAGGAAACGTACTCAGACAAAACCATTCTCATAACAAGAAACTGCACTAACATTCAATGCTAAGCTCATACTATCAGGCATAACCTACACAGGCTATCCTACTACTGTCTACTCAATACTAGCATGTAATTCTCATAAAGCTGAACACATAAAGCAGGCACATAAGGCATCATCCTAGATCTTTAGTCCTATTCTAGCATGCTGTTCTACTGAAGCTGGAACTGAAACTGAAACTGAAACCGATACTAAAACTGATACTGATAACCATAACATAACTTGTATGGGTAAATTGGGAGTACTTACTTGAGCTCGGCTGATTGCATGCACCACACCGTTTTCTCTTTTCAAAACTCTTTTTACTTTTTCTTTACACTTTTTCTAAAATTGTTTTCTTTTCTCAAAATTCTTTTGTAACTACGATTTTTCTTTTGAAAACTCTATACCACTTCCTTAGTTTGAGTTCAGGCACACTCAGAAGTGCGCCCGAATCCCTCAAACCAAGGCTCTGATACCAACTTGAAACGACCCAAAAATCACGACTAAAAATATCTTTTAAAACATTACTAAAACTAGATTTATAACAACGTATCATAAGTCAAACATAACTTTCGAGTATTAAATCAAAACATAATATCATTATCAGAGTCAAACATTCCCAAGCCAACTGACTATGGTGTGTGCTCTGCAATCTTCCTGAGCTCCTCTTTTGAAAACCGAGTACCAAAAACCAAAACTGAAAACCGTAAGCATGAAGCTTAGTGAGCTCCCCCAAGCTACCACATACCATGCAATAACATATAAAGCATATACTGGGCCTTGCCCACTGCATCGGACCAAAGTCCGGGCTAACTGGGGCCTTGCCCCCTGCATCGGACCGAAGTCCGGAAACTGACTAGGACCTTGTCCCCTGCATCGGACCGCAGTCCGGACTAACTGGGGCCTTGCTCCCTACATCGGACCGAAGTCCGGAAGCTGACTGGGACCTTGTCCCCTGCATCGGACCGAAGTTCGGACTAACTGGGGCCTTGCCCCCTACATCGGACCGAAGTCCGAAAGCTGACTGGGACCTTGTCCCCTGCATCGGACCGAAGTCCGGACTAACTGGACAGAACATAGCATAAACATATCAACTAGCATGAACACACCTAAACTGCATACTACATCGGGCCATAGCCCGGAACACATAACATATAGATCATGTCTGAGCCACGAAGGCATCAAACATGCTAGCTACTACATTAGATCAAATTCGGAAACTACTGCTAGCTAAACGGGCCGGCATTGTGGCCTTAGACCCGTTCCTATTGAAGGGAAACTCACCTGAACTGCTGAGCTCTGCTGATAAACCTCTGGCTGCTACTCGACAATCCCCTGAACCGCTGCTCCTCTAGCTCTCCGGGATATCAATATACATATAACACTTAGTCTGACAGTCAACTAAATCAACTCTGGTCAAAGTCAACCTTCCAGGTCAACCCTACTCGCCGAGTCCTCATAATGACTCGCCGAGTTCATAAGCTCAGGGTCTTTCTATTCGCGACTCGACTCGCCGAGTCATTCTATGACTCGCCGAGTCCAACTAGTTCCAAGTCCGGTCTTGTCCAACTCGCTGAGTCACCACCCGACTCACTGATTCGAGTCTCAACTCGAAGGGTTTGAGGTTTCACGACCTGACTCGCCGAGTCCACTAATAGACTCGCCGAGTCCAAGGCAATCTTCAACCAACTCGTCGAGTTGTTCTTCCAACTCGCCGAGTTGATGCCCAACTTCATCCGACTCGATGAGCTGTTCATCCCACTCGTCAAGTTCCTCCTCATCTTCAAGATACTCGCCGAGTCCACTCGAAGGACTCGCCGAGTCTATTCAGTCCTTAATCCATGCAGTGGCTTTTCGAGCCAACATACTTCTTCAACATACCAAGGGCTGATACATTAGGGAATTCTAGACCAAAACAAACATGGATCTGAGGTAGCAACCTCAGATCTGGACCTCTAACTTGAAATGGTTACTTATCATGCCAAAATGTCCAAAACTCACACATGAGAATAGATATAGGTGCAAAGGGATTCCAAGCAACAGCTTATTACCTCCAATTGGTCTGAAATGTCTTCTTAATCTCGGATCTACAGTCCCTTCTTGCACCTCCAAAGCCTTTCTTCATTTTCCAAGCTTTAGTGCACTCTCCAAGGCAAGATCTAGCTCTAAAACGGATATGGTGGCTAGGGTTTGGTGTTCTGGGGAAGAGAGGCAGTAAAGGAACCCTAGGAAGGAGAATGAGACGCTTAAATAGGCTCCAAGTCCCGGATTTAGGGTTTTCCTCGTTCAGACCCAACTCGTCGAGTCTCCTTGGCCGACTCGCCGAGTCGGTCGCTTACACCTCGACCCGGATCCCGCTTGGACTCGCCGAGTCTCCCCTTAAAATTGAGGTCTTCCTTCTTTTCTTGACTTTCCAAACTTTGGGGTGTTACACTCGGGTAGGCTATTAGCAGACCTAGTAAAGCAATTACCATATCAACATATACATAACATAACATAACTTAACAGCTAGACCCAACTGGTCATAATATTACAACTATCCTACCATATAGGTAAGAGTAAGTGAGGAGACTTACCTGAGACTGATTTTGTGAGCAAAGGAGTCATCTTCCAAGTATTCCAAGTGTTAGTGATGATTTGTGATTCCACTTGATGCATTCACATTATTGGTGCTAGGCTCTTAAAGCTCCAAGCAACAAGCTACAAGAAAAGGTATGTTATTTAACTTGTTTTATTACCCTAGTATCAAAGTTTTGTATGCTAGTTAGGGTAATACCTTGGAAATTGAAAGTTTGCATGTGTAATAGAGAAAACATAGATCCAATGTATTTAGGGTTGCATGTACACCTTAGGAGTGTTAGAATGCTCAAAACCCTCCAGTTGTTTGTTGGGATCGTTGTAATGGATAAAGTTGGACTATAAAGCTATTAGGAACCATAAAAATGTGATCTTGGTCCTTTTATCCCTTCCATGCAAAAGTTATGATGTCTTAATGGATTAATAACTAAGGTTTTAGCTTTTGGACCATTTATAGCCATGGAAATTCATAAATGTGAAAACTTTATGACTTAAGTCAATGTTTTGAGTCTAGATCTGAGTTTTGGACAAAAGGTCTTAAGTGATAAAGTACTTAATAGAGAAATAAGATCAAGTTGTATACGCTAGGTACGTAGAAAGGGAAACACGTCTCAATTTTTCGGGTTCTTCATTTCATGTGATTTTTGCCTCATTGTACTTGTGAGTCGAAGGAACCAATGTTGTCCCACTAGTTTTGGTTATCTTTAGTAGAGGGATGCCATAGGGACTGTATATAGTCGTGTAGGATAGACTGAGGACTTTTGATCTAGGCTTTCTTGCATGTTCCTTGTTTGGTTGTGGCTTTAGAGTAGGATCACTTGTCCGGGTGTCTATCTCACCTCTAAGTATATACGGTTATATATTCCTTGGATTGTTGGTATTTAGTATATTGTCGTGTTGTAGTGATTTGTTAGATCTATATCCTAGTATATAAGATGTTGTTTATGTTGTAGTGATCTGCTAGATCTGTATTCTAGTATATAAGATGTTGCTATGCGGTAGTGATATGTAGATATGTATGTCTACGTGTACTTGTTGGCTCATCTAGTGGAGTGCCCTAGGGGTTGTATGTAGCCATGTAGGATAGCATGAGAACTCTTGATATAGGCTTTCTAGCATGTTCCTTGTTTGGTTGTGGCTCTAGATTAGGATTGTATGTTCGGATGGCTATCTCACCTCTGGTTACTTATGGTTACACATTTCATGGAGGTTAGCTGGTAGCGGGATAGTGTGCTAATAGAGGACTAATAGGTGGTAGTGAGCTGTATGTTTGATGTTTTCTTGTATTCTGTGCCTACTTGATCCTTGATTTTTTATATGTCGACATATGGTGGTAGTGGTTTTAGGCAGTCCTGCTTTGTGCTGTAGGCCATGATACTCGGTGCATGCAGGCTGTAACCCGTAGGCACGGAGGCTCGGTAAGAGTGGTTGGTTTGAGGCGGTGGGCCAACAAACCTTGGGTATTCTAGCCCAATGGCTGATTCAACCCGTTGCATGTTGGTATTCCAGTCCGAGAACTGATGGGAGCCTGGGCATTCCAATCCGATGATTAATGTGGGTTGTTATGCATGCTTGTATGGGGTATTTTTGGGAAAACTCACTAAGTCTTGTGCTTACCCATTTGTTTATTGCTTCAGGTATCATCGGTCGTCATGGGAAGGCAGAGACGTGACTGGACACATTCATCAACAACAATGAAGATTACGTGCTTTAATATTACTCTGATTTTCAATAAATGTATTTGGAATAAACAGTTTTATTCATAATAGATTTATAATTTGGAAGCTTTACTTTAATAAAAATGATAATTTTTGTTGTGAAAATAGGACGTTACATGATATATTTATAAAAGTATGAACTTTATAATAAATAATATATAATTAAACGGATCATAAATGTGGCGAAATCTCTGACCCAAACCTGTTACATTGCATGTCGGGTTCGTGTCGAGTGTTCGTATTGTGTCATGTTTTGTCAGGTCTACCCAATTCCATAGTGAGGTCCTCATTTCGTATTTAGACTTGAGAAATAAATGGTTATTGGGGGGAATTTCTATAAAATTAGTTACTTCTTGGTTTTTTTCTTTAGATATTTTAGTATTTTAAAATGGTGAATTTATGAACTGAATAACATTAAGGTGCTTAACTCATAATCACCAATGTTTAGCTCATCTAAGTAGTTCAACCAAGATTATGCACACAAAAGAAAGGCCAATATGGGAACATTAATTAGTCGAAGCAACCCCACCCCTTTCTTCTTCTTCTTCATCTTTTGTTGGATCGTAGGTCACACTTATCGATTATAAGATTAATCAAAGAACATGACAGATGGGGATGATGAGTTGCAATTTGAAGGCTTGATTTTTTTTAATTTTTTTGGCAGAAGTAGTGATTATTGGTGGTTATGGTGTGGCCAAATCAATGTTTGCAACAAGAACATAAAATGAGACAAGAAAGATGAGGTTACAGGATAGGGACCAAATTGATTGATGGTACAAGCCATTCTTGATGCTCTTAATGGAGAGAGAGAGAGAGAGAGAGAGAGAGAGAGAGAGGG
Source organism: Lactuca sativa (assembly GCF_002870075.4). Taxonomy (NCBI): domain Eukaryota; kingdom Viridiplantae; phylum Streptophyta; class Magnoliopsida; order Asterales; family Asteraceae; genus Lactuca; species Lactuca sativa. Next base: position 15,484,078 of record NC_056630.2, on the reverse strand, counting down.
AGAGAGAGAGAGAGAGACAATATATTATTTTCATATTAAATTTAACAGAAAACTAATAATGTTAGTCATAAGTACCATTGAAGTGTAATGTTTCATCCAAATGAAACATTCATAGAAAAAAGATTTCATAAGGATTGTTTTGGGACAAAATCAAAATCATAAGGACTATTTGTGAAAATTTGTTTTTAAACTAACATAACTAGGAGAATGACCAACCTAACCCCCACTAGAAGGTGTACCATTTTCACATGCATGCTATGTATGATTTGTAATGTGTAAGTATGTATGTATTATGTAATGTGTAATTGTATATTATATTTTAGTTTTCTGTTTTTCGCTAATAAATTTGTAATATATATATATATATATATATATATATATATATATATATATATATATATATATATGTGTGTGTGTGTAAATAGTTTTTATTTTCTAATAGTTTATCACTAAATAAGAAGTAGGCTGCATCCCCTTCGATTTGATAACTTTTTCAAATTTTCTTTGTAATCCGATAAATATCATACATACCATACGACATCATAAACCAATTACTTCGACACAAGTTAAATAACGATACAGATACAAATACAAATATCATTCATTGTCAAAAAAAAACTCTCGGGCCTCTATCGCGTATATTTACATCAATTGCAGCCATCTCATTTTTCCTTCGCTGCCACCAAAATCTTGGCTGCTTCAAGTCTCAAACTCACTGCTTCCCATGATACAAGCTTATCCAGGAACACCGATATATAATCAGGCCTACGGTTCTACAAAACATATACAATTTTCACTAATCAACCTTTCATATCTCATCACACACACACATATTATATATGATTAAATGAGTAAATTAAAGGGACACATTCTTACCTGAAAGTCGAGGTAGTATGCATGCTGCAAGTAACAACATATTAGATTCAAAGTGAATGTGTCATATATATAATTTAATTTCCTTCTTTATGGGTTAATGATCATGATGCGCAATTGATCACTATTGTTTTAATTTAAGTTTACACAATAGATCCTTCAACTAGATATTTCTATAAAAGAAAAAGAAAAAAACAAAATATATATAATGGTGTTTGTTATACAAACATTGTGTAAAATTAAAACGACTATTGGCAATTTGGCATGGCCATGGGGATATGGAGAGGGAGAATTCTACCATGTCTCTCCTGTATTTAATTAAAACAAGGCTATATTTTTAAAGGGTGGATCCACATATAAATCCAAAGTGGATCCATATGTGAATACAAGCATTGTATATTTTAAAAGAAATAGTATTTCCGGTTTCTTCTTTCCCTTTCTCTTTATTGAACTCCCTTCTCTAATTCACTCCAACTGATTAAGTCAATTAATTTTAAATGAAATATTTTGATTTTAATTATATTTGTTAATACTTTTATGTGGTAAGTTAATATTGTTTTTATTTCTTTAAAAAAAAATATATGAGAGGAGGAGTGAAACTGTGAAAGACCATTTCCTTATGCAACATTGTTTACACCAAAGACCTATGATGTTTTTAAACGTAACTTATAAAAAGTGGTTATCAATAACTTTAGCAAAAACATTGTTTATATATGATGTTCATTTATACTTTAAATGCTTAATGAACAGTCAAATAGTTTGCTTGTTTAACTGCTGACTCTTTTGTAAAAAGAACATGATTATATATACAAAACTATAAAGTTTAATTTTAAGGATCCATCGATTTCAATTAAAATGACAGTGTCACCATGTGGGGCATAAATTTCATTTCTTTATAATGAAAGGGAAATAGGGAATCACGTGTTACCTCCCAAACATCAATGGTGAGAAGAGGCTACAAAATAGAAGAAAAAGAAACCAATTTATATTAGTGAATCCATGCTTACCAAAAAAAAAAAACAACAAAAATATTATAATTATTATCTTTAATTTTTAACTCACATGGTAGTCCAAAACAAGAGGATTAATTGCATTTGGGCTATTCACGACAGCAAGTTTCTTCTCATCCTCTTTGTCTAGAAAGAAACACAAGGGTAGAAATGTCAAAACTCATCAAAACATTAATGGGTGCGCATTTTATTTTGTGTCAAACTTTAACTTTAACCTAACAACCACTTACATACAAGCCAAGCCCAACCAGAACCAAACTGAGTAGCAGCAGCTGATTTCAACTCATTGATTAGGCCTTCAAACGATCCAAAATCTCTGTTTATCAATTCCAAAAGTTCTCCTGAAGGCTTTCCACCTCCATTAGGTTTCATAGACTCCCAGAAAAACTCATGGTTCCATATCTGATCCAAGAGTTTGAACAATTAATGGATTTACATTAAAATCTGACACCACTGAAAGTAAGTTTAAAAAATTCAACAAATGGCATACGATACCTGTGCAGCATTGTTGAAGGTTGGAAGAATATCACCTTTGTTGTATGAAGACAAAATTATGGTTTCCAATGTCATTTTATCGAGTTCAGTTCCTTCAATTTGCTTGTTTAGGTTGTTGACATAAGCTCTGTGGTGCTTTCCCCAATGATACTCGAATGTCTGTTTGCTCATATGTGGTTCTAGAGCATCCTACCACACACACATGTAACAGGAACAGTAAAAATACATATTACAGAGTTAAACACATATAATGTAATGTAATGTAACTCATCATACAACATATTAGGCCTACCAGTGCATACGGAGGAGGCTTCAGATCAATGCTGGCTGATATCTTCTGATGAACAGTTTTCCTATTACACCGTCTCTGTAATATAAATAAATGTAGTTAGAAGATGAGAAAAAATTGCATCTTTATTTGGAAGTATTAGCGATAATATTAGAACTAATATTAGAGATAATGATAAGATTAGCTAGCATTTGTATTGTTAATTAATCTCCTGTATTTAAGGCTAGTTGTTGTACATCTTATATGGCCATGTTGATGGTTCTACTCCTTCTCCACCTGCTACTATTGTAGTTGAAAAAAAGCCTTGTCCAAACCCAGAATATCAGAATATCAGACATGGGTCGATTCAGATCAGCGAGCTCTATTAATTATCCAGTCGTCTCTCTCAGAAGAGGCCATGGCCGAAGCTCTCAACCTCACTACTGCTCATGTTGTTTGGCAATCTCTTGAACACGCTTACAACCATGATTCCATGGAGCGTGTTCATACCCTTCGTGACTCTCTGAGACAAATGACCAAAGGTAATTCTTCTGTTTCTGATTTTGGTCGACAATTTAAAGTTGTGTGTGACAAATTAGCTGTTGTTGGTCACTCGGTTGAAGACATGGACAAAGTACATTGGTTCTTATGTGGACTCGATTTTGCCTTTGAGTCATTCTGCACTGCTCATCGAGCAGTCATACCATGTCCCTCTTTCCATACTCTTCTCTCACATGCAGAAAGTCACGAGCTCTTCCTCAAATTGATCCAAAATCATGCCACAACTGCTACTGTTGCCTTCACAGTTCAAACTCAACCCTCATCTAAGTGCTGGTCAAACACCAGGGGCCGAGGTTCTCAGTCACGTGGTGGATTTTCTGGTGGCAGGGGGCGTGGCAGACGTCCTCCCCATTGTTAACTGTATCGCAAAAATGGACATTATGCATCCTCATGTCCTGATCTACCAACGTTTCAGCAAAGTTCAACTGTTGATGCAAACCTTGTTCATGCTTTTCAAAACAAGTACAATACTATCATATCAGACTGGTACGTTGACTAAGGTGCCTCATCTCACATGACAAACTCCTCTACACATCTTCATCACTCCTCATATGCTGGCAACGATCAAGTGGTTGTTGTAAATGGTAATCTTTTAAACATAACGAGTACCAGTACTTCTCATGTCTTAAAAAATCTCAAATTATTAGATGTTCTAGTGGTTCCTCACATCACTAAAAATCTTCTTTCCATTAGCAAACTCACTCATGACTCACCAGTAGACGTTATCTTATCTAACACTTTTTTTGCAATCCAGAATCTAACCACCAAGGAAATCATTGCAAAAGGTAGATGTGAAGCAGGAGTTTACATACTTGAGCAAGGAAATGAGACGTTTTTAGCAGCATTACGGAATTAAAGGACTAGTGCTTATTTTGAAGTTTGGCATAATAGACTAGGACATGTAGCTTTTGACATTGTTTCTTTATTAGAAAAATTGGGTTATTTATCTGTTACTTTAGTATTGCCAAAACCCACAATTTGTTCTTCTTGTCAACTCTCCAAAAGCAAACAATTACCTTTTAATGAAAATGACAAACAATTTTCACATGTCCTACACCTTATTCATTGCACTTTATGGGGACCATCACCAATACCTTCTACAGAGGGCTATATGTATTATGTTGTTTTTGTGGATGATTTATCCAGGTTGATATGGTTCTATCCACTCAAGCACATGTCTGATTTCCCGTTGATTCTCACAAAATTTTTAACCTTTGTCCAAACGTAATTCTCTTCCAAGGTTAAAAAATTTCAAAGTGATGGTGGTACAGAATTTCTTAACAACCATGTCAAACAACCTTTGTGAGTAATGGGACTCATCACCGTGTTTCGTGTCCGTATACTCCCCAAAAAAACGGTAGGGTGGAAGGTAAATATCGCCACATAACAGAAACGGGCCTTGCAATTTTGTTTAATGCACAAGTTCCCGCCCAATTATGGGTCGGTGCTTTCACATCTGCGGTATTTATTATCAACTGGTTACCATCAAAGCTCCTTGACAACAAAAGGCCGTTTGAGTTATTATTCTCTTCATCGCTGAATTATGATTATTTCGAGTTTTCGGCTGTCGTGTTTTTCCGTATTTAAGAGATTATTCACCTCACAAATTAGCACCAAGAAGTGCCCCATACATCTTTATTGGGTACAACACAAACTATAAAGGATACCAGTGCTTAGATCCTACTTCTAATCGCATTTACACTACACGACATGCCCAGTTTGATGAAACAACTTTTCCTTATGCTGGCTCTTCATCTTCATCATCCCTTAAGGCTCTACAAATCACTTCCTTTGATGAATCGCTGCCCATTTCTTACATACCGGATTCTCCTCCAACATCGCAACAAACAGGTTCACATGCCTCTTCCCATGCCGATCATTGTTGCCCGTGTGTCGACGTCTCTGCGGCTCCTCAATCAGCACCTACGCAACCTGCAACTGATCAGCAGCCTTCAGTTGATCTGGTTGTTCAATCTCTGATACCAAATTCACCACCTCTGGCTCTCTCTCCACAGGTTGTCCCACCAACGCACCCTATGATAACTCGATCTCGAGCGGGTATCTTCAAACCGAAGCACCGGGTATCTTCCCCGTGCATGGTTTCAACGTCTCAGTACCTTTCTAATAAGTCTTGGTTTTCTCTGTAGCCTGGCGGACACATCTTTGTTTGTTTTTCATCAGTGCGTTACTCTTCTCTATCTTTTGGTGTATGTCGACGATATTATCCTTACTGGAAATGATCCCACACTGATTCGCACATTTATAACTCGTCTGAATAATGAGTTTGCTACAAAGGGTCTCGGTAGGCTAAACTACTTTCATGGTCTTGAAGTCACATGCACCTCTGATGGTCTCTTCCTTACTCAAGCCAAATATGCTCATGACATCTTAACTCGTGCTGGTCTTTTGGAGTCAAAACCCACCACTACTTCGTTGTCCACAACTAACCACCTTGTCACTATAGGTGTTGTGTTCGACGACCCCACTTTATTTCGATCACTTGTTGGTGCTCTTCAATATCTCACGATTACACGTCTCGATCTCTCGTTTGCTGTCAATCAAGTCAGTCAGTTCCTTTAAGCGCCTACCATCGATCATTTCCAGGCTATAAAATGTATCATTCGTTATGTTAAAGGCACCTTCTCCTATGGATTTCACTTTACTTGGCCACATTCTTCATTTGTCTTTGGTTATTCTGATGCTGACTGGGCTAGATGAATTGAGACTCGTTGCTCAATCTATGGCCAATCTATATTCCTTGGAGGAAATATTGTATCTTGGAGTGCTAAAAAGCAACCCACTATCACCCGTTCTAGTTGTGATTCCAAGTGTAGAGCCATGACAAACATTGCTTCAGAAATTATTTGGGTTACCCATTTGCTATGTGAGCTTCATGCCGATTCAGTTCCAACCCTTTTATGTGACAACAAAAGTGCCTTATTTCTTGGTCAAAATCTCATATCTCATAAACGAGCAAAACATATTGATATTGATTATCATTTTATTCGTGAATTGGTGTCCTCTGGAAAACTAAACTAAACACTAAGTTCATTCCTACCCATCTATAGCAAACCGATATTTTCGCTAAAAGTCTTCCGTGCCCGTTGTTTGAATGTTTTCGTACCAAGTTTCGTGTTGGTCCACCACCGCTTAGCTTGCCGGGGGGGTATTAGCGATAATATTAGAACTAATATTAGAGATAATGATAAGATTAGATAGTACTTGTATTGTTAATTAATCTCTTGTATTTAAGGCTAGTTGTTGTGTGTGTGTGTATATATATATATATATATATATATATATATATATATATATATATATATATATATATATATATATATATATATATATATCCCCTAATCTAATAAATAAAAGCAATTTTTCCAGGTGACATTCTATTAGCCCCTAAAATCGTTTTATCCCGCCAATAGCTTTTAACTGAAGTTCCAAAAATACCCTTCGACCCTTTAAAATTCATTGTCCGCTCAATCTGGCCATATGATATCCTCTTGATTCCGTATATCAGTCAAAATTTTCCATCAATCCCATAAAATCAGGACTCAGGAGGTTTTTGTTTTATCTTTTAAAACATCTTTTAGCTTTTAGGAAAAGAAAAAAAAAGGCAAAAGATGTTTGGTAATCTTATAAAAGCTACTTTTTATATAAGAAAAAATAAACTTTTTGAAAAAGTTAGAGAATTCTCACTTTTTGCAACTATTTTTGCAACTTTTCCTAAAAGACTTTTACCTCATCTCCACCGTTATGTTCTTCAACCTTAGGGTTTCTGAATGTGAAGACTTGAAGACTGAACGAGGTAAACAATCATTTCTTTTATTGTGATCACGATGTTTTTTCGCTTTAAGAAACTGGAGATGGGATACCTCTTAATCGATATTTCATCTTTGCAACTGTAGTGGTAAGGTTGTCGTAGTTCTTTCCATTTCCTTTCACGTATGTCTCTTCTTTCCCCCTTTCCCATTTCTTTATTTTTGTGATTTGTATCAGTTCTAATTAGTTTTAGTGATGTAAGCTGAATTTTTTTTGATTTTTTAGGGGTTTACCCACCAATTATTTGTATATATGTCTACAATCATTGCTTCCTTCAATTGCAGAGTTCTAGACTTTAAAGAGCTTCAAGAAGACAATCACGAAGGTGACATAGGATAATCATCAATTGTCTGTGAATTTATTTCATTTGTGCTCATTTTTATCTATAAGCTTGATAAGAAGAATTTTACCCCATCTCAGATTTGTGTTGATGAAGATGATCATCAATAATTAAGTGCAAATGTATGAGAAGGTTTAAATTTTAACAAAACTAGACAAATTTAATGTTTTTTGCAATTAAATCTACCATATATTATGGTTTAGGTTGATCAATTGAAATGGTACTCTATCTAAAAATCTGAATAATCAACAATCTTATAATTTTTTTATTCAAAATTTCATTTTTAGATTTTTTTTTATTAAAGATCACACAAAGCTCCACACATCGTAGGTAAACCTCTTTTTGATTTTAAATTTCACATTAGGCCGTTTCAGTTTCTTAATAAATGTGCTTAATTTTTATAAGATATTGAAAACAATAAAGTTATGAAGAACCCATCAGCCATCAGTTTCGCCCACCAGGTGTTTGTGTTAATTCCTCATAGATATCGCCTACTTTCATTATTGGTTGATGAGTTTTTTTGTGGCTTTTCTCCCTCACCCCTTTCTCACAATCCATCTGTTATGGGTATGTGTTCATTTTTGATGTGATCTGATTCCACAATGACTAACATTGCTTAATTTACAGAAATCGACGGACTGGAACATGGATAGCAGCAGTGTCACATCTAATTGCACCGGGTTTAACTTACACACTAATTGCACATGTTGGAGTTTCGGTTGAACATCCACATCTCCATCTCCATGGCCATGGCCATGGCCATTTTGATGTCATCGCCACCCTTAAACTTGAATATCATGGATCACAAACAAAGTATATGTAAATCATAAGGTAAATGCATATTTCAGTCACTTGTGGGCCACTGTATATATGATTTACAATTTCAGGAGTTGTTAGAAGAGTAAGCTTTTTTATTTTAGGACTTCTGTTTCCAAAGAGAGATGGGAGAAGTTAGAGGGTACATTTGTGCTACCCGAGAAGCTTGACCGAGTTGTGTTATATTTAGAAGGGCCTGCCCCAAGAGTCAACATTCTCATAGAATCCTTGGTGGTCACTTGTGCTACTTCTCACGTAAATTCACCCTTCTTTTAAATCACTTTGAATTTAATAATCGTATATATTTTCAACAAATAAAAGATAAATAAGTCATTTTTACAGGGTATAGTTGAAAGATATGTTGTTAAAGATGAAAACATCATATTGAACCTTAACTTTGAACCAGTGGTTGATTTGATGTAGGTTTTTTACCTTGTTTATTTTCATTTCTCCTTTTTGTAGATTTTTTTATAGTTTAACAATGAGTCTTTTTTGACATTTCTAGGTAAATAGCATCGAGCAATTATGCATTCATTATTCAAATGAGAGATTAAAACAACACCATAATCGTCATTTGTTCAAGATAGAATAAGGGGCAACTAATCTAATTAATCTTTTCTGGTATAATCTAACTATTATATTCGATATTCGGTGTCTGAATCATGGTGTTCCTCTATAATGAAACCACTTAGGAAGAATGTTGGACTTTGATATTGGTTGCATCCTAGGCTACTCAACGTCTAGATACTAAAATGAACATGATTCTTTTGGCCAAGTCCAACCGGTTTCTGTACCTGGAGGTTTTGTCTAAGTCTTTCTTGCAACATTTTTTTAAATCTAATGTTGTTTCTTGAAGATGTAATGATAACTTTTTGTTTAAACAGTTGGGTTAAGAAGTTACAAACCGGATGGTGTCTTTATCTATTATTACTATTAAGAGTTAAGACCTCATTTTTTTTTTACCTTGCTATCCTTTAACTAATTTATATTGTATTTTTTGTTTCTTTTATAAATATTACCTATGCTTCATAAGATCATTTAACATTATAATTTGGATTTTTTATTGTCTTTATTAAGAAAAATAAAACCATGGATTTTTTTAACTTTTTAATTATGGCCCATCAAACATTTTAAGAATCTTTCTATAGTTATTACATTTAGTGAATTCAGCTTGGAACGAAACTTCACACTTTAAGAAACTTTCTATAGTTTTAGGAATAAGATTTTTTTTTTTTTGACATAGAGCAACTTTCTTATAGTTTCCTAAAACAAAAAGCTTTATGATTTGAAATATTAATTATCTTCTCTAACTGCGTTTACCCTTATTGTGTGAATTTGTAATTTTTGTAGGATTCAACAAAATGCGTTTTGTAGTTCTAAGATGTGATCCAAAATTTAATCGGGTAACTGTTGAGTGGAAGAACGAGGTTTGGAAACCCAAGTTTCTTTCAATTTACTTTTGTGCTCTTTTAAGGCATTTAGTTGATTTGTGTACCAAAAGATGGAGTAGTTTATTTCCTTTTGGAATATTTTTTTTTAATTTTATTGTACTATATTTTATGAGAAGAGATGGTGTATTGTTTACAAAGAAGCTGTTAACTATAATGGTAGAAATAGCATGTTGCTTTCATTTTTGATATAAAAAAGAGCATGGCTTCATTTCTAAGTTAAAAATAACACGTTCTTTTATTTTTTAGGTAAAAATAACATTCCATTTTTATTTTTAAACCAAAAATAGCATGCTATTTTCATTTGTGGAGCAAAAATAGGATGTTACTCTCGATGATGGCTCTTGGTTATGCTTCAGTGTTCCTAGATGACTTTAAATTTTATTAACAATATTCCTTTTTGTCTATATAATAATTATAAACATACCATCCGTGGTTTCCACGGGTTATAACCTTATATATATATATATATATATATATATATATATATATATATATATATATATATATATATATATATATATATATATATATATATATATATATATATATATATATATATATATATATATATATAAGGATACGTTCAAGTTCAAGGGAAACAAATCTTATAGGAAAGAACTTAATTCATTTCGGAAAACCAGTTTGGGAAATGGGACATGTCCAACTCACCACAAACAATGATCAAAATTTTCATTCAGTGGTAGCGGCAGTTGGTCCAACACCATGCATGGTTACTTGACAAAAAAAAAAAAAAAAAAAAAAAAAGAGTTGAAATGTTTAATGCAGTCGAACAGAGAAAACTAACCTGCCTCTGTGGGCATTGTAAGCTCCGAGAGAATCCAGAAAATGCTGCAATGCAATTAATTGGAATTTGAATATTATGTAATCAATTAAGTAACTGTCTGTCAAATATCGATAGACTAAGCAATGGGCAACCGCAAAACCTGAGGTGAGATGAGAAGCCGCCATTACCATCCTTGTGCAGAAGAGCAGTGCTTGTTGTAACAAGGCGAGGATACTTTGGTTGACTGTTGATGAAGTTGTACTACAAAATAGTACTTTCAAAAGTATGTACTAATATTTTCTTTTAAAAGGTCCCTATATTTATTTTAAAAGTATGTAGTTATGTACTACAAAATAATATTTTCTTTTAAATGAGAGTAGGTATGGCCTCATATTTTACAGGGGCAATAGACATTATGTCGACATAAATGCCAACCTGTCCAAAATAGCGTATGTAAGATGCCCACATGTAATTTCAATGAAAAATACCTGATTTCTGTTTTCTTTTGGGAAAAAAAAAAGGCATCAGAACATCACAGTCACACAATCTTTATCTTCTCAAATTCTCATTCATCCTCTCCTCCATTATCACCTAAACCTAGCTCCCTCGTCTCGTTCTTTCTGTCACCCATTTCCACCAAAAAGGGAAAACAGTTAGTTTCAGAAATAGAATGAGAGTTTGATGTTTTTGGATTTTCAACAGTTAGATGAACTCGAATCTGTTCCGATTTTGGGGATTTTTGGTTTTAAATAGTTGATTTTTGGCTAAAGAAAGAGAAAGACTTGTGTTGTATTTTGAATACGAACACAAATCTTAAAGATGAACCCAGATGTTTTTCACTTGCTCATCCTCTTCTTCCTCACGCCTTCCCCTTCCCAGCCCCGATCTGTTTCTCCCTGTTTCTTCTCTTTTCTCTAAATCATGAATTGAAAGCGAGCTTTTTTTTTTTGACATGTTTGATTGTTTGATATCATGAAGAAAATGGAATGCGATATTTGGGTGAAAATTATCTGTTTGAAAGAGATCAGGAATATAAATGAAGAAATAAGTGCAGTGACTTTGGTTTTGTGGGTGGGTGAAGGGTGAATTTGATGCATCAATAGTAGGGATTGTGGCGTTGTCGATGGATGCAAGTTCTGTTTTTATTGTGAATTTAAAGAGTAAAGACCATGAGGTTTTCCCTAGTAGGGGATCTAGAACATGGAGTCATGGAGATGCTGCAATCTGATAACCCACAACTTCACCTACGTTTCACTTCACTTAATCTTGTTCACTCCACCAGCAACCACGAGCAGTGTTAATGGATGCTGCTTCTGTTTGATTGATCGTTAGGATTTTGGAATAACAATAATACTTGGATATTGGATCGTGATAAAGTAGAGTTAAACCCATCCCTACACCAAGTAGTAAAAAACGTTTGACGTTAGCGAGTCGGTGGACTAGGGTTAAGGAATTAATCGGCTAAACGGGGATTAATCGGGGGATTAATCGCGGACCATTAATTGCTATTTCGTTGAATTTTAAAAAATTATATATGACTAATATCATAACAAAGTTCGTAAATACCACTAAATTATTAATATGATCAATACAATAATAATCATTCGTCAAATAGTTTCTATTGAGTTAGAACTTATTCAAATTGTTAACATTTCATCGTTTTCTACTACTTCACACATTTTGTAGATAGGGATTAATCGCTAGGAGCCCTCTAATCGGTTAGGTAAAGCCTAAGGATTAATCGGGACCTAGTCGGGATTTTTACAACAGTGCCTACACCAGACTTCTTTACCAAGTCTCTAGCTAACCCCTTCATTAACTGATCAGCTAAGTTTTGTTAAGATCGAACAAACTTAACAAAAATGAGCTCACGAGTAATGAGCTCACGTACCATGTTGTGCCTAATACCCAAATGTCGCGACATTCTAATATACATTTGACTATATGCTTTTTCCAAGGTGACAACACTATCACAGTGTATAGAAATAAGTGATATAAGCTTTGGCCACAAAGGAATTTCATAGATCAAATTTCTCAACCATTATGCTTCCTTTCCAGTGGCGGGAAGGACTATAAATTCAAATTACATATTTGAGTTTGTGATGCATGTTTGTTTCTTAGAAGCCCATGAAATGGCATCTCCACCAAGAAGAAACACCCAACCATTCGTAGAAGAGGAGTCCTCAACATTAGTGATCCAACTAGCATTTGAATATCCTTCAATAACCGAAGGAAACCCTACATAAGTCAAACCAAAGTCCATGGTTTTCTTTAGATACTTCAACACTCTCATTACTGCTTGTTAGTGATAAGTACTAGGATTGCTAGTAAACCTACCTAGCTTTCCTACAGCAAACACAATATCAGGTCTTGTGCTGGTCATATCATACATCAAACAGCAAATAACCTTTGAACATTCAAGTTGTGAAATTGCTTCACCACTATTTGCCATAAGTTTTATACTTGGATCCAAACTCAGATATGATCCAAAACTTATTATGAACCAAACTTTAATATGAACTAAAACCTATATGAAAAACTATTAATGATTCAAAATTATATGATTCAAAAATTATATGGTTCAAAATGATAATATTCAAAATAATATAATTCAAATCACATAACTACTTTTTGTGTATACAAATATGCATCATATAATATTGATAAACCTGATCTAAACAATTTCTTATAAAAGATGACATAACTCAAAGCATAAAACCATTTGCCCTATAACTAAATAATAATCTATTATATATAACCTATTTGTCAAAATATATAAAATGTCAAATGCTTGAACATTTTAAAAGACATGCAGCATATCACCCGTTTTCATATACAAACTAAGATGTACATATTGTTAAATTACATCAATACTTTGACTTTATGCTTAAACAACATATCAACATCAAAGGGTTACCACGTCTCTTGTGGAAACTGTACTCAAACTCAAGATCTCTAAGAGGTGAGGCATATCAATAACACAAACAAGGAAGCTTTCATTTTTTTCTATGCCTATATGACATTTGATATTGACAATGTATACAGACTGCTGCTCGAAATATGAAGATGATGGCTCGATGGAAGTTTTGCATCAAGATGGAGAATAAAGAACTCTCCGATTGGAGCTTACAAAAAAAATCTACCATAAAAACACGGTTGCTAGAAATTAGTCAAATGAACAATGCACTTAATTATTATACAAACTAAGAAAAGATATCTATTTACAAGGGCACATGTCCCATCCACTACTTAGGGTTCTTCGGATGATATATCATTATGAATAACACAACCAAACGATAGATTAAGAAACATAACATTAAAAATATATCATTCGCAATTTTATGATTTAAGAATGATATGATGCAAATAGTTTATGATCAAAATGTTACAAATCAATCAACATAATGATCCAATTCAAATTGTGTATGATCCAAAATATTTATTATCCAAACATGTTATGATCTAATGCTACAAATAATATGATAAACAAATGAATGATATGATCTAATGCCAAAGAGTATAAAAGAATCAATGATATGATCTATTTTTCATACTTTCTATGATACAAACATGTTATGGTTCATAACACAATGCTCCAAATAAAGATATTAAAAAATAGAACATAAGTAAGTTGCAACAACATTACATATTTATTGTGTGTTAGTATATATAACTAGTCTGACATGAACTAATCTGATATAATGAGTGTTTCTCTTTTACTTAATAGACTTTTATAATTGTTTCTTTAGGAGGCCAGTCTTTATTTATTTAAACTACTTTTTACCAATATGCTTTTCTTTTTTATAATCATCTTTATTCTACACACACCCACAATCCACAATTCTCTTACCCTTTCATCCAGACATCTATTACATTTAATAATTTTCCACGAAGACCAAAAACTAATGTAAATGAAGAGTATGAAATAAGTCACTTACATCTCACACAAGCATAAATACAAACAGGTTGTGTGCGTAAAAATCAACAAAATTTTAGAAAATATTTCCAAATACCTCATGTGCATTTAACTTCGTATAGACATTTTAACAAACACCTTGAGTGCTTCATCAAAGTTGGGATTCCAATTGAATTTAGCCCATAAATTTATATGTTTTGTTTGTTAAAAAAAATTTAATATTAAAATAAGGACATCTTTTACTCTGACATTGCACAACTGATGGTTCCACCATAATATGTTATCATGATGCTTTAGCCATTTCCTAGTTTCTAAAATTTGGTCTAATAACATTATTGAAAATAAATTTGAGTATGAATCAACTTTCTTGTGAAAAAAAATGTTTTTTGTACATGAATTTATATCAGTTAAAGTTTTTTTGGAACACAATGTCGTTTTCAACCTAATTCTAAAAACAAAGTCGTAGATGAAGATATATGTTCAAAATAAATAGTTGATGTGTATTGACTTTAAAGAGTAACGAATCTAACTTTAAATTGACGTTCTTATAAAAAAATTTAAAAATCTGTCATTTGTGTACATTAATGTAACGGCCCAAATTTTACAGAAAATTTTAACTTTTATAATCATAAATACCAACCACAATTGTTTCCAGAAAATTCCATTACATGACCATAGTGATTTAAAAGATCAAAATATCAAAACTAATTATGAAAACACTGGAGAATGCATGTTGTGCCATCAAGTCGGGCCCTTGTCCTTAGAGCTAGAAGTACCTGAAACATCCAACAAAACTGTAAGCACACGCTTAGTGAGTTTCCCAAAACACACAAAACATATAATCACATAATGCCATGCACACATACATATAAGTTTGCCATAGACGCCCTCAATAATCTTCATTTGGAATGTCATGGGATACCCCTATGGTCTTGTATCCCCGAGCCATGGGCTCCTCCCATGGTCTTGCCAAGTGTTATGGGCTCCTCCCATGGTCTTCACATAAGTTCACACATATATCAAATAGAAAACCATTACATACTCCATTACTAATCATATAATCTCAATTAATGGGCTGGCCTTGGTGCCTTCGACCCATGAGTGTAGTGAGAAGATTCGCCTCGAATACTGGACGATATATGACTAGGTCTTGGCTCCAAATGTCAGCTCTACTCAATCCCTAAAACAAAAACGATTCCTTAAATACAACTCAACATGCCCCGAACCCCTTATAGGTCAAACTCGATCAAAGACAAAGTCAAAAGTCCAGGTCAACGGTCTGACTTGACCAAACACGCCATGTTTCTTCATCTACTGCAAGATCGGGAAAAACCTTATCAACTCGTCGTGTTCACTAAGTAACACGCCGAGTTAGCCATAATTCTAACAGCTTAAAGCATTAAGTTGTTTCCATCGAAATTAGGAGCTCCAAATTTCAGATCTCCTCCAAAATGATGTCTAGAAGGGTAAAGTTTTCAACTTTACCCTTAGGAACCACCAAAATGAGTTAAACCCAAACCCTAGAATCATTAGAGTGAAGCTTGACCCGCTAATTAAGCCCTTAATCTCCAAAGACATAGTCCCAAAAAGCAGATTTGGCATCTAAAGGCTAGAAAATCACGTAATGTAACGCCCGCGTTTCCAGGCTAGGCATTATTGTCAATGTAATAGTCTAGGTTAACCCTTGTAACTCTTTTTTTGAAGTATAAATGATGAAATATTTGAATATTATGTGAATTATGTGTTTATTTTCTTAATTATTATAATTTAATGAATTAAGAATAAAATAAGCGTCAAAATTAAAGTGTGAGATAAGCCCGATATCTTTGCATGAAGATGTATTGGTTGAAACAAGGATTCCGGAGATATAAAGAATGCCGAAATCCGAGTTATAACGAAGAAGTTATGATCTGTCGAAGTTTCGCGACAGAACCAACGACGCTGAATGACGTAAAAAGCAAAATTTACGTTAGAGAGATATTTAGCCTTAGTGATCTAAACGAAAGTCATAGAATACGTTAAACCGAGAGCGTGGATAAAAAGAACTCCCAAATCTGACTTCGTATGAGGAAGTTATGATTTTTTGAAGTTTCGACTTAGCAGTATGCAGTCCGAATACTCGATTTGAGATCGAGCGGTTTTTAGCCGAAACAATCTAAACGAGAATAGAAGATCTCATCTATAATAGTCCAACGGTAAAAAAACAGACGAAAACGGACGTCGGATGAAGAAGTTATGAATTTATAACGGAGTTTCCCTGTCCCGGTCTACTAAAAATAATATAATAAAAATAAAATCAAAATTAGCCAACGGAGTCTAAATGAAAGTTGTAGAGCATAATCTCGCCTACGCATGGATATAAAGAACGTCGAAAAAAGAGCTCGTATGCGAAATTTATGAATTTTTGAAGATCGTGGCACGCATACTAAAGCTTATCCGAAGCGTACGCCCAACGTACTGAGTATGCCCAACGTACTTGGAAATTACGCCCAACGTAATCCCAGACCCAGAAGCCTATAAATAGAAACCGAGATCAACCATTTTCTTTGCTCATTTTCTTTCTTCTCTCTAGTTTTTCCCCGATTTGCGTGCCAATTATATCCCAAAGCACCGGTATCATTCCAGAGCCCCGAAGCAAGTTCTGAAGCCCCAAGGATCCCGAGCAATGAGATTCCTGAGTCGAAGCTCTACCCGCGAGGAGCCTGGTTTTTGTAAAGATCTTCCAGATCTACCGAAGAATACTACTTCTGCAAGTCGTAGTGCTGTCCGATCATCTTCTGATCAAGTAAGTGTATAGTCCCTTTCAATACACGATATTATACAAGTAATCGTTGAATGTATTTAAGAATACAGGTTGTGTGAGGGTATTATTATTACCTTCTAACACATTGACTTATATGACTCTCCTTGAAATTTCTTGATATGTGTTTACGTATTACTTGCTATTTGGATGGAATATTGAAAGAGCATGTTATACATGTAGCACCTGGTTCCTGGTACGTAAATCTTATTTGAGTATTTTCCATTTTTAGCCTTGGACTCGGCGAGTCATAGGTCCGACTCGCCAAGTAGAGACGGGACCTGGGACATGTTTAAGTTGGTGACTCGGCGAGTCCATATTCCGGACTCGGCGAGTCACCGCTGTTGGATGAAACCCTAAGTTTCAGGGGTTTGCACCCTATTTAAGCCTCATGTCCGCCCCAAGCCAGCCCCCATTCACCCTCAGAGCTCCCAACCCTCGTTCAAAGCTTATTTCCTTGAGAGTTTGAAGCATTAGTGTGTGTTCTTGAAGGTTTTGAGAAGGAAGTGGAGTAGATCAAGAGGAAGGGAAGGAAGCCAAGCATCTTAGTGTTCTCTCAGTGATTCCTTTGAGGTATAACCCGTTTTCCCTCTGTTTCTATGCTTATTACTCCATTAGGTCTTTCTTGAGCCCTTCCCCAAGCTTGTATGTGCAATATAATTCGTAATAAGTTGATTGGCCTTTAGATCTAGGCATGGTTAAGCTCCAGGAGCTCAGATTTGTTGCCTTTATGGACCCACATTGCATGAAGACCCTAGATCTACCCTTTTGGGTGCATTTTGAACCCTAAAACCCTTATTGGCAAATATCTACACATAAAGTTGGAAACTTTACGTGTGATTCATGCTCTAGGAACCCAGATCTGTGAATGGCATGGACTGGAATCGAGCAAAACCGCATAGTTAGTGGTTGCATGGCAACGACTCGACGAGTCGTTCATCTGACTCGGCGAGTCTGCTCGCGATTCTCCGACTTTGTCCCCTTTTCGTAGTGTCGAGTGTGAGCAGTGAGTCACGGGGTGTGACTCAGTGAGTTGGAAGCCAAACTCATCCATGAAGGAACTCGGCGAGTCAATGCCCTGAGTCGGCGAGTTCAAGGCAATCTCCTTAGATCAAGAACAGACTCGGCGAGTTGTTCATACAACTCGGCGAGTCGCAGCATAACTGTTCTTAAGATGAAGATGAACTCGGCGAGTTGTTCATACAACTCGGCGAGTAGGATGAAGGGCTTGAACCTCAGTTTAGAAGGAGAACTCGTCGAGTCAACGCCTAACTCGACGAGTAGGGAGGAGATTCAGGACAGCCGGTTTGATAGGGACTCGGCGAGTTGGCGAGCCAACTCGGCGAGTTGGGTCAACTGAAAGTTGACTCTGACTTTGACTTAGGGCATGATTAGGGGTAAAATGGTCATTTTACCTAAAGGGCAGTTAGAAGTGTTTGATTGAGTATGTTGTGGGAATTACAGCCGGAGGATTTCCGGAGCAGCAGCAGCAGCAGTAGACAGTCAGTTCCCGATCAGATCAGCAGCTACTTTGAGGTGAGTTACCTTCCAGTAGCGGTGGGTCTACGGCCACAATGCCGGCCCACCAGTAGGAGTTGTATGTAGATGATTGTCTCTATGATATTCATCTAGGGATTACTACTACATGTGTTATGTTTATGTGCTAGTATGATATGATGCTATGTGCTAGTGACAGTAGGGGGAGATAGTCCCCGAGATATCCGGTCGGTAGGGCCGAAGGGGTAGTCATACCCAGCCATGATAGATAGATTCTGATATTGTGATACATGTTATGTGGTAGTAGTAGAGGGGAGAAATAGTTCTCCAGTATCCGGTCGAGAGGACCGAAGGGAAGGCCAGCACCCAGATATGCTAGGCAGTATCCGGTCGAGAGGACCGAAGGGGAGGCCAGCACCCAGATATGCTAGGCAGTATCCGGTCGAGAGGAACGAAGGGGTAGGTCGGGCACCCAGATATGCCTGACAAAATATGTATGTTATGAGATTATATGGTATGTGGTACAGTGGGGGAACTCACTAAGCTTCGTGCTTACGGTTTTCAGTTTTGGTTTTCAGTTTTGGTTTTCAGGTACCTCTTCTTCGAAGGGGAAGGAGCCGGCGCGGTAGCGGCATATCACACACACTCTCGTTTCCGCAGTTATGAGTTTATTCTGGGATTGATACTCTGATATTTTGGTTGTTCAAATGTTGTGGATTTCAAATTTGGTTTTCGATGTGAAATGGTTTAATTAAACAATGCTTTACTTATTAATGTTTTCTAAGTAATGTTTTAAAAACGAAATTTTTGGACGTGAAAATTGGGTCGTTACAAGTTGGTATCAGTGCCCTAGTTTGAGGGATTCGGACACACCTTCGGGGGTGTCTGAACTCAAATCGAGGGATTAAAAGATTTTCCAAAAGAAAATGTTTTCTAAAGATTGAGAAAAGAGTTTTAAGAAAGAACGAAGTGTGTGATGTGCGCGACCGGCCGAGCTCAAGTAAATATTCCCCAAAGTACCCATACAAGTTTATGTTATGTTTATCAGCTTTTGTAGAACAACATGCTAGAATAGGACTAAGGATCTAGGAGTGATGCCTTATGTGCCTGCTTTATGTGTTTCAGTTGTATGAGAATTGCATGCTAGTATTGAGTAGACAGCGAGTAGGATAGCCTGATTAGGTTATGCCTGGTAATATGAGCTTAGCATTTTATGCTAGTACAGTTCCTGTAAGCAGATAGAGTTGATTGAGATTGTTACCCTTGTCTGAATGCTGCTTGCTTCGTGCTATGTGGGACTCTGAATAATGGGAGTTCGCCATTAGGCGAATACGTCACGTCACATGTGATCAGGGTTGAATAATCTTAGAGTGTCGGATTTGATCCTACTGCACAGCTCTTGTTTGAGTCCAACCGTTGTAGGGACGAGTTGGGTACTCGAAGGATTATCTGAGCCTCGTCACATGTGATGGTATTCGGGTAATGGCTAATTGGCATTACAAGGAGGCCTGCAGCAGCTGAGGACTGGATAGAGTAGAATCAAAGATTTCCCTAGGGCAAGCCTAGGATGAGTATAACAGTGATCAGCAATAGTGAAAGGGATCTGGTGGAGTCGAGGCATTCCTTGAAGAATGTACGGATAGATGTGGAAGGTAGTATGAGCCCGTACTACTGAAAGCAGAGGATCCGTACCCGAACCAAGGAAGGCCAAGATAAGACCAGGGGAACTTGTAAGTAGCAGTGATCCCTCAGGAAGTATCAGTATCACTAATGATTGTTATTATGTATTGCAGAATGGTGGTACTTCGATCGAGGCCGATAGATGGCGGTTCAGGAGAAGGGTCAGGTTCGGGATCAGGTTCCGAGCCGGTAGATGAGGGACTACGCGAGTTCATCGCGTCAGAGATCACCAAGGGTATCCTTGAGTCGACTCCCATTATCTTTGGGTCGATCAAGGAAGGGATCATCGAGTTGATGGAGGATCGCCTCAGGGCGTTCAAGAGTGACATGGCATCTGGCAAGTCGGGATCTCGCACGCTGTCCTTTAAGGACTTCAGGGGCAGTGGTGCGCCGGATTTCCACGGGGTGAAAGACCCCATTGCTGCCAGGCGATGGATTGCGGACATCGAGTCTGCACAATTGACTAGCTTCTGCCCCGAGGGGTCCAAGGTGAGGTATGCAGCAGGATGTTTACGAGACCGAGCTCGAGATTGGTGGGAGTCAGTGGGTGACTCGTTGGGAGCCTCGGATATCGAGGCTATGACCTGGTCAGACTTTGTGACCAGGTTCAGGGCAGAGTTTGCGCCGGTTGTCGAGCTTCGGCAGCTGGCCGGGGAGTTTCTGGACATGAGATAGATGACGGAGACTGTGGCGGAGATCACCGCCAAGTTCCGGGAGAGGGCACTGTTGGTGCCCCAGTATGCGGGCGATGAGGACATGAGGAGGACCCGCTATCATGACATGCTCCGGGCTGATATCCGGGAGCACGTTAGTTTTTCAGCTTGCCCCACCTTGGACTCCATGATTGCTAGGGCGAGGGAGAGGGAGATAGATTTGGAGCACATCCGGAAACGGAAGGCAGAAGAGGTTCAGTCAGGAGGGGCTTCGGGGAAGAAGCCCAAGGGATCAGATGCGGGGCCGAAAGGCCAACAGGGACGGGGACGCTGCAGGAAATGCGGCAAGACTCACGAGGGGGCGTGCAGGTTGGGATCATCAGGCTGCTACAAGCGCGGAAAGTCTGGGCACTATAGCAGGGATTGCACTGCTCCAGCAGCAATTATTCAGACGTCTGAGTTGCTGTGTTTCCACTACAACCAGAGGGGCCACAAGAAGGCCAATTGCCCCCAGTTGACAGTTTCAGCGCCAGCTCCAGCGACCCTGCGGATCACAGATGGCCGACAGGGCAGGGCAGAGGCTCCAGTGGTGAGGAGCCGAGCATTTCAGCTGACCGCCGAGGAGGCACGCGCCGCACCCGATGTGGTGACGGGTATGATTCTTTCCCTCTATTTTATTTTTATAATGATATGATATTGATATGTGCTCTGTATGTATATGTATGAATTAGGATCGTTCCATGTGAACGGCATCCCAGTACAGGTGTTGTTCGACTCGGGTGCATCCCGATCATTTGTTTCCCTTGCGCTTAGCAAGAAGTTTCATGAGTCTTCGGGCGAGTTAGATTGCCCTTTAGAGGTAGAGATTGTTGATGATCGATCGGTGCGAGCATCGATGGTGTTTCGAGATTGCGTATTGCGTGTGTTTGAGGAGCGCTACTTGGTAGACTTGGTTCCCATTCCGTTGCGTGGGAACAAGGTGATTATAGGCATGGATTGGTTGAGCCCCAATGGGGCGGTGATAGATTGCGCACAGCAGCTAGTGCGAGTCAGGACCCCAGGTGGGGGAGAGTTAGTGATTCATGGCGAAAGGCCACAGTGTGGACCTACAGTCTGTTCGGCAGCGAGGGCTAGACGATACCTTCAGCAGGGATGCGCAGGATATGTCGCATACGTGATGGATACCCGGGAGGCGGGTAAGGCGACGGTGAGTGAGGTTCCGGTGGTGCGAGATTTCGCAGATATTTTTCCAAAGGAGCTACTTGGGATACCTCCGGAGCAACAGGTTGAGTTTAGGATTGACCTCGTTCCTGGTGCGGCTCCGATAGCCAACGCACCGTATCGGTTGGCTCCTCCTGAGATGCAGGAGTTATCTACACAGCTGCAGGAGCTGTTAGACAAGGGATTCATTCGACTGAGTAGTTCACCCTGGGGAGCCCCGATTTTGTTCGTGAAGAAGAAGGACGGGTCGCATCGGATGTGTATAGATTACCGAGAGCTGAACAAGGTAACGGTGAAGAACCGTTACCCACTCCCGAGGATTCATGACCTCTTTGACCAGCTTCAGGGAGCATCTTGGTTCTCTAAGATTGGTTTGCGTTCGGGTTATCATCAGATGAGGGTCAGGGAGGAGGATACGCAGAAGACCGCGTTTCGGACGCGCTATGGCCATTATGAGTTCGTGGTGATGCCGTTTGGGCTCACCAATGCTCCTGTCGCGTTCATGGACCTCATGAACCGCGCATGTAGACCGATGCTGGATCGGTCTGTGATAGTCTTTATCGATGACATCTTGGTTTATTCCAAGACACAGGAAGAGCATAAGGAGCATCTGAGAGAGGTATTGGAGACCCTAAGGAGGGAGAGCTTGTATGCCAAGTTCTCCAAGTGTGAGTTTTGGTTGCGCGAGGTGTAATTTCTCGGACACCTTGTCAACCAGAACGGGATTATGGTCGATCCGGCCAAGGTCGAGGCCGTGATGAGATGGGAGGTTCCGAAGTCTCCATCTGAGATTCGGAGTTTCCTAGGATTGGCAGGCTATTATCGGAGATTCATTCAGGACTTCTCCAAGATAGCCGTACCCCTGACGCGGCTGACGAAGAAAGCCGTAGTCTTTCGGTGGGGACCCGAGCAGCAGGCGGCGTTTGAGACGCTGAGACGGAGATTGTGCGAGGCGCCAATCTTAGCCCTGCCAGAGGGCGTAGAGGATTTTATGGTATATTGTGATGTGTCCATTTCAGGGCTGGGCGCGGTACTGATGCAGAGGGGGCATGTCATTGCTTACGCTTCGATTCAGCTTAAGCCTCACGAGGCGAACTACCCGACACATGATTTGGAGTTGGGGGCGGTGGTTTTTTCCCTCAAGATTTGGCGGCGTTACCTCTACGGGGTTCGATGTACCATCTACATGAACCACAAGAGTTTGAGGTACCTCATGGATAAGCCGAATCTGAACATGAGGCAGCGTCGGTGGTTGGACGTGGTGAAGGATTATGATTGTGAGATCCTTTACCACCCGGGGAAGGCCAACGTGGTGGCCGATGCGCTTAGCCGCAAGGCGGCGCTGATCAGGGATGTTTGCATGAAGATGACCATAGTGACTCCCCTGTTGGAGCAAATTCGGGAGGCTCAACAGGAGGCTATCAAGGAGGAACATCGGAAGAGCGAGCGTGTGGTGGGCCAGGTTTCCTCCTTCGATTATGATAGTCGAGGACTATTGACACTACACTGTAGGGTGTGGGTGCCGTATCACGGAGGTGTGCGCCAGATCTTGATGGAGGAGGCGCACAAGTCCCGATTCTCTATTCATCCTGGGGCGACGTAGATGTATAGGGATCTTCGTCCAGATTATTGGTGGCCCTGCATGAAGCGGGATGTGGCATGGTACGTTGAGCGGTGCTTGACCTGCAGGAAGGTCAAGGCCGAACATCAGAGACCGCATGGCAAGATGTAGCCGTTGGATATTCCACTGTGGAAATGGGAAGATATCACGATGGATTTTATCACGAAGCTTCCCAGGACTGCGCATGGAGTAGATTCGATTTGGGTCATCGTGGATCGATTGACCAAGAGTGCCCACTTTATCCCGATTCAGGAGAGCATATCGGCCGAGAAATTGGCCGACATCTATATCAGGGAGATCGTGGCGCGGTACGGGGTGCCAGTATCGGTTATCTCGGACAGGGATGTGCGTTTTACTTCCAGGTTTTGGAAGAGATTTCATGACGAGTTGGGCACTCGTTTACATTTTAGCACCGCCTTTCACCCGCAGACGGATGGTCAGAGCGAGCGGACCATCCAAACTTTGGAGGATATATTGCGGGCATGCGTGTTGGATTTCGGTGGTAGCTGGGATACCTATCTTCCCTTGGCCGAGCTCTCTTACAACAACAGCTACCACGCTAGTATTGACCGTCCCCCCATTTGAGATGTTGTACGGTCGGAGGTGCAGGACCCCGATATGCTGGGGTGAATTTGGCCAGAGAGTCATGGGGAGCACCGAAGTGGTGCTCAAGACGACCGAGAGGATCCAGCAGGTTCGGAGCAGGCTTCAGACTGCTCAGAGTCGGCAGAAAAGTTACGCCGACAAGCGTCGATCCGACTTGGAATTCCAAGTCGGGGATATGGTTCTCCTAAAGGTGTCGCCTTGGAAAGGCGTCATTCGATTCAGGAAGCGAGGCAAGTTGGGCCCGAGATTCATCGGACCGTTCCGAGTTGTGGCCCGGGTGGGCAAAGTGGCGTATAGGCTAGATCTGCCAGTCGAGCTCAGCCAGATCCACAACACTTTCCATGTTTCTCAGCTGCGGAAGTGCCTAGTGGACGATTCGGCAGTAGTGCCGTTAGAGGATATTCAGGTTGATGACAGCCTGAATTACATTGAGCGCCCAGTCGCAATCCTCGACAGGAAGTCGAAGGATTTGAGGAATAAGAGAGTGGAGCTCGTAAAGGTGCAATGGCAGCACCGCAAGGGTTCGGAATGGACTTGGGAGCCGGTGGACGAGATGATGGAACATTATCCCGAGCTGTTTCAGGATCGAGCAGCAGACTTCGAGGACGAAATCTAAAATAAGTGGGGGAGATTTGTAGCACCTGGTTCCTAGTACGTAAATCTTATTTGAGTATTTTCCATTTTTAGCCTTAGACTCGGCGAGTCATAGGTCCGACTTGCCGAGTAGAGACGGG
Source organism: Lactuca sativa (assembly GCF_002870075.4). Lineage (NCBI taxonomy): Eukaryota > Viridiplantae > Streptophyta > Magnoliopsida > Asterales > Asteraceae > Lactuca > Lactuca sativa. Next base: position 15,458,924 of record NC_056630.2, on the reverse strand, counting down.
ACCCGGGACATGTTTAAGTTGGTGACTCGGCGAGTCCATATTCCGGACTCGGCGAGTCACCGCTGTTGGATGAAACCCTAAGTTTCAGGGGTTTGCACCCTATTTAAGCCTCATGTCCGCCCCAAGCCAGCCCCCATTCACCCTCAGAGCTCCCAACCCTCGTTCAAAGCTTATTTACTTGAGAGTTTGAAGCATTAGTGTGTGTTCTTGAAGGTTTTGAGAAGGAAGTGGAGTAGATCAAGAGGAAGGGAAGGAAGCCAAGCATCTTAGTGTTCTCTCAGTGATTCCTTTGAGGTATAACCCAGATATGCCTGACAATATATGTATGTTATGAGATTATATGGTATGTGGTACAGTGGGTAGAACATGGGTAGACAGTTGGTGTGCAATGAAATAAATTGATGAGTGGCCTCGTTGTTGGTGTTATTCTAGTCATTCAGCAGAGTATGGATGACAACCACAGACTCTTTCTAGATAGTCCTGTGGAACACTAGCAGGCTCATAACCTGTAGGTGTTGTGAACGATATGTTCACCGGTGTACTCTATCCCCCACATGGTTGCCTTTAAGACACTTATTGTCGAGGAAGCCCCTCTGCAGTAATATCCGTCCCGATGAAAATCCTAGGTTAGGTCCCTTGAGATAGATGTTATTTTAGGGACGTAAAGTGAGGATAACGGGAATGGATAATCGGGTTATTGTTGATTGTTGAATTAAATATAATTATTTATTGTGGGTTGAAAACCCTATATGCTCACCAGGCTCCCAAGCCTGACCCATTAATTTTATTTGTATTACAGGAACTGGCGCAAGGGCATAAGATGGATGAATCATCAAGTTGTTTTGATTACAAGTCTATATATGTATTTATTTGTTGAATGACTTGTAATGTTATCATTTATGCTTTATGGTCTGTATCGGAACATCACATCCCGATTTTTGATTATGAAATGAAATTATATTTCTTTATGAAATATTTTGATAAAAATCTATTTTATCATGTTTTGTTTTTGGGAACAAATTACGTACCTCTTTTAAAATCAAAAGGATTTACTCTGAAAATGTTTAAAAAGCATAAATGAAACCGGTCTTTTCTGGTCGAGATTTTGGGGATGTCACACGTAAAGTTTTCAACTTTACGTCCATGCACGCTAAAAAGAATCTCTAGGGCTCAAGAAGGGCCGAATAAAGCACTTCATGCATGAATGAGACCTAGAACCTAGTAGAGCTTGCAACTTTAAGCCAAATGAGGCCACAAAATGGCTAGATCTAACATGACAATCCTTGAAACACACAACTTCTTGGACAACCCAACCATGAGTCTGAAATCAAGATAAAACCCAAAACAAGGAGATCTAAACAATAACAAAGCAAGGTATAAACTTGATACCTCCAAGAGACGGCAACAAGTGGGGAAATTCAAGATCTAAGTCTTCCCTCCAAGCTATACATCTTCAACTTCAAAGCTTCTTCAAAAGAGTACAAAAATATCAACACTCAAGGCCCTCCAAAAGCTCACACACTCACAAAGGAAGATGATACACACTATTAGGGTTTCTGGACAGAGGATGTTGGTAAGGAGGCCAGCCAAGGGACTTAAGGCCTTTAAATAGAGTGCAAAACTCTAAAAATTAGGGTTTAATCCCCCTCCCAGCTTCGTTGCCCGTTAAGATGGAGAATACCCTCCCCGTTAGGGTCGAGTACTCGCAAATACTCGAATCCGCAGGTCAAATTTACATCCTTATTCATCGGAGAAGACAATGGATGGTAGGGGCATCTAGAAAGGTGAGGGGATGTGTGTAGGGTCCATTTCATTGTTTATATATAAACATTACCATCAGGATTTACACACATGGATTTCTGAAAATAAAGATTTATCCACGTGTATGAACACATAAGCAAGGTCACTTGCTTACCTTTTCTTATTTGTTGTAATGGCATTCATGAGATAGATTTTATCATTTTAATGGTCTAAAGCGCTCAAAAATAATTTAAGTTATTTTTTTTAAATAATACCTGAAAGTTGGTCGGACTATATTGACATTAACCCAAAAAAACAAAACACATATATAATAGTTATCATCGATTTGGAAGTACTAGTGGTTGTTGTCGTTCATCTAGGATCAATTTTTTTTTTGAATGAAACCCGATGATTTGGCAACATTTGGACTTGTGTACAATGTTTGAGGGTCCAATGAAAACTCCATGCAAAACATGAGATAATTTGTATTGGCGGATTTAGCTGGTTGGTAGGTGTAGGACGTGCTACCCCTCATTTCATCCGTAGAAGTGTTAAAGTTATTAAAACATTTTTATTAATGAAACTCCTAACAAAAAAAATGCGCATCAGTAGCCCAATCAATTAGCCCATATATTACTTGTATTTTAGGGTGATATTTTTCTTTATATATTGCATTTATTTAGTTTCAGTTAAAAATAACTATAACGAATCATTAAAAACAATTGATTAATTAGCCGTTTTGTCAAATTGTCATTGATATATTTGGTACATATATTGATTGGTTGATATGGCTTAAGTAGATATGATAGTCTTCGTTATATATATACTAGTGAAGTTAGGAGGGCCGTGCTGAGCACAGCCCACGAAGGGTAATTTGGGAATTTCGAAAGTTATGTTTTAATAATTTTGGGATAGATGTGTGTAAAATAGAGATATATGGTATTTTGTTTATGGATTGTTTTTCTTGTTTATGCATTGTAGTTTGAAAATGTAATCTATGCTTTCAAGACTTATTATATGGAGGACTATGGTGATTATATGGCATGAGACTTGATTTGATATAGGGTTTTAGTGTGGTTGAGGGACAATTTTGGTAATTTGGAGTGTGTTTATGGATCTGTATTTGAACACCAAATCTTGAAATAGCATGAGGTAAAATGCTTTCATTGTATTATTATAAAAAGGCCATATAGGTAGGCTACAAGGGCATAATGGTAATGTGGGTATATAGATACTTTTAAATTTGATGTTAATGACAATTTTGCGAAGGTGCATTGGCTGAGGGTGAGATATTAGACGAAACTCGAATTTGCTGTCAGTTACCATCGGATTTATTTGATCTAAAGAATGATCAAATACAGAAAAAAAACTGTAAATACAAATAACAAATATCTAAATTTCTATATACCAACTTGGTATCTGCTATGAAAAACCACTGTCAAGGGGTGGATATTGGGCCAAAGTCAAAAGAAAAACATCAAAACCAGCAGAACAAGCCTGATAGTTCTAAGTATCCATGCGGTTTAAAATTACAACAAATTCATCAAGAACAAGTCAGTTTCCACAGTTGCCTTTAATGGCTGAAAGTTTCTCCCATGTGCATCTTCTTCCTCGATTTGCAGTTTTTTTGAAGCTCTAAATGAGATGGGTTTGTATGTTCTCTGAGCAGTAAAGTTTAAGGTAAAAAAAAAAAAAAAAGAATCAAAATGTAAACTTTTTATAGGTATCAAAATTACACCCGACACACTTCTGTCAAATGAAGACAACCAACAGTTGGCTAAATAAACACAAATAATATTCATAAATACTTCGATAACTTGTGGAAAAAACTCACTCTCCTAAACATTTCCTTTCTTGCAAAGTATATGTATAAGTTTATTAAAATTGAGATCATAAGGAAAGAGAATTGTCATGAGCATTGTATCGAACAGTTGGTATGCGTTGGATATAATATATGCATTTATGATTCATGTAGTACTACTTATTATATATACGTTATGCTCAAGGTTTGATATCCTCATAAAGGATTTATTTTTCCAGCTATATAAAACTCTTGCATCAACTAATGGTGTCATGTGTTTCTGCTGAGACTTTGTTCCTGGTTGCCAGTTAGAAAATATTCAGAAAAAAATTAAATTTTTTAATGTGTCAATGATGATTCAAATATCCTTTTGAAATCAGGGAAGCATGAGGTTGCTATTAAATTGTCGTACCATCTATTGAGGAAGGGGATTTTAGCGTGTTTTTGTTGCTGCATACCTAAAAGAACTCCAACATATAAGATAAGATATTGATTTATAAAGTAAATTATATAATAATTATATTTATTGCTTTTGCACCATTATTTTATTTCCCCAACATTTTGAATCCAAAAACCTTTGGAAATACCATGCTCATTCCCCTATCACGATTACCTGCTAACATTAGTTTTTAAGGTTATAAGATCTCAACAACCTTGGTTGAGCACCTAGAGCATTAATGAAGAAATGAAGAAACATGGGCCATTGTTTGAGATGCAAGTTGAAGGAAAAGCTCTAAATGTATAATGTCAATTACAATCATTTCAAATCTTTAATAACTTTAAATAGGTTGTTATTTCAGGTTCCAATTAGACATAAATTCAAACTTTAAATTTGAAAATAGCATCTTATTAATCTTGGTTGCCATTTTTTTAAACTTTAAAGTAGGATTCAACTTTAACTTTCATATCTTTTTATGCTAGTACCAAGATCCATTCTTTTTAAATTCAAGAAATTTAATGTTATGTACTCTTATTTATATTCCTTGATTCCGTCCCATATCAGATAATAGTAAGTCAAATTCCAAAACCCACAAAGTTGAATCAAATTGTTTTTTGGAAACTAACCTCCATAGAAGTATTTTGTTTCGGAATGGAGCGGTGAAAGTGTTTGATGAGTCCACAGGGTCTGAGGTTGACTTGCAATCTAGGTTTCTATATTCCGCAAAAGGATTTAGTGAAATAATCCCTTTCATTTTTTGTATGAAAATAACAAATAAACTGTTAGTTTTAACCTAAGAAAAATATTAAAAGATCATGAAACTCTCGAGCTTGTAGCTAGTCCACCAACATCTGGGGAAAATGCTACTAAATTCTCAACACAAATAAGTCCTCATCCTAACCTTATTATATCTCATATGAATTAATTACAATCTATGTAACCAACAAAAACCATATTACTAATCTGACAGATAATGTATCCTTACCTGCAACTACATTTTCATCCTCGACAAATTTATCGAGTGGTATCCAAAGGTTCAGAAACATGTCTCCTGCCAAATCTCCATATTCTAGCACACTAAACTTGAGATAACAAAGTAATCACAATGGAAACTTTCAAACCACACAATTAAAAAGGTTTCAAGAGCCTCCAAGAATTGTTAGTCATTATAAATTTTCAATTTCTAGCACATCATTGACGTTTATATTCGGATGATAGACATGCAATCAATACTCAATAGTCATTAAACATTAAGATGGAATGATATTCTACTATTGCTGTATATTTTCGGATGACACTGTTGTTAAAGGGTAATTGAGATATCTTATTTTTTGATCAAGAACAACTCCGCTTTTAAAGGACATACCGAAATTGAAACCATTACCTTGATTCACAAATGCGTCTCATATGAATATTCCAAACCCTAATTAAGTAGAACCATGACAAGACTACAAATACCCTGGGTATGACGATTATAAAAAAACATCAAGAAAGATGATCTGGAAGGGCATGTAGATATATTAGAAATCTGATTAATAAATTTAGTGTTAGATAAGAACATACTTTGTTCAATCAGTACGAACTGACAGCAAAGTTTCCCACAAAAATTGACAATCAAATTCCCCAATTTGAACCCCAAACCATCTCTTCTTTCCCTGTTTCAACATCATTAGCATTGAGAATAGATCCAGCAAACCCAGGCACTAAAAGAACTATATTCTGAAGGTGGTCATGATGGTTTTTTCATGTACGATTACTAAAATCAAAAGAGAATCAAGAAAGTCATTGTATATGTTAAATTATTAAAAAAAAAAGGAAAATTAGTTTTATCTAACAGTCAACAAAAGATGAGAGTAAGAATACAAGCTGGTCATGGTGGTGGATACTGTGCACGTCAATAAGTAATCGAGAAAGAGAAAATGAGAAAAATAGATTACCTTAATTTAAGGTTCCATGTCATCGATTTGTCATTAGTAACGGTCTTTAGGCTAAATCGTCTCTTCATCAGGCCCTTCCCTTTCGTCCTCTTCAACATCAATCGTGAAGCAACAAAACCCTAGAGAGAGAAAGAGGAAGATGTATTGAGGAGGGAGAAACATTACGACAAGAAGAAGATGCGAGTACGAAGCAAAATCTTTAAGAGAGAAACAACAGCAAACCGATTATGGAAATGGGGAAAGAAGAATCAAATATTAAATCGCAAAAAAACAACCAACAACAAACATGTGAAATTATGCGAACCTTAAATACAGAATAAACATGGAGCGGCATGAAGAGGAAGTCAAAAGGGTGACTCAGCAGCAATCAATGGGAGGTGGCGGTAAAAGGGGATCCAAAAGGTATGCAGCTTTGGGGGGAACGTGGCCGCCAAGAAGGAAAACCCACCGCTAAGTCTTCTACCTCATCGTGACGTCTAGGTGACCTTCATCAATAGCCAAACGACGCCGTTTATTGAACCCAGTGGTCGGTGCGCAAAACCAAGTAGGAGGTGGCGGGAAAAGGGAAAAACATGAGAAAATAGACAGTGACTCGGCTTCACGCAACTAATTGAGGCGGTGTGGAGAAGGAAAGCAAACCGACTCCACATAAGTTAAAGAATGACCGCCAGACTTCTTATTGGATGACGAAAGCAGCAGGCAAGCAGTGACGTGCATAGTCTTACTGTCTAAAGAAGGGTCTCGTATATAGGTAATTGATATATATATATATATATATATATATATATATATATATATATATATATATATATATATATATATATATATATATATATATATATATGAGTGTTTGCTACTTTTATCGTAGGTTAATGTCAATTTTTTTAAAAATATGTTTTCTGTATAACGAGTCAAATAGGTAACATAAAAGCAATAATGAAATGGAAACAAAAGAGGTATTTTTAGTGTAGGCTACCTCTTCAATTGGTCAACTATAAATAAATATAAATAATCATTAATAAACTCCTCCTTATATAAATTATTCATAAGTAGTAAAATAGTCGGAACAAAAAGTGTTTGATATCAAACAACAAGACCCAATTTGTTATTTTGATGCAAAATTACTAGATTTAACTTGTTACTTAACTAGTCAATCTACACATTCAACTGTAACAGTTAAAAGATGTTTTTTCGTAATAAAATAGGTGATAGGTTTATGATCAATATAATGATTTGTAGTGTAAGAATAAAAAAGTACATATGGATGTTAAGATTGAAAAAATGATGTATCACTTTCAAAAATACCTCTTTTGTTATATCTAATGAAATCAACGAGTAAACGAAGAGGTCAACATTAAAATGTAATATATAAACTACTTTGTTATATCTAATGAAATCATATTTTTTTATCTAACTATTTTATTATATTAGGAAAATGTTTTGGTGCTACCCCTAACAAAAATTTCTGGATCCGCCCTGATAATTTCTTTAAGGAAACCGAAAAATACCACAAGAAAACTCGTGCAAATACATGATGAAAATACGGTTGAATCGTAGAACAATAACAAATCAAGGCACCATTTACTGATTTTGATTGTGTCTTGGTCGTTTTGCACGCTCCAGACTTAATAGAGAATGTAAGGAAAACGAGACTTTTCCAACCAACTTCGTTGCATTTTTAACCCATAATAGCAACCTACTCATAATTTTTTACTAATCATAACATCTAATACATTTCATTATATGCTAGCATTACAAACATCAAGCAACTTTGACACAAGTTAAACAACAATGATACCATCAAACAATCATTCATCATCCAAAAACTCCTCAGGGTCACTTCCAAAGTACATATTATCTGCATCCTCGGGCTCTCCCGTGTCCACATCATCAACCGCATCTATTTCTGCCATCTCCTTTTCTCTCTCTGCCACCAAAACCTTTGCTGCTTCAAGCCTCAAACTCACTGCCTCCCATGATACAAGCTTATCAAGGAACACTGATATATAATCCGGCCTACGGTTCTGTAAACAAATACAATTTTTAAAAACTCTTACTTATGATTTCATCAAAACAAGATTCTGAAATCATTATATGCATATGAAGTTTTACCTCAAAATCAAGGTAGTATGCATGCTGCAAGTACAGATTCGATTCAAAAAGTGAAATTAATACAAGTAGGAGTAAATGATACTGTAAAAAATAGTTTCTTTTATGAATGAAAGTGAAGATATGTTACCTCCCAGACATCTATGGCAAGGAGAGGCTGCAAATTAGAAAATGAAAGAAACCAAGTTATGCCTTTATTGAAGAACTAAATGCACAAAATAGCAAACTAATTATTATCTTTACTTTACAATTTACTCACATGGTACTCCCAAACAAGAGGATTAACTGCATTTGGGCTCTTTACCACAACAAGCTTCTTATCTTCCTCTGATGGACGTGGATTTCTAGCATTTGGTATGTCAAGTTTATGCTCTTTATCTAGAAAGATAGCACAAGGGTAGAATTGTCATTTCATGTGTGTTTCTTTTATATCTACCTTTAGGTAAAAGTAAAACAAATACTTACAAACAAGCCAAGCCCAACCAGAACCAAACTGAGTAGTGGCAGCTGATTTAAACTCATTGATTAGGCCTCCAAACGAGCCAAAATCTCTGTTTATTAATGCTAAAAGTTCTCCAGAAGGCTTTCCACCACCATTAGGTTTCATGGACTCCCAGAAGAATTCGTGGTTCCATACCTGTGCAGCGTTGTTGAAGGCTGGAAGAACATCGCCTTTGTTATATGAAGTCGATATTATGGTTTCTAATGTCATTTCATCTAGTTCAGTTCCTTCAATTTGTTTGTTCAGGTTGTCGACATAAGCTCTGTGGTGTTTTCCCCAATGATACTCCAATGTCTCTTTGCTCATATGCGGTTCTAGAGCATGCTACCATAGATGGAACAAGAAGAGAAGGTGTGAAGGTCTTGTAGTAAGAGAAGGAATATAAATGTCAGAATGTTTATTAGACGTACCAGTGAATAAGGAGGAGGTTTCAGATTAACGCTGGCTGATATTTTCCAATGAACAGATCTACTAGTACACCGTCTCTGTAACATAATTGTAGCTTCTTCAAACGATAGAAAACGAAGATAACAGAAAAGTTGCATCCTTGTTTGGAACCAATATCAGTACAAACTAAGCATAAACACACGTAAACATCTGAAAGGATTACGCGGGAATGAACATCTAATATGAAATCCCAAACATGATAGAAAACTTTCATTTAGTGGCAGAGGCATTTCGTCGAACACCATGCTTGCTTCCCCAGAAACCCCTTCTTTGAAAGCCAAGAAATTTTATCCGCGTTGAATTGTTTGATGCAGTTAGAATAACGAATTTAGAAGAAACATTCGAACAGAGATGACTGACCTGTCTCTGTGGCCCTTGTAAGCTCCGAGATAGGCCACAAAATTCTGCAATTGATTCAATTTGTATACCCATCAGAAATCAACTAAGTGTCATATATAGATAGAATTAACGGTGGCAAAACCTGGGGTGGAAAGAAATGAAGTAAGATGAGAAGCGGTTGTCGTGGCAGCCGCCATTGGCATCATCTGCAGCAGAGCTTGTAACAGGATGAGGATATTTGAGTTGGGGGTGTTTCGAGAAGGTGGGTGGGGTTTTGGAGGGTTTTTGGGTTTCAAGACATATGTTAATATCCTCCAGGCTCCAGGACTTCATTTAAAACTTATTTACTACTGTATTATATTTTATAATATAAATTAATTCATTGGAACTTTTAAGTTTTAACTAAATATCTTTTTAAATTATATTTTATTGCATGACAGATGAGAGATGACACTTTGTTGGAAAATGGGAAAACACAGGGAAAAATGACTTAATAGGGTAAGTTACTTTTTGAAATGTATATATTTAGTCCTTATTTTTTTTATTTTTGTAAAATAAACCCTTATACTTTATTTTTTGTAACATTGCAATCCTTGTGACCGGCTATACCCGGTATACCTGTCATATATAAATTTTCTTTTAGGGAAAAAGACTTGATAGGATAAGATATTTTTTGAATTGTACACATTTAGTCCTTATTCTTTTTTGTAAAATAAACCCTTATACTTTATTAATATGTACACATTAGGTCCTTTTCACCGGATTCTACAGGTTTTGCTGATGTGGAAGCACAAGTGGCACTAGATAGCAATTAATTAGCTTAGTCACCGGAGGTGTGTGATCCTCCAGCAACAAGAAAATGGCGGCGACCCTTCTCTTTCTCGTCTCTCTTCCTTCCAGTCGAACAACAACGGCCAAACATCATTTACCTATTGTGTTTCTCCGATCTGTCTCTCTTTGCCTCTATCTTTGAGATATGTTGCCAGAAAAAGAAGAAAGAATCGACCAGGGGGCTACCAGAGTAGCTCCTCGCCGCCAACTACCGTCTCTACTTCCTCCAGCCTCCCCCTTCGACCTTGTTGTTTTTGTCATCATTCCTCCTTGCTACCAGTGATGTGTAGGAACACACAAAGGAGTCGCCGGAGATCGGGGTTCTCCCTCTTTTTCATGATGAATAAAAGTTGGAAAAATCTCGTTGCGGATATGTGGATGCCACATGGGTATTTCATTTCAAAAAAATTAAAGAAAGAGAAAATGACTTGATAGAGTAAGATACTTTTTGAAATGTACACATTTAATCCTTATTATTTTTTTTTTTGTAAAATAAACCCTTCCACGTCAGCAAAACCTGTAGAATCCGGTGAAAATGACCTAATGTGTACATATTAATAAAGTATAAGGGTTTATTTTACAAAAAGAAAAGAATAAGGACTAAATATGTACATTTCAAAAAGTATCTTACCCTACCAAATCATTATCCCTAAAACAAGAGGTCCTAGATAGTACATACAAAATTTCTACATGATATCTAGATGTTACCAAAAACAGCCACTAACACAAGAAAGTCAATCGCAAACAACCAAAATGAAACTAAATTAGTAACAAAATCTTTTTTCTTCGTAAATCTTCACAACATGAATGATTAGCAGTGGTTTAAGGGTTCTGCCATTGATCAGATCTTGCAATGTGCAAATTACATAATATAAAATAAAAACTATAAAGTTTATTATTTTAAAATAAAATACATAAAATTAAATTAAAACCTAAGAAATAAAATAATAAACATGTTATGTATTCCACTTGACGTCCTTTCTCACATCCCATGACAATTATATGGTGGAAAATTTCCTATTTTCTTAGACGGAAATTTTGAAAAGTAATATTTAAAACCATTGGATCATTTTCACCATTTGGTGAATCCTGTTTCATTTTATTAAACAAAAGCGACAAACTTCATTTACCATTTTGTTCGTGATCCTTCATTTTGTGTAGATTGTATCTTTGATTCAGTAGTGGCATCAGTTCATTTTGTTGAGGAAAAGTTCGATGAGTTTGCTCCAAAAAAATGACTCATTTTCGTTGATGTCGACCATTTGGTCCTCCGATACATCAACTCATACACAAGCCAAAGTCACCTCTTCTATTGGGGTCCAATGTACAAAATTGAGGTATTCCCTTTGCTAGTGGAATCTGGGTGAGCTTTTGAAGAACACATTTTGCAAAGATAAAATTGAGAGAGATAAGATGGATTTTGAAGGTTTGAAAGAAGTAAGATGAATATTGAAGGTTTGAGAGTTGTAAGAAATGAAGGTAGTTTTTGATATTTATTTTGGTTAAAAAATTGTATATAAAAAATTGAATTTTTGGTTAAAACGAATATTTTTTTGAGTTTGACACACTCTTCTCTACAAGTCGTTACCAAATAGGGGTTGTCGAACTCGACATGTCGAGTTGGAGGGACGGTGTATGCCGAGTTGACTCAACAAATGTAAATCGCACTTCCCACAACCTAATGACATGTATAAATCACTATGAAGTGGATATTCTATACGGACATGTTCACACACATTTTTAGGAGCTTCTAGCTTAATAATAATAATAATAATAATAAAGCTTTGTTCAACAACATAAGCTTTTAGTTTTTCGTTAAACAAAAATCTTCAAATCTAAAAGCTACTTCAATTAGTGTTTAACAAAAAAATTCTTTTAGATTTTAATAAATTGACCTAAATACACTTTACAATAAATAAATCATGCTCATACTTTTGATAATTATTTTATATGATTAAATATAAATATAGTTTAACAATTATGATGTCTTTATTTGAAACAAAATATATCTTATACGATTAAATATAAATATATTTTAACAATTATGATATCTTTATTTGAAACAACCTTACGAACAATTATATTAACCAATAAACCAAAATTAATATCATAAAAATATTGCTTTGTTTAGTACACTTAAACACTTCTAATATGTTAAAATATTTGGTTTGAGTTCTTAGAAAAATTGAAAAGTCTTATTTACTTTATTTGACTAAAATTCATCATTTATCAATATGTCTAAAAAAATTATCAATTAAGAAGCTTAAACGATACATTTAGTATTAAAATTTGGATGATTTTTAACTTTTGATAATTATAGTTTAGAAAAAATAAATTATAATCATTATATTCCAATTTTAGTTATATCCATATTCACTTTTATATCATAAACTTTCCGTTACTTGTGTAATTACTGTGTCAAATACTCTATACAAATAAAAAAATACATCTTCCAGTCTCTAGCTACCAATATTTCAACTATTTTTGCTGGACAATCACAAATAGTAAGAGTGATCTAACAAATATACATTTTACGACTAGTTAGTTTTAATCGATATTAACAAATTATATTAATTCTCAATAAGATACTATTATGTTAACACCGTTGCTCACTTTGAAAACGTACACCCCGCTAAATATATTCTAGAAAAAAACTAAATAAAATACAATTCGACCTAAAAATCTTGACATGTGATATTAAAACATATACATAACTCCCTCTTTAAGGATTAATAATGGCCATCTCATTTTTACATTAATTTATTCAGAGGTGGAGAGAAATAATAGTAAGAAATATTAAGGTGCGATCAAGAATCGAGGAGGGGAAAGGAAATTACATAACTCAATTCACCATAAACCTTCTCGAAATTCATTTCTTGCATCATCTTTCAGATATCCCCCCTATATCTCTCTCTCTATATACATTAATAACAAGCATAGAACACGACATTGGATTGCCTAAACATAAGGAACGATATATATCGAGAAAAAAGGGGGGAAATGGTAAGATATTTGTTTCTGATTATTCTCAACATAATCTTAATCATTCTTCCTTCAACCATTTCGGACGATAGTATACCAATCCCACAAGAACGATCCCAAGTAAAGAAATGGTTCAAAGAAAACGTAAAACCTTTACAAGCCCGAAAAGCAACCCTTGATCCTGACTTAGTGGCTGCAGAAAAAAAACCGAGGATCATAAGAGTCATGAAGAAAGGTGGTGGTGATTTCACAACAATTTGTGATGCTGTAAAAACCATCCCATTAAAGAATACAAAAAGGGTTATTGTGTTCATCGGACCAGGAGAATATGTTGAAAAGATAAAAATGGAGAGGGAAATGAAGTTTGTTACTTTAATGGGAGATCCTGACAACATGCCTACCTTGATTTTCAATGGAAATGCCGCAACTTATACCACGGTTGAAAGCGGGACATTAACCGTTGATGGTGATTATTTTGTCGCGGCCAATTTGCATATTAAGGTCCGTAAAACAATTTTACATCTTTTTTTCTTCAAGAAAATGCATGTCCTTGCATAACCGTGTAACATTGGTAATGAGATAAGAATCCATAAGAAATGTCGTAGGTTCAAGCCTGGATATGACAGAAATTAATTCCACACCTTTTAAACATGTAGAATTCGAGCCCGAGACCAAATGGAAAAACGAAAGGAAGCCAAGCGGCTGCAATGAGGATTGGAGGGGACATGGCGGCGTTCTACAACGTAAGATTTTATGGGTTTCAAGATACTTTATGCGATGATCGTGGCCGCCATTTCTTCAAAGATTGTTACATCGAAGGAACAGCTGATTTCATCTTTGGTAATGCAAGATCTATCTATCTGGTAAGTGAACACGATTGTGAAGAATCTTTTAATGTTGGTTGTATTGTATTCGATTTTTTTTTTTGTTGTTGTGTTACTTGTAGAACACGGAAGTACATTGCATTCCAGGAGAATTACAGTCGTGGATAACAGCACAAGCACGGGAAATGGATGAAACAGACACGGGATATGTGTTTGTGCATTGCCCGGTGACCGGATTAGGGCAAGGTTGGTACTTAGGAAGAGCATGGAAGGGGTTTTCAAGGGTGGTGTTTGCTTACTCGAAATTAGGTCCTATCGTCGATCCTAAAGGGTGGAGCTCTAATAATAAACCTTTACCTGACAAGTAAGTTAATGACAAGTCATATAACAAATTATACTGTATTTGACATGTATTAAACTAAAACCGATGTTAGTAGAACAAAAACTAATTTGTCTCGTCCAAAAAGGTGGGACAAAGCCTAACTTTTTATTTTTTTCAAAAATAACCCTAAAAAACTTATCTCTTGTGTAAACAAATTATGGTTTGATTGAAACATGTTGTAGGAACCTGTATTTTGCGGAATATAAGAACAAAGGAAAAGGTTCGGATATGATAGGAAGAGAGCGATTTGTGAAGAAGCTTACAGACGCAGAAGCTAAGCGGTTTATCAGCCTTTCGTACATTGGAGGCAGCAAGTGGCTTCTTCCACCTCCAAAACCTAACAAGTTTAGGCCCAAAAGAAAATTGCAAGTCTTCAATAGTTAGAAGGGAGAGTAAACATGTATTATATTGGTTTATATTTTCAAGCAAATTTAAGACTAAATTGTTAAAACCTCGTTACTTCAGATTTCTATTCCATTTATATAACTTCAAATCCAAAGATAAGCCACAACACTTTCACTACTAAAAAAGGTTTAAGTTCCATTCTTTGGACTATGATGAGTATGAAAGGAAGTTAAAAAAAAAAAACGTGCATACAACAAACATAATTCTTAAAAGATAAAGCTACAAGAATGTTGGGAAATGGTACATAATCATACATGTTCTAAAAGACTAAGTGGGACCCTGTATGAGCATTGACTCGTTTGACCACTTGTTTACTTAAATCTCAATATGGTCGGTATCTCATTGGCCTTCTTGCCCTTGGAATCCTTCTGCAAAAAAAAAAAAAAAAATGAAAATGTTAGGCTTCTGCTATTATTTTGATATGTTAAAAAATCAAATCATATACCCATACCCATATGGAGAGTACATTGGTGGGCCAGGCATGAAAGGCCTCCGGGAATTGAATCCAAGATAAGGATTGGAACGCCTGCCTCTGAATTGTTTCATTCCAGGGACATTTGTTCTTTTAGCAGCAACCTGAATGAAAACAGTTTGTAACATGAAAATTTGATGAGGCCATTTTGGTAATTTTGCAAAATGGAAGAAAGGAATAAAGTTTTAGGATTAGGACCTTGAGTTGACGACCATGTAATTCTGATTCATTTAAAAGGAGAGCATTTGGAATAGCTTCAAGCTCCACAAATTCAACATATGCAAAACCTTTTGGTTGACCAAATTTATCTGTTAAAATTGTCACCCTGTTCACTGTTCCACATGATTGAAAATGCTGCTGAACTTCCTCAGGTGTACATGCATAATCCACCTGAAATTCAGATTATAAGCAACTTTAATCATATCAAAATATATTTTTGTTTCACTAGAATGGAATAAGGTGAAAGATAAAAGAACCTCACATTACCAACATATATAGAACGCGCATCTGCTTCCTCTTTTTCAGCCTGAGTTGCAGAAGCACCCGAAGGATCATCTAATCATGGCCATAATCAAAACAAAAGCAAATTTTAATACACAGACTTAAATTCCCAGCCAATAACTTGGAGATGATGTCACTAATGAAGGTAACAAGTCTTGTAATCTCATAACAACAAATATTATATAATCTTCCAAAGTATTCAATGTTGTTTAATAGAACCTTAACCTTAACCTTAACCTTTCTAAGGTCTTAAAAATCTTAAGCTAGGGTTATGTTTCATCTTATTACACAATATGCACTCACCTTATTTGATGCAGTTTATGTCTACCTAAAGTTGGATTGATGTATGATGTATCCATGAACAAATGGAACAGATGCTGAATAATGAAAACAATTCAAAATATAGAGCATACTGAAAGCAGGATAAGCCAAAAATAGTCAGATTAGAACAAAAACCTTGAACGGAGCCCATCTCCTTCTCAACTTTTGCCTGCATTTCCCGAAGAGCGCCAGCTTCTTCTTCAATCTCCTTCAGTCTCTTCTTCATATCCTCTAAATCCTAAATTCACAAACAAAAGAGATACAGAAAGAAATTTCGAAATTAAATTAGGGCTTGAAGTCACTTCACACGAACGCATAATTATTAAATCCCCAAACCATAAGTATCAAAACGTCGACATTGGAGGTAACAGAAATATTAACCTTCGAGTTGTTGTTTTCATCTCCTTCCGTTTCGTTCCTCGACATCTCAACATCGGCGTCCATTTCTCCTTCATCTGGTATATCTCCGCCGTACACTTCGTGTTCCTGATCTTGGTCTTGCTCCGCCATGTGATCCATAGCTCTAACCTCCGATCTGTCTCTGCACAAACACGAAGTGCTTCGACTTAGGGGTTGTATTGAGAGGTGAGAGTTTGTGACCGATGATGGCGAAACCAGATGACGATGATGAAGGCTAACACTGTTATTTGTTTCATCCCTGGGGGTAGTTTTTGAATATTTGTACAAACTTGGGCTGGATTACTTATCGACCTTATTATATATATTGGGCCAAGCCCAATTCACACGAACAAAAATCTTCTTCACTCTCGACACACGGTGAACAAACGACGCTGATCGGTAGTGGATTCTCCGGCGGTGACTACTCCCTCGGACGGTGACTGGCGTTTACTCGCTCTTGAAGTAGCAAGTACCTCCCTTACTCTGAATCTGGAAATCGCTATTTTTCTATTAGCTCATTTTTTGTTGAATTCATTTGTGACTTGAATTCGAAGAACGATTTTCAGTTGTTTTGAGTTTGCTTTCTGTTGTTTAAGATCAAATGTACAGTTAAATGCTGAAACTCTCAATTCCGACTTAGAGCCCTATAATAAAATCGTGAATTGTGATATGATTAGGAAATTGAAATTGCGAGTTACGATTAGGGTTCGCTAGCCACATTAAACTTTATGATAAGTATTTCAACTGGAATAATTGGGGAATAATTTGTAAGATGAATTCGACCTAATAAATCGAAATGTGGCTCAATTTTCTGGAGCAAAGGGGTATACCATTAACGTTTCCCTTTTCTACTTACCTTGCTGATTATCCAGAGGCGTGAGTCTTGAAATCTTCCATCGGAGGTCGCCAACTCCATGGCTTCAAGTCATGAAGATGATGACTCCTCAAATACCCACAGCTCGTAAGCTTTTATATGTCATATTTAATACAGATTATAATTATTGCATGATACAACCATTTTTCTGACCTAAATCATGTTCCAGGCCCAAGAAAGTATACCAAGATCCAGATGATGGGCGTCAAAGATTTTTACTTGAACTGGAATTCATACAATGCCTTGCGAATCCAACTTATATTCACTGTAAGTTTAATTCAAAATGTTAGAATCGTTTCCATGAAAGATGTTAACTTTTTGCAAATTCTGATACAGATTTGGCTCAGAATCGTTATTTTGAAGATGAAGCTTTCATTGGCTACTTGAAATACCTTCAATACTGGCAACGACCAGAGTACATAAAATACATAATGTAAACCAAGAGCCTAAGAATCTTGTTTTCTTTACTCTTTGTAAAATTCTGCTTATGTTTTGGAGGATACCAATTTACAGGTATCCACATTGTCTTTACTTTCTAGAACTTCTACAAAATGCAAGTTTCCGCAATGCAATGGCACATCCAGCCAATAAGGAGTTGACACATAGGCAGCAGTTTTACTTTTGGAAGAACTACAGGAATAATCGGTTGAAACATATCTTACCAAGGCCCCTTCCGGAAACTACTGCACCACCACCATCCAATGCAGTTCCACCACCTCCAACCACCACCATTGCTGCTGCTTCTTCTGGTGGTCCTGTGGCTGTGCCGCCAGTACTCTCGCCTATGCAGTATGGTGTACCTTCTGGTCCACCTCTAAAAAGTGACCCTAGGAGTGGGATTGATAGAAGAAAGAGAAAGTAAAATCTTTTTATCTGTATGTTGACAAAAACTTTTTTTTTCTTTAAATGTTATATTGTTTTTTATATGTAAGAATGTGGTAAAATGTTGATGAATGTTAAATCTTTTTGTTTTACAGGAAAGATGGATAGTTTGATTTGAGGTATTTGTGCAATACTTCATGGTTGAAAGAACATAAAACTCGAGGTTTAGTGTTTCCTTTTGTAGTGTTGTCTAAGTTCTATATTTTACTATTGGCAATGAGAGCTTGATATTTTGTTTATGTGTATTCTTTTATTAAATTCAAATATACATTTGTTTTTGTTTACATTACATAGTTAAAGAGTTGGATATATTAGAAGGATGATAATGTATCCTTTAATGATGTGTCAAATACATGTCATGAAGAAAACTTTCTGATTAAACTAATTAACAAGTTAACTGATGATGAGAGTGGAATGTTCTTTCTTCGTTGTGTGTTACATGTAATGGGGTAGGGGCTAGGGGTGCATGGACTTTTCAGGTCAAATACTTATTTATTTTTTGTTTATTGAAAAAGAGAACAAATCCTCACTATTTTTAAATAAGGCTATGGGGTAAGGTTGTCAAGATCATGAATTAATGTATGATCGTTTTTGGTTTACATGATCGGGATCGGAATCCTAAGATCTCATTAAAAACTTAATTTTAACTTATAAGTTTAAAACATGAAAAATATCTTCAATGTTCAGTATTCTGTTAAAAACCTATAAAAACTTCTAAACATTAGTCACAACAAAAAAACGTAAATGCTAAATTGGTAAAGGGTAAAAGTCGTAAAGCGGTAAATTCAAGTTTTTATAACTTTTTTGAACTTTTTGAATTTTAAAATTAAAAAAAAAATCAAGAGATGGTGGGATCAGATCCTGATCCATCGATTTTACTTGCGATCCTATTCGTTTTTAATACCCAAAATTATAGGATCGTTATTTCGACAACTTTGCTACAAGTTGTTTCATTTTGACTATACGAGCTTATTGGGTTATTAGCATAATCTCTTAATATGACAATAATTCAAGATTTTTTTACTTTAATTTTAATGGGTTAAATCGAATAAAAACTGCTTATTGTATAAAGACTCGAACCATTTACCTATGTCCCTTCTAATAAAGAAAAAATACATTTTATATACAACAATTTAGTTAGAGACAAATGTCATTTTAAGTCACTTTCCTAAGACAAATGTCATTTTCATCTTCATTCTTCTTCAATGGACAATTACATGAATCATGATGACCAATCTAACCACAAACATAACATCTCCTAGGAGGTATATAAGATGAAGACGATAATACTCTAACAAAATACACTTAATACGATATATTATGATTTGCATGAATTAAATGATTGGATATGATCCTACATTAATAAACTTACAAATAGGCTAGTATACCCTTTGACATTAATCAATCAAACCTAATGAACGGTTATCTATTGATCTAATGGACTAAAATAGTTCTTATATTTAGATGAATATATATATATATATATATATATATATATATATATATATATATATATATATATATATATATATATATATATATATATAAGTGAGAGAGAGAGAGAGAGAAAGATATTCAAATAGGAAAATCTTAAAAGGTTAGGAATTTTTATTATGTTTTGTCAATTATAATTATGTGAGACAATAGAACGTGTGTAAGCAAGAATGTCTAGTCATTCTATTATTTGTATTCATATGTGTTGTACTAGACTCTCGAAGAGTCTTCCCTGTTTATAAATAGGGGTGTTGCCCATTATGAATAAATCATAGTTGTTTTGTATAAAATGAGGTCGTTGCGGCAACGATGTCAGGGTTATGGTCTAGCCTTGGTAGGATGAGATGATGTTGTTTGTCTGGCAATACAATCACGATATGCTTGCTAATCATTGTTTGACGTGCGTCTGGTGCTAACAACGCAACCAACATTAGGTTTATGCCGATAATCGGGAAAACACGAGCATTAAAGTGGCATGTATTGCATTTTGTGTTACTAATACAGTATGATTGTCTATCCTTCTTAGACATGAGATTGGTGCCTAAGCGTAGCCAACATTGGTTTAGTGCCAATGACGAGTAAGACACAATCATTATCATGAAGTATTGTCTGGCATCCAGTATCATCATAGCATGTATGAAGCTATCTTTGAAGCACAAAAAATGACCATCCCTTCATTGTGAAGTTGTGAACTTCTATGAAGATACGATCCTTCATCCTTAACAAGTGAGAGAGAAAAACCTTCTCTTTATCTCTCTCTTCCCCATCTTTTCTCCTTTTCCATCTCTTACTCACTATCAACTTAACCATTGAACACCATTTCCTATACCTAATGAGATACAATTGACTTGATTTTTTTGGTGATGTGGCACACCTTCACGGGAATGGTACTTTCTTCCATTCTGTATAACCTAATAGAGCTATCCTCAATCTTTTTTGTAATCCTCAATTTAAGTTGGTTTTGAATTTTGTGTTAGCAAACAAACCTTATGTAATCGTCAAATTCGAGCTGTAATGTCATTTTAGGCGCGGGATAATGACTTGAATGGGTAATAGAATTTCGACTTTGTTCACATTTAGTCGTTAAACTTTTTTTCTTTATCTATTTGCCACTGAACTATTGAAACTGTTCACATTTTACCCTTATGACTAGTAACAACCGGTCATAAGGGTAAAATGTGAACGGTTTCAATAGTTTAGTGGCAAATAGATAATGAAAAAAAGTTTAGGGACTAAATGTGAACAAAGTTGAAAGTTCGTTTCCCTCACAAATTATCCTAATATCATACCCCGAAAAAGGTATAAAAAACGAAAAACAAAACCAATATTATATGTATAAATTTTATGTTATAAAACTATGCACTATTATATGTATAAAAATTATCCTATTTATATGTATGAATTTTGTATTATAAAGTTATGCAACATATAAATTGACATACATTAAACCATATACGTTGTTTATAAAAGAATACTTACATACATTGATACATTATATATGTTGTTATACTTTATGTATTGACATACATCATATTAGTATATTTACTATGAAAAATGATATCGAAATTTTCATATTACATACAACGTACATTTAGAAGTATTTTTAATATTATTATTCTTTTTAATTTTTTTTATGTAACTTGTGTTAACATATACATACATATAGTTGAAAACATATATGCGTTCAAATATATAAATATATAGATACATAAATGATCCATATTATATTACAGTTTCAAAAGTAGTCCCGTATGTAAAAAGTTATTATAGGAATTCTCCCTTGTTAGTTAGATTTTTTTTATTTTAATTTTTTTTTCATTTTTAACGTTTTTATTTTAAAAATAAAATGATATAGTATTAATCTGTTTGTGAGTTTAAAACATCTTATTTTCTTTGAAGAACTTATTTTCTTTGAAGAAGAAAAAACGGTAATGAACAATATGATATTTTTACTTTAAACATATACAAAATAACTTTCTTGACTAGTTTTGTACAGGAAACACATATAGTCAAATATAAACTGAAACTGCCCAACGAATTAACCAACAATATCTGAGAGGGAAACAAACTTTCAACTTTGTTCATATTTAGTCACTAAACTTTTTTTCATTATATATTTGCCACTAAACTATTGAAACTGTTCATATTTTATCCTTGTGACCGGTTGTTACCGGTCATAAGGATAAAATGTGAACAGTTTCAATAGTTTAGTGGCAAATAAATAATAAAAAAAATTTAGTGACTAAATATGAACAAAATTAAAAGTCCATTGGTTTTTCGAGTCATTACCCCTTTAGGCGCTAATAATTCTCTCTTGCGTGTGGATTCTCATTCACGTTTCCCTAATAGTTTTTCTTGATCTTCATAAATAAAGTGATATGGACTTTTAAGGCTTTTCTTGCTTGTGTACGTCAACAAATAATTGGATTTTATATAGCCGTGTCAATTACGATAGCTTCGACAAGTTAATATCAAGATTGATACAATTAGCCGATAAATGTTTGTGATATTCGGCACTAAGAGCCGTAACATTCCGAGTTTTTGGAGATGATGTTTATTATTATAACTATGACAATTTGAGTAAAAATTGCAACTCGATATTAAAATACATAATAAAAGATGATGTAAAAGTTAAAAACGTCAAGAAAAATATACAACGACCCATTATTATTTATTAGAGATAAAACTTAAGAATAAATAAGATTTATATTATCTCTTGTAATCTAGTATTTGTTTTGTTATTATCTCTTTGTATCTTGTATGTATTATAAATATCATGAAATACAATATACGTTGGTGTGGGTTATTAAACCTTATATGGTATTTATATGGTATCATACTAGGTTTTCTATTCTCTTCTTCATCATGGCTGGCGGCACCTCCTCTTCTGATTCCTCCCTCTCCCTCAACACTATTCTTCATATGATTACAGTCAAACTCTCGTCCACCAACTATCTTCTTTGGCGTAATCTGTTACTTACTCTGCTTGCTTATCAGAAACTATCAGGCCATATTGATGGCACTGTTGTTGCCCCCTCCAAAACGACAGCCCCTGATGCTGTCAGCTCTTCTAGTCCCAACCCTGCTTACACTTCATGGCTAGAAGATGATCAGAAGGCATTCTTAATCATTCAGGCCTCTCTCACTGAGGCTGCCATGGCTGAAACTCTTGGCCTCACTACTGCATATGAAGTTTGGACTGCTTTGCAGGTTGCCTATCGCCAGGACTCCCATGAACGGATGCATGTTCTCAAAGATAACCTTCGACAGCTACAGAAAGGTACTTCCACAGTCTCTGAATTCGGTGCCAAATTCCAAAGTCTTTGTGATCAGCTTTTAGCAATTGGCCATCCTGTTGATGCAACTGACAAAAATCATTGGTTTCTTTGTGGTCTTGGTGCATCTTTTGAAACCTTTTCAACCATATACCGTGCTATTAAGCCTCCTACCCCCTTTTCGTGACTTAATCCCTCAGGCTGAGTCTCATGAATTATTCCTCAAAGCAATCCATGGTTCAATTGTTCCTACTGTTGCTTTTATAGCAAATCGACAGTCAAATCGTGGGGGTTCTTCTACTTCTAATCATAACATCGGTCGCGGACGTGGTGGTCAAACTGGTGGATGTGGTAGGGGACGTCAACCTCCTCATTGTCAATTGTGCAGAACTAATGGTCATTATGCAAGTTCCTGTCCCGAATTAAGTACTTTTTAGGCTCACCAAAACACTTCAGGGAACAACAATCTAGTGCAGGCCCTTCAAGCGCAATGTCATGTGACTAATGACTCACCTGATTGGTACGTTGATTCAGGTGATACCACTCACATGACTTCTTCCCCCAGCAATCTTGACTCCAACAATCACTATCATGGTAATGATCAGTTCATGTTTGGTAATGGTAATTGCTCTTCTATCTCACATATTAGTCACAAATCTCTTTCTCAAGATATTAAACTTAGTGACGTTCTTGTTGTCCCTAACATCACCAAGCATCTGCTATCCATCAGTAAACTGACGCATGATTCTCCGATTGATGTTTTATTTTATAATCCTTTCTTTGCAATTTAGAATCGGGCAACAAAGGAAATCTTCGCAAGGGGCAAATGTGAGAATGGTTTGTACGTGCTCAAGTAAGGACACAAAGTTTTTCTTTCAAGTTTACAATCTTCTAAATCATGTGCATCTCATGAATTGTGGCATAATAGACTTGGGCATGTTTCATTTGACATTATTTCTTTATTGAATAAAAATGGTGCTTTATATGTTACATCTTTATTGCCTAAACCACATGTTTGTTCTTCATGTCAATTATCCAAAAGCAAGAAATTACCATTCCAACTTAACACTAAACGAGCTTCTCAAGTTCTTGACTTAGTTCACTGTGATCTTTGGGGTCCTGTACCTGTTGTCTCTATGGAAGGATATCGATACTATTGTGTGTTTGTTGATGATTTCTCTCGCTTTACATGGTTCTATCCACTCAAGCTCAAGTCAGATTTCATTACGGTTTTAACAACTTTTCTTTCCTTTGTTCATACTCAATTTGCATGTAAATTGAAAACCTTTCAAACAGATGGTGGTTCTAAGTTTGTTAATAATCTTGTTAGCACCCTTTTAGTCAACAATGGCACACATCACCGTTTATCATGTGCCCACACACCGCAACAGAATGGTAGAGCGGAGAGAAAGCATCGTCATGTTACTGAAACCGGCCTTGCAATTATGTTTAGTCCGAGTGCCCCAGCTACTTTATGGGTTGATGCATTCTGTTCAACAACTTATATCATCAACCGCCTTCCCTCCAAGCTTCTCGATTACAAAAGTCCATTTGAGCTACTTTATCACTCCTCTCCCAACTATAATGTTTTTAGAGCATTTGGGTGCACCGTATTTCCTTATTTACGTAACTACTCAGCAAACAAGTTGGAACCAAGGAGTGCATCTTGTATTTTTATTGGTTATAGCTCACAATATAAGGGCTATCAATGTTTAGATCCTACATCCAGACGAATTTACACAACTCGCCATGCAGTTTTTGATGAAAATCAATTTCCTTTCACTTGTATTACTTCTCCACCCGATCAAGCAAAGATGGTTTTCTCTGAATTTGATGATGTTTCTTCCTCTTCGCTATCTAATCCATCCTCTCCAGATTCATCTCCTTCTGACTCGACGCACACAGCAACCACTGATTCTCCATGTTCTTTATGTTCGCCATCATATTTACCTTGGTTCACTACTGATCATACAACAATGCCATTTGCACCGCTACAGCAGCCAATAACCGCAGGTTCTCCTTCTTCTGCTGATGACCTGACTCCATCTTCAAATTTGCCTTCCACACCAGCTGCTTATCACAATACTCATCCAATGATAACACGCCTAAAAGATGGTATTGTGAAACCAAGACATATAGTTGATCTTGCTATTCTTCATCAGTCTCCCTTACATCAACTTCTCTTTGCCTCTAAAGAACCTCGTGGCTACAAAACAGCTGCCAAAAACCCATGATGGTTATCTGCAATGGAAGATAAGATGCGAGCTTTACGCTCTAATCATACTTGGGACTTGGCGCCTCGTCCTCGTGAATCAAATGTTGTAGGTTCTAAATGGGTCTATCACATTAGAAACAATTCTGATGGCACTATTGACAGATTCAAGGCTCGCTTAGTTGCTCAAGGATTCAGTCAAATTTCTGGACCTGACTACACTTATACTTTCAGTCCTGTCGTCAAAGCTGCGACTATTCGTATTGTGTTGTCTCTAGCTGTCATACATAAATGGTCTTTACATCAATTGGATGTAAATAATGCTTTCTTAAATGGAAAACTCACTGAAACAGTTTTCATGGAGCAACCACCTGGATTTGTTGATGATCGTTTTCCCAATCATGTGTGTCGATTAAAGAAGGCATTGTATGGGCTCAAACAAGCACCACGAGCATGGTTTCAATGATTAAGCTCATTTCTTGTTAGCCTTGGTTTTATATGCAGTCGAGCTGATACTTCTTTATTTGTCTTCAAACGTGACTCTCGTATCTTGTACCTACTTGTCTACGTTGATGACATCATTGTTACCGGTAATCATCCATCTCTTATTCGCAAGTTTATCTCCCAACTTCACTCGGAGTTTGTTGTTAAGGATCTTGGAACATTGAACTATTTTTTGGGTCTCAAGGTCTCATATATGGATGATGGGTTGTTTCTATCTCAGGCCAAATATACACATGATATTCTAGTTAAAGCTGATCTTCTTGACTGCAAACCAGTATCCACTGCGTTATCCACCACATATATGCTTGTTTCCACTGGATCGCCGTTTTCTGATCCAACCACATATCGCTCTTTAGTAGGTGCATTGCAATATTTAACAATTACACGTCCTGACTTGTCATTTGCTGTTAATTAAGTCAGCCAATTTCTTCATGCTCCTACTATCGATCATTTTCAATCTGTAAAGCGGATTCTCTAATATGTTAAGGGTACTCTCTCTTATGGGCTCTGTTTCACTCATCCTCGTTCTTCTTCTCTTCTTGGTTATTCAGACGCAGATTGGGCACGTTGTATCGAAACACGGAGATCTACCTATGGTTATTCTATTTTTCTAGGAGGAAAATTGGTGTCTTGGAGTGCTAAAAAGCAGCCTACTGTCTCCCAATCGAGTTGTGAATCGGAGTACTGAGCTATGGCTAACACAACAGCTGAAATAGTGTGGATAACTCATCTCTTACGCGAACTTTTTGCTCTGCCTCCGGAACGTCCCACCTTGCTATGTGATAATAGGAGTGCTTTGTTCCTCAGTCAAAACCCAATATCTCATAAACGTGCCAAACACATTGATATTGACTGTCACTTTGTTCGTGAGCTTGTTGCTTCCGGAAAGTTGCACACAAGGTTTGTGCCCATTGATCTACAGCTTGCAGACATCTTCACCAAAAGTCTTCCCCGTCCCTTATTTGAGCAATTTCATGCCAAACTACGTGTTGGTCCACCACCTCTGCGCTTGAAGGGGGGGTATTAGAGATAAAACTTAAGAATAGATAAGATTTATATTATCTCCTATAATCTAGTATTTGATTTGCTATTATCTCTTTGTATCTTGTATGTATTATAAATATCATGAAATACAATATACATTGGTGTGGGTTATTAAACCTTATATTATTCTTCTTCTTTTTTTTAATAATATTTGTCAAACTAAAAATAAATGGTATAGTATCCATGGGGGTATCCCATCGAACCATCTCAAATCTCTAAGCCAACATGTGGTGGGAGTGTATCATCCGCTGAAATTCTTATTTTTCGGTTTTTCCAAGTATTTTGTAACTTAGTAATTGGTAATTATGAAAATAATTAAATTTTTTGGAAAGAGGATTCTCCTCTAACGAGGGTGTTTGTGTCAGCTTTTGCGCACCTCGACTAATCCCTCGTGCGAACATGAAGTTATACCTCATGTCTGGAATCACTACAAACGAACATTCATGACCACAAGAGTGTAGGTGTTTAAACTAAACGAAAACGGTAAAGGGTTAACAAAAGCAACCGGACAATATTTAATTAGATCGATATATTTTTTAAACTTATAATATAATATTAGTTTGGTCTTATAAATAAATAAGAAAGAGGGTCAATTAGTTAAAAAAAATTTACTATAACTTATGAGAATTGATTAGCATGGCAAAAATAATTATTATTCGTAAATCAATTTTTGTAAGATAATATAGGTTTAACATTTATATATATAAAATAAAATAAAAAATATATATATGATGGTTAATTTAATATTTTAATGAATAGACAATATTTATAATGTAATGAATGATATTTATGATGATTAATTTATATATCAATAAATACATATTAATAAAATATAGTGAATGATATTTACGGTGATTAATTTAATATATTAACAAATAAAAAATATGAGGCTAGTAGTGAAAAAAATTCTCTTTTATGCTTATTTAATGAAATATCTTGAATCATAACATAAATAAAAATTAGTTAATTTCATATCATAATAAATAAATAAATAAATTCATCACACAGTGTTAAATATAAGAAATAAATATATTTTTCGGTTGGTATTTTTTATTATACAAACATCTTGTTTTAAACTTATTGTTAATGAACTAACATTAGTAACATTTAGATGAATTAATG
Source organism: Lactuca sativa (assembly GCF_002870075.4). Classification (NCBI taxonomy): domain Eukaryota; kingdom Viridiplantae; phylum Streptophyta; class Magnoliopsida; order Asterales; family Asteraceae; genus Lactuca; species Lactuca sativa. Next base: position 15,431,086 of record NC_056630.2, on the reverse strand, counting down.
TTTTAATATTATAACGTTTAAATTTTTATGAAAGGATGCTAACCAACTACCACATAAAAGATATAAGTAAAAAATTGATTAATTAGATTGATTTGTTATGTTTTATACTAGGTGAGACCCATGTATTACATGGGTTTATTTAAAAAAAATTAAATTTAAAATTTTAACAATTTGAAAATTTTGAATTTATAAGAAAAATGAGAATTTTTTTGAATTATTAAAATTAATGAGGCTTTAATGTATAGAATACATTACATATATAAACTCTTTCTAATAAATATCTTACATATATATTACCTTATATATTAAATGTGGAACTTTAATTTAATAAAATGAAAAATTTAATAAAATGACAAGTGGAAAATAGAAAATTTAAAAATTCTAGAAAATGACATGTATCTAAATGAATAAGAAGAAAACATGTGGCAAAAAACCTTCATTTATTATAGTAGATTACAACTCTTAAACTTTCTACTAACATCATTAAACGGCTACAAAAAAAATTAATAAAGTTGGTTTATTGTAATGAAATATTATTTTGATAATATAAATAAATAAATAAATAAAAATAAAAAAATAAACCTCCTTAAATTCTTATTAAATATAATTTAGCATTAAACTATAACTATTCAAAAACTTTGTATAACTTTTTGTTAAGTTATGCTACTCAATTGATACTTATGATACTTACAATTATATTTATTAGTATTATGTTATAATAATCGAGAAAAATGATTATTTAGTATCTAGAATAATGAGAGTTATTATGTAACACCCGTTATCAAGGATGGATCAATGAATGGTATAATGATTATTTAGTATGTAAAATAATGAGAGTTATTATGCCACGACATGATATGAAGGGTGTCACGACGTGACATCTCAAATGAAGAACGTGTATCCAGGATGACTGTTATGACGTGATGAAAGGGGGTCACAACGTGACAGCAGCTGCAGCCTAAGCCGGTAATTTTAGGGTTTTACCCATATTTAAACACTTTAACATCAAGTTTGAGCATCATTTTTAGCTTCTAACCTCCCCATTTCGAAAACCTTAGGCCTGTAACGTCCCAAAATATAGACCAAAATTTTTTGATTTTTAAATTAATAAAATTGTTATCCAAAACATCATCACATCCATAGTAAATCAAATGAATCATCTATGTCATCAAACATGTAATCAAGAAAATATACGAAATAATATCGTGTGTGCACTGCAATCACCCCGAGCTCTTCCCTTTTGCACAAGAAGTATCTGAAACAATAAACTGAAAACCGTAAGCACGAAGCTTAGTGAGAAAAAAAATATAGAAATGTTTTGTCATTTGAGAAAAAAAAATTAAAGCTCTCACTTTTTTCGTAACAATGGTGGTTATTGGTTTTACAGCGTTACCTCTCAACTTAAACACTATTATTGCAAGAAAAATCTCATTGCAATTTGTAATAATCATTGATGCGGCAAAACTTTTTTTCAACCCTTCAAACACATGAATATCTTTTGCTAGAAAATGTTACTTATATACTACTAAAACAGACATGACATGAGAAAAATGTAAAGTTATTAGTAAATGTCATTAATTTTAAGAATATAAAAAATCATTTAGTTAAACCTATTAAACTATCTAATACTCATAACTTATATTATATTAACGAGAGTAAAAGAAGAAGCCGATGAGAGATATCAAACTAAAAGCAATTCAATAGAACAAAACCCAATTTATGAATTCAAAACCAACAATAGGAAATGGAGAACTTTGTTCTTATAGGATGTTGTTGTAGCTTAAGCAAGTATTGTTGAAGCCCTTTCTTTGCAATCAACATTTATGAGGATTTGTCGTTATGATTCTTCTTAGTCGCTGTGTTCTTTGAGTTTAAAAGATGAAATTTAGGGGAAATTGGATTATAGCGACACCATCTCACTTATTCTTGCCTCTTTCGATCTCTATATGTCGATATTCCAGTCAATCAAAATACACACAATCGCTTGGTGGTTAAGACGTTTGAAGGACCTCATAACCAGAGGAAAAGAAGAAACTGATGAGAGATAGATTGAGGCGGAGGATCAGGAGAGAATGGTCGTGTCTAGAAGCATGAAAACTAATTAAACTAATCAAGTAGTAACTCGAGGAACAATACCCTTGTTAAGTACTGTTCCTAACTTCTTCCTTTTTACTATATATATATATATATATATATATATATATATATATATATATATATATATGTTAATTTGATTACTTAATTAATGTAACATCCTGTTCAAGATCGATTTGTGATTTAAGGCTCGTGGATCGTAATCCGCATATGAGAAGGTTTTGAGGCTTTAAGGGAGAAAGTCTAGGCTAACTTTGGATATGTGTTAGGTCCGAATCTGGATCTTTCACTAGTAATCAAACAATCACAAGTCAAGAATAACAACAATAAGATGAATGAATTGAGCTTGCACACGATTAAACACTTGAATCGTCAAGTACAACTCAAAGACTACCCGTAAACTCTATGGCATCGAACCGGACAAATGACCAACTCCTAGCCTTTAAATACTAGTCTAGACAACAAACTGAGTTTGCGGTCGTAAACACATTTACGGCCGTAAACGTGTTTACGGTCGTAAACAAGGCAAAACAGTAAACAACTCAAAACACTATTACAGACTCAAAACCAAACAAATCACATAAAGCCTAGCCCAAACCATTTATCAGACCCTTCATTCTCCCCCTTGGTTTGGTGCTAGCATGAATTCAGTCTTTGTTGACGACCAACACATCAGATTTCCCCATTGCTCCATTCCACATCTTCTTCTCGATAATTTGAGCCACCATCGCCGTATATTCTTTCGCAGCAGGTTCAAATATGGATTCAGCCACCACAATCTGTTTAGTAGCAAGGTGATGGGACATTCCCACTCGTGAAATTGAAGTAAATCCCTTTTCTCATAGAGACGAATGCAATTTTCTTTTAGCTTGATGACCGCAGCATCCGTGGATTCATCATACACCCAATAAAGCATGGATGCAAGAGAACCATCAGGGTAATTTTGAAGAACAGGGACTTGCTTAACCTGAGCTGTAGCAGGCCACATCACTGATGTAATTGGCTATTTTGTTGAAGTATCAAATACCTTGGAGTGAACCTTGACAACCGACTCTGCAGTCTTCATTGACCGAAACCCCTTGGCGACTTGATCTTACAGGAAAGATTTGAACTGACTGGTCTTAGGATTTCCTGAGGGATTTGAAAAGGGAGCTTTGGATAACTCAATGAGGTCAACCTTAGTGAAAGAATGAAAATCATGAGCATCCTTGTATAGTTCCTTATTCCCGCTCTTCCTTCTCACCATAAACATGTTCTGCGTGTCATGGAATCCGCAAGACATGATTCCTGACCTATCACCATAGATATCCCTGAAATTTTGAGTGCTAAGATCAGTAAGAGTAATTCGTGTTTGATCCCAGGGCGCCTTATGATCTATGCTTCTTTTGAAAAGCCATTTGCCTTGGTCATCCTCGGTAACAACCTTCTTCTTCTTCTTCTTCTTGGAACTCTTTGAGGCACCTACCCTTTGAGCTTGTTCAGGTTCTACTTCAAAGCGATCCACAATGACGGAAGATCTAATTGGTTGAGAAGAGGTGTGAGCATGAATACTAGGATCGTCTGGAATAGGGGGATCAACATGCGGTTCATCAACTGTTGACTTAAAATCATCACCAAACTTGTCTTCAAGTTTCTTTTGCATCTCCAGGAAGTTAGCAGCCAAGTGACCATATTGTATCTGAAGGTCAGCAATTTGCTTAGTCTTCAGAACATTTTCTTCGCGAAGCTCAGCCACTTGGATACTGAGCTCTGTATTTTCAGATTGGAGGTCTGCGACCTTGATAACTAGCTCAATATTTCTCTGATCAAGTTCAACATTCTTCTGATTGATGACGTCAATTTGACTTTGGAGTCCATGGAGTGAAGGGGAGTCATCTCTTGTGTTGTCACCTCTGATGAAAATTCCTTTGTCACGAGGAAGTGGTGTAGAAAACTGTTCTTTAGCTAACAGATGGGCTAACTTGACTGAGGCATCGTCTTTGTTTTTCCTTGGAGGTGAGAGATCTGCTTGAAATGAGGAACCACCAGCTTCAAATACAATATTGGGACCTTCACTGATAGGTTCAGCCGAGACAATGACTGGCGTGATTGTTGGTGAAGCTGTAGCACCTTGAGTCGTTGAACTCTGATTTGCTAGTCTCAAAACTAGTCTACGATGTTTGTTTGGAGGAGGAATGGCTTGAGTGGTGGTGAGATCTTCTTCCATTGGCATGGATGTAGGAAACCAGTGTCAAGGGAAGGAATCCCTGACATTGTAACCATATGAATTGCTATTTCCACCGCTAGATTGGAAACAGGAGGAGGGGCTACGAAAACATCTTCTTCTACCCTTGTCTCAGTGGCCACATGAGCAACTTCATTGACATTGTCAAGCAAGTTGTCGAGGTTTATTTCAGACAGAAAGTCGTCATCGCCACCAAAGTTCTATGGGATATCATATCTATCAAATCCCATTAAGTCAACATCCTCATCTTCTTTGTCATCTTTTCTCGAACCCTCATTGTAGTCACTCAGAACTTGAACAGATTGCAATTCGTGTTCATCATCAACTTGAGTCTTGGGAGCTGGAGTCTCATCATCTTCATGATCGGAAACAGTGATGATAAATTCTGAAGACACCTTTTCTGATGAATTCGGCTCTGATAGAGTCTTCTCAGAAGTTCAATGGGATTCGGAAGACTCATTGATCTCTGCAAATTGTCCGAAATTCACCAAGGGATGTAGACCTTGAAACACCACTTTGCCCTTTCGATTTTGTTTGATAAGACCAAGAGTGTGAGGGCCTAAGGACTTTGTGTCCATCTTATCACTAGACTTGATCATGTTAGGGAATTGATCATCAATGAAAGCTTGAATGAATCTAGGATACATCAGAAATGCGTCTCTGTTTCCCCGAGTCATGGCACCAATGTTCACTAGAAACTCATCAAAGACATATTTTGAGAAGTTAAATTTGTTGCCGGCTGCCAAAGACACAATTGCTCCTGTGTTTCTGATAGAGATCTCATCTGCTCCTTATCTCCTCCCTGACACATAGCTAATGAACACGTGAGCCAAGAAGTGCCAATAAGGGGGCAGAAGCTTTTTCACGGTTGGAGGATAAGAACCCTCATATCCCATCCTTTCAAGAATTTTTGGAATATCTTCAGCATCAGCTTCAGTTGGATAATCAGATTCATCAAGGATCGTCAATGTGTCTCTGATATATTGCTCAGAAATTTTGACATTGCAGTTTTGCACTACAGCTTCAATAATCATTTCTTTATTCTTCTCGGTCACCTTGGCTGTTTTCCAAAATTCTTGAATAAGACTTTCATAGATGACAGGATTCACTGTGATAGCATAGGCCAAGCAGCATTCTCGTAAACGATACATCATGGACATGAAATCTCTGTGAGCCTCTAGTGGATCATCCAACACTATTGCAAGGTTGTGCATCTCAGCTGCCTTAAGATATGCCATTATCTGCACTAAACAAGCCAAGTAAGAAAACAAGGTATCTAAAATTGAAATACTCAAGGTTTTCTTAATTTTGCCCAACTAACAAGTCAACAAGGGTTTACGGTCAACAGAGGTCAAAATATAGTTTATGGTCAAACTAGGTCAATGGACCGTAAACAGGGTTTACGGCCGTAAGGTCAAACCTAGTTTACGGTCGTAAGACCAAAGGACCGTTTACGGTCGCAAGGTCAAAACGAGGTTTACTGTCTATGAATTTACAGTGTATGAGTTTACGGTCTATGAACATTCTAACACCGTAAACTCCGAAAGACTTTGAACACAAATTACTCCTAGGATTCTAAGTCGATTTGAACAAAAAATTACAAGTTCATGGTCAGAATTGACGTACCTTTGACGTGGACTAAATGATTTTGAGAAAGCTAACACTTGATTTTCGAAGATTAGAGAGAAAAGTGGAGCTGTTTACGATTTCTGAATGAGGGAGGTAGTAAAGAGGGTTTACCAGAGTAAACTCCCACATTTATACCACTTTGACTTTTCAAACCGCATACACTGTTAGATTATCAGTCAAATTTCCAAACAGAATTTAACAAAAAATAAAACTTTTTGAGGATTATTAAAATAAAAGTAAAAAATAAAAATAAAAATAAAATAAAATTATCCTAATTTCAAAAATTAAAAGAAAAGTTGACCTCTGAAAAATAAAAATAAAAATAAAATAACCTCAAAAATAAAATAAAAGAAATTCTAACAAAATAATACGCGTAGGTAAACTTTTGACTTTATCTTGTGATACTGGGATCAAAGTTGTCAGACAATCTTTATCTACTTTTCGGTACCTTTCATATTCACATCTTTGTCTGGTCGATCTTCGGTATTGTGGTCCACTTAAACACGAAAAATTTGTGACAAATTTAGGACATACTATTTGTTACAAGACAAGGTGAACTTAAGTTCCTAAAAATTATATTTGATCCTAATTCCTTAGATACTATATCTTAAGGACCATTCATCTGACGAAGACCAGGGATATTGTTGTCCACCTAAATTGAGCAGTGAGATCTATAGACAATCTTTGAGTGTTCAATTTTAATTGTACTGGAACGTGTTTCCCGCTTCCTAATATGCCCCGGCCATCAAGAACTTCCAGAGTACTCCTTACACCGGGTGAGCAGACAACCATTCAAAGAAAGGATAGATTCAGAATTTTATTACTTATTACTTCAGAGGGGTTGAGAAGTAGAAGGTTGCATATGCTATGTACCAGGTCGGATTAGAAGTCACGCAAAAGAGACAGCATATGGCTAACAGATAAGAGGTATTTCACATATATAACATGCAGAGAAATAGAGTTGCATATGTTGTGTACCAGGTCGGATTGGAAGTCACGCAAAGGAGACAACATATGGCTAACAGACGAAAAGAAAGAAAATGATATTCTACAGACCTAATTTTTCGGAATTTACCAATCGCCCCATCCAACCGGAATTAAGGACAGAATCCGCACATCGAGGAAAAGTTAAACCACGGTTCCAAGTACGGGTTCATTTAATGTGACAAGTAGATTCCCATATATATCTCCCTGCTCAACCTATCCGAGCGTCGTATTGTCAGGCTGAATGGATCTAACTAGGTCAAAATTTGTCAAGTCTATAAATTTCCTAAGTTCAGCTCTACCTAGTCATGTCCATTTAAAAATTTTCGTGCCTACCGACGCATCAAACCAGAGCATAGACCCTTCAACTTTGGGTACGTTACGCAGACTCAGGTTGTCTGTTATCACTTGATAATATCACTTCCCAGTCCTTCAACAGTAAACAAAACTATTAGCGAATATATACATATATATATATATATATATATATATATATATATATATATATATATATATATATATATATTAATTTTCTGAATTTTTTTTGATGTTTTTGAATCTCTTAGAGTTTTTCTGAAAAAAATAAAACATAAACAAAATATTTTTGGATTTTTGTTTATTTCTCCCCCTAAATTTGTGCATGGGAGAGAATGAAATGACTAAAAATGCACAAATTAAAAAAAAATTAATCCTCAAAACAAATCGTTTTTAAAAATCCCACAAGCACATTGAATCGAGCTTTATGAAAAGGCTTTGTGAACAGGTCCGCCACATTATTGTCAGTGTGAACATGTTCAAGCCTGATGAGTGAACGCTCATAACAATTTTGGATAAAATGAATTTTGATGTTAATGTGCTTGGTTTTGGAATGTTGGACTGGATTTTTAGTGATTTGAATAGCAGCCTCATTGTCACAATGAATTGGGGTTTCTAGAAAATTCAAACCGTAGTCCAACAGCTGATGTTGGATCCATATAACTTGAGAACAACAGGCAGATGCAGCGACATATTCCGCTTCAGCTGTTGAGGTAGAGACCGTATGCTACTTCTTGCACTGCCATGAGACCAGTCTATCTCCAAGAAATCGGCATCCTCCTAACGTCGATTTTCTATCAAGCTCACACCCGCCATAGTTGCTGTCTACAAAAGCATAAAGGTCAAATTCTGGATTTTTCGGATACCAAAAGCCCATTTTTGGGCAACCTTTGAGATACCGAAAAATCCGTTTAGCAGCAATAAGATAAGAAAGTTTAGGATTGGCCTGGAAGCGTGCACATTGACAGACTGCAAACATTATGTCTGGACGACTAGCAGTCAGATACATGAGCGAACCGATCATCGATCGATAATACGTCTGATCTACGGATTCGCCTTCATGATTAGGAGCCCGTAGAGGTCTCTTCGCCGTGGGTGTAAGAGCAGTTTTCGCATCTCTGAACCCGAACTTCTCCAGTATATCATCCACATACTTTGCTTGATGAATAAGGATTCCGGTAGAAGATTGTTTGACATGAAGCCCCATAAACATGGTCATCTCCCCAAGAGAACTCATCTCAAACCATTTTTTCATTACGCCTTCAAACTCCTTGCAAAGCTGCGGACAAGTTGACCCGAAGATAATGTCATCAACATAGATCTGAACAAGTATCTGATCATTACCCACATGCTTGATGAACAAAGTTTGATCAATGGTGCCGCGAGAGTATCCATGCTCGAGCAAATGATTTTTGACAGTCGCATACCATGCTCGAGGAGCTTGATGTAACCCATACAGTGCTTTGTCCAACTTGTAGACACGATTAGGGAACTTTGAGTCAACAAACCCAGGGGGTTGATCAACATAAATTTCTTCCTTCACCTTGCCATACAAGAAGGCAGTTTTGACATCCATTTGGTAAACTGTGAAATTCATGTAAGAAGCATATGCGAGAAAGATGCGAATAGCCTCCAACCGAGCCACGAGAGCAAATACCTCAGTATAGTCAAGACCCTCAATCTGTCGAAACCCACAAACCACTAACCTTGCTTTATTTCTGACAATCACTCCCGAATCATCTTGCTTATTACGATAGACCCAACGCGTGTCAAGAGCCCTTTTTCCCTTTGGTAAGTCAACCAATTTCCAAACCCCGAGTTTTTCAAACTGATTAAGCTCTTCATGCATCGCGTCTACCCAGCTGGTCTCATTCAAATCCATTTCAACGTTTTTGGGCTCTATTTGAGATATAAAGCAAGAGTAGATACATTCATTTACGTCTCCATTTTGACTTCTGGTTTTAACTCCATCACCCAGCTGGCTAATGACATTTTCGATCGGATGATCGCATTGAATTTTGGAAGGTAAGTCTTGGCTGATATCATTGAGAGAAACAGGAAGAGTGTGAATGTTGAAACCTCCATCATCTGCTGATTGAGTCCTATTAGATGACTCTGCTACAAACTCATTTGCAATTTCTTCAAGAAAGAGTAGTTCCATAAAGGTTGAAGTGGTAGCGGAAGCATCTCTAGACATGAACTCTCTTTCAATAGGGGTTGTAGTGGTAGCGGAAGCATCTCTAGACATGAACTGTCTTTCAATAGGGGTAAGAGGTGTAGCATTAGCATCAAGAGTTTCATCTTGAAATTTAGACTCTAGACTAGATGGTTGATCAGTTGACTCCCCCTCAGGTGTAGTAGAGGATTCTCCATCACGTGGAGCAGAGAACTCCCCCTCAACCGATGGGGGTCTGTAGACAACTTCTTCATCTTCGTCTTCAGACACTAACTTTGAACCAGAAGAGGATCCACTTGAATTTTTTGAAGACACATTAAGTGATTTGAAAAGAGATGTGTAATCAAATAACCAGTCAGGACCCACTCGAGCGTCTGTTTCATTCTCCTCCAACTAGCGCACGTCATAGGATTCAACGATCTGCTTCGTCCTTTTGTTGTAAACCCTATATGCCGTGCGCACAACATATCCCACGAAGTAACAGTCATCAGCTTTGGCATTAAATTTCGGGTTGGATTCTAAGTGAAGAAGGGTGCAAGGGCAACCAAAAACACGGAAATGGCTGACAGAAGGCTTGTGTCCATAAAGAAGTTCATACGGATTCTTCATTTTTGCTTTGTTGATTAGAACACGGTTCTACACGTAGCAAGCAATGTTAATCGCCTCGGCCCAAAAGAAGACCAGGTAGTTTGGAATCACATAGCATCGTCCTTGCGGCGTCTTTCAACGTTCTATTTCTCCTTTCAGCAACACCGTTTTGTTGAGGCGTGTGAGCAGAGCTATATTGACGCACTATCCCCTTTTCTGCGCAAAAATGATCAAGAACCGAATTCTTAAATTCAGTTCCATTGTCAGTGCGAAGTGCCTTCACTTGATTGTTGGTCTGCTTCTCAATCATCACCACAAACTTCTTTATCAGCAACCCCTGCTTTGTTGGATAAGAAGAAGAACCACGTAAATCGAGAGAAATCATCGATCACAACGAGGCAATATGAGCTTCGGTTAATGCTCAGGACGTTGACCGGTCCAAATAAATCCATGTGCAACAATTGGAGAACTTGACTTATGGAGTTGACTTGCTTGGGCAGGTATGGTTTCCGATGATGTTTGCCTTGAGCACATGAAACACACTTTTCAAACGTGATAAAATCTCTGACAGGGAGGCCTCGGACCATCTCATTTTTCGCAAGACGATTCAGGTTTTTCGCGTTAGCATGACCGAGTCTTCGATGCCACAACATTGCGTTGTGTTCAGAAACCTTTGAGAATAAACAAGTGACTTGTTCAGGGAGATTGTTGTTCATATCGATGATATAAGCATTCCCATCCCGTTTAGATTGGACTATAATCCACTCTTCTGGGATGACAATGCCAAGCTTGAGAATCATACACTCTTTATCAGTAAAATGGGTTGAGTAGCCTTTGTCACATATCTGAGAAACGCTCAACAAACTATGCTTTAACTCGGGAGCGTAGTTGACATTTTCGAAGCTCTGCACTCCATTCGTAATAGTTTCGTGCTGTGTGATCTTTCCACCATCTCCGCCCTTAAAGGAAACATAACCCCCATTAAAAGACTGAATTTCGCTCAGTTAGGAGATGTCTCCAGTCATATGCCGGGAGCAGCCGTTGTTGACGTACCAAGGACGAACGACATTCCTCCGCAACTGTCCCTGCAAATTGAGCGGAATTATTTAGATTTAGGAACCCAGGTCATCACTGTCCTGGGTTTCCTTTTCACTTTTTCTGATTTAGATTTTAAAAATTTCAAATTATGATCTTCATTCCTAATCACTTCAGAGGGTGGTAACGATGAATTAGAAAGTGATTTGGGCTTCCATTGAAGTTTAGGTTTTACAACATTCTCTGGTGGTTTTGAAATAGACTTCACAGGAGTTTGCACAAACCTTCTGGATGTTCTACCAAAATTGGTAGAAGATCTAGAATTGCTTTTTGACAAAACCGATCTTGGCGGAGCCTTGTTCGGTTTTGGCAAACTTTTTTGAGCATTGTCAGTAAAAACCTTTTTATTTGTTTGAAGACCAACCCTTTTTTGTTTTTATTATCTTTCTGATCATTATTTCGAGAACGAGTTCTTGAGGATTTTCTAATTAAAGACCTTCCTCGAGACTCATTCTCCCCTCTTGGTGACAGATAGTTTACAAAGATCCTATTTTGACAATTCCTAGCTATGTGACCACCAACACCACAATTAAAACAAATATGTTTATTATTTGAACTTGTATTGCATTTTTCAGATTTATTTTATTTACAGACATTCTTACTCTTCTTAGAAGAACATGCATGAGAATTAGATTGAGAAATAAGTGAGGGTTCCTCATTCGATTTGACTTGTGGAGTTGATGGTTCCTCATGAGAATCACAAGCATCAGAATTACCAAACAATTCATCAAACATATCGAAAAAGTTAAATTCAACAGTATTAGATGATGAGCCAACACAAGAAACATTTTCAGTCTTAACATCAGAAACACAATCAAAATTATTCATGACAGAAACATCAGGTTTAGTAACAGATATAAATTCTCTAGCTTCACGCTTTGCCTAATCTAATGGTTGATCTGCAGAGGAAGTAGAAACATTAGTACTTTCAATGTTAATAAAACCTCCTGAAACAAAACCAGCAGGTTTGCCATATCGAAGATGTGACTCCCTGTCAATTTCGTCCCGTGTCATAGGAATGGATGTGTAGTTATGATTGAAAGGCGGAGGGACACTATCATACCCTAGACCCTTGTTTTGATTTTCTTTGAATTTTAATTAGGTGTCATACAAGGACTCAACTGTCTTACTTGACGCAGTGTAATTCTTGAAACAAACATCAATTTTTTCATTTTTAATTTTCAAAGTGTCAAGTTCTTTGGTTACTGCATCAAATTGTCTCTTAACATAATCATACAGTTCACATTTTTCACTGTATTCTAATTGAATTTTTCTATATTCCTTTATTTTTGCTTCTAGTTGGGCCTTAAGGGGTTTTTGTCCTTTCCTAAGTTGATAACCCTCATATTTAAGGTCCTCTACTTGCCTACATAAAACTTGAATTTCATCACAAAGAAGGTTAACATATTCTTTACAAGCAAATGAACAAGACGGTAGATTTACCTCGCTTTTATTGGGCTTGGAAGAGGTAGATACCATCAGGGCAAGCTGTAGTTCCATCATCTCTGCTTTTGGATCAGCATCAGTATTCTTTGAAGCAACATCATCAATTTGAGCTAGGTAAGCATTTTCTGGTCCTAAGATGTTCAGGGCTTGAATTTGGTCCTCCTAGTCAAATGATTGAGCAACCATAGTTGTTTCTCCATTAGCTGTAGCTCCTGCACGATTGTTTCCCACTGCAACCATCTGCCTGTTGTTGTTGATTCTGCGATCTGGTTTCGGGCAGTCACGAGCAAAATGACCTGGCTCGTGGCAGTTGAAACATCTCATCATGCTTTTATTGAATCCCACCTTCTTGTCAGTATTCATGGCCCAGTTGTTTTTCCCAGTTTTCTTAGCGAATTGTTTGGCTCTGAAAACAGCCATGGCAATTTGCCATGTAATGTCCATTTCCTCTACATCTTCAGGATGTATCTGGTCCAAATCAGCAAATGATAGCTGAGGTGGAAGATCTCTAGCTACAAAGGCATTATAACAATTAACTAGCCCAGTGGCTAGAGCCAGATTTTCATCAGATTCTTTGGAGTTTGAAGAAGATGCATTAACTAACACATTTGGAGCAGAAACGGTTTGAGGAATGGTAAATGGCACATTTGGAGTTTGATGGTGAGGGATGGATGGTACAGCATTGAAAGTTTGAATCTGAGGTTGTTGAAATGCGAAAGCTTGACCTGAGGAAGTCATGAAAGATGATAAAGCATTGTTAGATGAAATTCCAAGATTTGCAGTAGAATATGAATTCACATGATTGATTCCTCTCTGTTTGTCATTAATGTCACTGGCCTTGATAACCGCCATGATTTCTGCAAGAGTGAGGCGATTCAAATCCTTGGTTTTCTTAATCACAGCAACATTCATATCCCATGATCTAGGAAGAGCATTCAGAAGTTTCTTGTTGAATTCTGACTTGGTCAAGTAAATCCCTGAAATATTCATGTCAGCTGTGAGTGCTGTGAACCTTTGTAATTGAGCTTCAAGAGTCTCTCCTGGAATGTAGTTGAACAGGTTGAATTTTTGTCTTAGCATGTCCTGCCGACTCTCTTTCATATCTTCATTGCCTTCATAGACCTCAATAAGTGCTTCCCATAGTGTTTTAGCTGAAGTGTACTCACGGAAACCTTGAGCAATATTAGGAGATAATGCCATGGTTAAGGTGGCTAAGGCTCTTTCCTGTTCCTCAATCAATTCAAAATCCTCATCAGTGTAGTTTTCAATATCCTTGTCAATTAGTTGACCTCCAACTGTCACAGTGACTTTGACAGGATCTCTAAGAATGCTTCTCTATATCTTGAAATCTTTCATTTTAATGTATTTCTCAATTCTGTATTTCCACTCGGGAAAACCTTCCGCAGACATTAACCTTTGAATACGAGTGGTAGTGCCCATAACAGCATCAAGTTCTTGAAATTGAGTTTGATTTTGAGAATCCATTAAATTGAAGTGATTTGAAGTTCCAAAAAGGTTTACGGTTAATCTAGAAAATAAGTTGTTTACGGTCGTAAAGAGAGTTTACGGTTGATATGTTTGCGACCGTAAATTGGGTTACGGTGTAAGTTCACGGTTTATGGAGTTTACAGTTTATGGGTTTGTTGTTCTTCAATCCTGTTTACGGTGCTTGAATATTAAGAGATTACGGTTTTTGAATATATCCTTTTACGACGATAAACTGAGTTTACGGTTGGCAGTAAACTCTTAAATAGCCTTCAAAACTCGAGTTTTCAGATAAAATTAGTTCCTTAAATGCCTAGAACATAGAATCTAATGATCAAACAGTGAGAATAACAGCTTGAACACACAAAATCTCAATAGAATGAGTTTTGATACCAGTTTACGCTCTGATACCAATTGTTAGGTCCAAATCTGGATCTTTCACTAGTAATCAAACAATCACAAGTCGAGAATAACAACAATAAGATGAATGAATTGAGCTTGCACACGATTAAACACTTGAATCGTCAGGTACAACTCAAAGACTAGCTATAAACTCTATGGCATCGAACCGTACAAATGACCAACTCCTAGCCTTTAAATACTAGTCTAGACAGCAAACTAAGTTTGCGGCCGTAAACACGTTTACGGCCGTAAACGTGTTTACGGTCGTAAACAAGGCAAAACAGTAAACAACTCAAAACACTATTACAGACTCAAAACCAAACAAATCACATAAAGCCTATCCCAAACCATTTATCAGACCCTTCAATATGGATAAGGTAGCTTTTGTGATAAAAGAGTTCGGGTTGTGCTTTAGAGTCCAAGAGTATTGGTGAAGGCGTTGGTTTGATTTTTATGAATTTTGGGTTTTGTTCCTGGAGTTTTGAGGTTGTGATGAGTTTCTTGAAGCATAGGGCTTCTTGCCACCTTTCCGTAGATATAAGGTTCGTTGGAAACGGACTTATATCGAAGAAGATATGATAGTTTGAAGTTTTGGCAAGATTAGTCCTTATTAAGAAATGGGTGGCAATTGGGTACATTGGGCGTACACTTGAGTACGCGCAACGTACTTATGCACTTTGCATGATCGTGGGAGCCACCTAGTATGTTGGGCGTACTAGGTCCAAAAAGAAAACCCTAATATCTTGGAGTGTCCCTATTTAAGGAACTTGATGACCTCATTACCAGCCACCATTCTCAGTATCCAAGCCCTATCAAAACCTAATTTCGTTTCTCTAGCTTGTGTGTGGGTTTGTGGCTCATTTGAATGTTCTTATGGAGCTTTTGGTGAAGAAGGAGTCTTGAAGGAAGGAAAGCTTGTGCTTCTAGCTTGTGGATATGAGTTCTAATCTAGTTGGTGCATCCTCCAGAGGTATTAAGTTCGAAACTTGCTTATTGTTGTGATAGTTTTTGTTTTGGGTCGATTTTTAGGGTTTTATGTCCTAAGTTTGAAGGTTTATGAGTTTGATGAACTCCAGAGCATAATACCTGTCCTTTCATGAGTATTTGGTGGTCTAGATTAAGAAAAATGAGATTTTGGTCGTTTAGACTTCCCCATGCATGTGTTAAGATAAGTAAAGAGAGTCTTAATGGTTATTTTTAGAAGTTGGGTCCCATTAAGACATGCAAACTGATAAAGTCGCAAACTTTATCAGTTAATGGGTCTGAGTATTACGCCCCGCGTAAGTTCCAATACGCCCCGCGTACTGGTCTAGTTGCCCCAATCAGGATTTGTGTGTACTGAGCGTACCAGGGGAGGTACGCCTCGTGTAGTCCCGCTGTGGGCTCGTTGCGTTTAGGCTTCACATCCTTGGTTCATTTGTTGGACTTGTTGTTGGGCCTATGGGTCATCTTGGAGTATTGTTGGACTAAGAGAAGCATTGGGCTTAGAACAAGGCCCATATGGGGGGTGGGACCAATTTGGAAAGTTGGGCCGTTAGTGGGCCTATATGAACCTTTCTAGTCTTGGGCCATGGTTGGCCCAATAATTTGGGTCAGTAGTGGGTCTAGTTAGCCGGGTCACCCTTGGGCTTAGTGATGAGGTGTAGCCTTGTACAATTTTTTATTATGGTGTTAGGTTGTTTCAGCAAGTTCAGGAACCAGTGCGCAACGACGGCAGCAGTGTAGGATTTCATGTGTAGCGGTCGAGGTGAGCTTTCTCACTATACTTACCTGTGTGGTAATTTATGTGTGACCGGAGGGTCTTATTCGTTTTATTGATCGGAGGGTCTTATTCGTATTATTGACCAGAGGGTCTTATTTGCTTATACTGAGACATGTGGTATTATGCATTCTGTCTTTGTGATTATTTTTGTATATTACTCCGTGCATTTATTGAGCTATGATCGGAGGGTCCATACCGAGCAATGAGACCGGAGGGTCTTCATTGAGACACAGGACTGGAGGGTCCATACTGAGCCGTGAGACCAGAGGGTCTTGACTAAGACACATGACCGGAGGGTCCTTATCAAGATATAGCTATGAGAGGCTAACTATTTGTGTGTGTGTGTGGTATTTTGGGGAACTCGTTAAGCTTCATGCTTACAGTGTTTGTGTAAAATGTGTTTCAGGTACTTCTGTATATTCCGGGAAGGTGGAGGCATGATTGTACACATTTGTCGGCTTATGGAGATTTGAGGATTTTGGGATACTCTAATATTGTTTTGATAATAACTTATAATATATGTGATGACTTGAATTTATGAATAATATTTTGAGAATTAAATATGAAAAATTTGTCTTGAAATTTGAGGCGTTACAGTTTGGATTAGAGTCTTGGTTTGAGGGATTCGGGCGCACCCTCGGGTATGTCTGGACTCAAACTGTGGAGTTGATAACTTTTCAAAAGAGAATAATTTTTCATCACATGATTTTCTAAAGAGATTAAAGAGTTTTGGAAGTAGACCCAAAGCGGTGTGTACAATCAGCCAGAGCTTGAGCGGTGATTTCTCAAAATACCCTTACTTGATTATGTGTTGTTATTATGAGCTGATAGAACTGCATGCTAGTTTAGGGCTAGGGTCTTCCGAGAATTGCATGCTAGTGTGCCTACTTAGGAGAGATGCCTTTATGTCTGTTATGTGAGCTGGTAGTGTTGCATATATATGTTTAGAGATCTCCTAGGAGTTGAGAGGTAGGATTGCCTGAATTTGGTGATGCCTTTTGTGATGTGGATAGAGCAATTGGAGTTGTATGCCGTAGCGGTTTTATGTGCTAGTGGAGGGTGTTGCTGCTTGCTTTGTGCTTTTTGGAACTCATGAGCGATAGGGGTTCTTCAGTAGCTGCTGTGAAAGGAGTATGGGAACCTAAGAGAGCCTAGGGAGTAATTTCAGTCCAGTGAGTGCGTTGTTTAGCGGTGAGTATTCGCTGGGGAGCGAGCATGTGGAATGAGACTGGTCGATAGGGAAATTTGACCAGCTACTTAGGAAATCGGGGACGACCCTTGAAGAAAGTATGGGTAGATGTGGAAGATAGTATTGGGCCCATACTACTAAAAGCAGAGGACCCATACTCGAAACAAAAAGAATTCCAGAGGTTCTAAGTAGCAGATTGAGGGGAGATAACATGGTTTGGGTACCATGATTCGTGGCAGAGTGTGTTTTTGTCTTTACCGGTTATCCGGTTGTGGTTGTTCAGACTGAGAGTGGATATGGTAATTTGTGGGGCTAGAGGGCCCTGTCGGTCGAGCTTAAATGGAGTATACCTTGCGAGGAAAAATAAAGTTTAGGCCTCGAGGGATTTGACTGGTGAGGTGCCAGTTGGAGTCGCATGACTCAAAAAGGGAGTGGAAATGATGCGTTGTGGAGGATTGCAGTCTGAGTTGAGTGATCGGCCTATGGAGTATGAGGGAAATTTCTATGATGAGAATTACATTATTCCCTTTTTCTGTGTTGGAAGGAAGTGTGAGTGAGCTTCTAATCTCAGGGATTAAAGGAAGACCCCGTGGGATACCAAATAGTTGCGGTATTAGAACGAAAGGGATTTTTATGGTAAGAGTGCCCTGAGTTATTCCTTATGCCGGGAGGGAGTCATTAGTGGGGATTGTGACAGACGAGGACAGAGATGCGCCTCAAATGAGTATGGTAAGGCGTATTCTAGCAACAGTTCCAGGTAACTAGGGGGAATATCTCGGGACGACGACCTTCGTGTCTATGCTGCGAATCGACTGTGAGAGTGAGGTCTCATGTTTCTATGTCAATTATTGCGATGGGGTGGTGATTAAGGACTCAGAGAATGAAGTGTGCATTAGTCCATTATTTCCAGAGAAAGAGTCAGTGCTATTTTAGGGCTGTCGAAATATTTGTTTGTGCAGCTGGATGAGATTCTGGGTGACCGGAGGCAATCACATTGGGAGGTTTCTGAGGTTTCCATCTGAGATTCGGAATACTTGGTGTTGCTTGGCCTTTATCTGGAAGATCATCGTGTGTTGCGGGGTACGTTCTAAGAGTCGAGTATGGTATATATGGTGAGCCAGTCTATAGTGTAGTCTAGTTGGTATGCCGCTTGGCGATGGTTCAAACCCTAAGTGGGGGAGAACTAGGTATACTGTTAGGAGGATCATGAATCTTTTTGAGTTGAGGTTCAGAAGATTGGGTTATGGGGATCTACGATCTGAATATATGAGACTTGGATCTTGTGGTAGTCAAGGTAGAGTACAGAGCGAGATGATGCATGTTATGTGTGCTCAGGAGAGAATGAGTGTCTTCATGGCGGGTAGCCATTGGGTAGGGATCTTGTTGTGATCAGTGTTTCTTTCGGTTCGCAAATGTTCGAGTTTTGAGGAGGTTGGGTCGTGATGTGTGAAAATTCACTTAGTTTTAAACCTACTTTTAATTATCAAATAACACACAAAAGGCAGTGAACCTATCAATTGCGGTATAGCTAAATAAGTAGGGTATCGATCACAGGGAACGGCAAATTAAATTAAAAACTAATTTTATCTAAGTTAATTAATAAGTAGGGGTGTTCTCTAGTTTTACAAGACTAGAAACTTACTAACTATTACTAATTTAAGACTAGAAAATAACGACTTAACTAAATTCAATAATTGGAAAAGAACTTCTGTTTAGTTCAATTTGGTTAACTCTATGGTTGATTTCAAGGTAATGGTGCAATGGATTAATTCTTTTGTTGGTTACCGATTCAAGTGATTAGATTCGTATTCACTACCCTAATCCTTAGCAAATAAACTAACTTAAACAGTGGCCAATTGTCTAATTTAATTAAATTCACTAGATTAATTATTCGGGTTAAGTTAGACTTGCAATAGTTAACTAATTTATTCTTTTAATTAACTTCTTGTTTGATGGTCATCTTACAAGCTTGCGCATGAATTTACTCAATTTTCTTATTAATTCTAGTTTCATATTCATTAATCCTAGACATATAGCATAGTGATCACATAGCATATGAGGTTAATAATCAATAGATGTTCATGCTAATCAATTATCTTCCTATTAACAGAAAATTAATTATTATTCACACACATGGTTCTTTAGCAAGCTAAAATAACAAAAATTCACCAACTTGGAATTAATCCTACCAATCAATCAAACCATATTGTCAACTTAGTATCCCCAAACAGAAGTCTAAAGGTTTTAGTTCATAATTGAAGTAAATAACTACAAACAAACAAAGTCAAGTTGCTTAACCATAATGATAAAACAAAAGAATAAGTGGAATGATGAAATTTTGCCTCAATTACTCTCCAGGATTGAATTCTAGCTTCCTTCGTCGTCTTCTAGGGTTTTTCTGGCTTCTCAATCGTAGCTAAACTCTTCTGAATCGTCCCAGAACTCCTCTCTATCGATTTGTGGAATTATCTTTAAATATACGAATCGAATCGTCGAATCAATTGGTGACTCGTCGAGTCCCTCTCACATTCCCCGTATTATGATAACTCTCTGGGATCCCGAGTCATTATCTTCTCGATCCTTCGATTAGACTCGCCGAGTAGTCGATCTGACTCGCCGAGTAGGTTCCATTTTTAGTATTTTTCTTCTTCATTCCATTCTCGATCTTCTAACTATTTCTCCCGCTTCCTTTCGCTTCTGAGCTTCATCTTTGGACTGAAAAACATAATTTAACACTTTTAAGTACCTTTTGTCCATAAAATGCAATAATTTAGCTAATAAATGAATAAAAATGTATACATAATATGAACCAATTATGCACATATCAAAATACCCCACACTTGTCTTTTGCTTGCCCCCAAGCAAAACTGAATTTTAAACATATTAGAATCATATATAACAACTCCAATCTAACCCAGCCATTATGCCAAGACCGCAACGCATGCATTTGTGTCTAAATTTTTTTTTCCTAAAGACCTCCCATACTCCAAATATTCACAATCCTCATAAACACTTTCCCACTCATCCCAAACTATGCTCATTTTATGCAACCCTCCGAATCCATC
This sequence comes from Lactuca sativa, assembly GCF_002870075.4. Classification (NCBI taxonomy): domain Eukaryota; kingdom Viridiplantae; phylum Streptophyta; class Magnoliopsida; order Asterales; family Asteraceae; genus Lactuca; species Lactuca sativa. The sequence continues at coordinate 15,410,632 of NC_056630.2, read as the reverse complement.
CGCAGAAAACCTCTTACCCTCAAGGTGTTTTTAATTGAGCAACCCAAGCATACATAATCTAGAATTACAACTTTTCGATACCACTATGGAGCTCTTTTGGAATTTTTCACTTCCTTTGGTAATTTAATCTTTGATCTCTTTGAATTCACCACCTTTATTGTTTGATTTTCGGGTATCTTCAACTTTTTGGATTTCTTGGAATTTTGATCTTTTGATCTTTACTTTAATTGCTCCAAAATTCATACAATTTCTCTTGTAATTCTCTCTCTCTCTTTTTTTTTTACATGTACCTCACTTTTTTTTTTCACTCAAATCCCTACATGCTTAAGCAGGGGCGCTCAATCTCAACCTTTATTGGCTAATGATAACAATCTTCCTGGATACATTTCAGGTTTAGGCTGCTAAACATATTGCATCCCTCGGGCTGAGCAGGGTCGTGTTTTTGTCCCATGATTTCACTAGAATAAGGAAGCCACAAATGCACTAGAACGTATATAGGCTCAACTAAACATTTGGGTCTTCATGCAATTATCAACACAACTCTAACATGGAATCCTAATTTTATTTTTACTAAAATTTTCTAAATTAAGTCCTAAGTAACATTTTTGGTATGCAAAATTTATAAAATTATACCTAAAATAGGATTCTAATTCAACTAATATGTAACCAACCCCCTACCCCACACTTATTTGATGCAATGCCCTCATTGCATATTATGTATGATAAAAACATAAAAAGAAACTAAAGAGGGAATTGGAACAAACTCCCCTGGGATAGCAGTCGATAGGTTGATCACTGTCATTTTAGCTCCAACTTCAATTGACTTTAGACATGGTAACATCTCATACATGCCTTGGGTGTCTCGTCTCGTGTGGGTCGCTCCAAATACGCGGAAAACAGTGTAAGATCTTCAGGAATAAATATGGAAAGAATATATAGTCAAGTGGTACTCTAATCAGCATCAAATCAGCAGCCCCTTCGTCATGAAACCAAACGACTCGTCGAGTATATACCATACTCGTCGAGTTACTTCGGGAAATCTTCGGATTTGTGAGAATTAAGGGCGACTCGTCGAGTCAGTTTAGTGCACTCGACGAGTTGGTCACCGAATGAAAATAATAACATTCTGCATCTGATCCAGCTTCCAATAAACTCTTTATACTTTCTATTCACTTCTAGACTCCCTTGCCAACATCTCTAAGGACCGGGCTCAATACTTCAACTCTAACGCTCCTTTTCTTGACTCTCTTTCTCACTTTGATTCTATAACTCTAAACCCTTTTTGAAGCTAGCACTCCTAATTCAATTCTGAAAAATTGTCAAAGCATCAAACATCAATTAAACATCAAAAGCAAGTTTTAAAATCATCAAACAAATCAAATAAAAAACAAACACAAAAAATAAAAAGTTTGAAACTTGTTCAATAAAAATGCATAGAAATCAATCCTCCTCATCATCATCATCTAGCCCCGCTCCACTTCCTCCAGCACCACTTCTTCTTACACTTATCACCTCTTCCCATGATGGAATATATGGAAAGTTACCACGATCAATGTGCGGAATGTTAAAGTGGTCAAAAAGTTGGATATGAGATTGGTTGCTAAAATTCAATCCCCGCGCCATTTGATCTTGTAGTCGCCTCATCTACACATTGTACCAATCCATTGGTACTTCGTCGTTATCAACCGGAATCACCAGCGGCTCCTCCTCAACATCTCGTTCTCTCCTCGAACGAACCCTCCTCCCCGGTGCTTCGGGACCACAAACCGGATCATTATTCGGAACGGCATAATGGCCACCACCATAATCTTCAATAATCCTCGCTCTCCGGAAAAGAATTGGATTGAATGGAGGTGCAGGGATCATCGTCATGAAGTTCCACGCACCGCGGTTCATCAACCCGAATGAGTTGGCTAACCGGGTGACAAACATCCCACCATTGATTCTAGAAGTTTTGCGATCTTTGACTGCACCCTCCGAAAGATATGAAGCTAAACACCAAGGAATGTTGCAAAAAACGCCGGGTGTAATGATGCTCAACAAATAGAAGACATCAAGGTTGGAAACCTTGTCATCATCCTTTCGCTGGTTGATGGTGGATGAAATGAGACGATGAATGAGGCGGTGTGTTGGGGATCGAATGCTCCCTTCCTGTGCCGACTTCGGAATATAGACCTTGTTTCCAATTGTATTCCACCAGCCCGTACTCGTAACTCCTTCGGGAAACACCATATGGGTTTGTGCCAAAAAGGCCCGAAAGATGGGTGTTGAGACCAAGGGCTGATCATAGACCCCTAATCGACAGGCAAGATCCACCATAGAGCATTGATGAAATTCTCCCCCAAGGCAAAAACTAAAGCTGGACGGGTGATAAGCATCCACTCCCCCGGTGAAAGATACCGTGGAGAAAAACTCCAAACATAGCTCCAAATAAACCGGCTCTTGAATACGGAAGACCCGGCTCCACCCGTCACAAATCATTGTTTCGCCTTCATGGTGAAACTCCTTCAAGAGATAAGGAGCTAACTCCTCCTCATAGTGAACATTCTGCAACCAATCCCAATCTATCCGGTTGGGCACATAGATCTCTTTCTTGTTAATATCAGCTAGCTTCTTCTTCCACTTCCGCAATGTTGAAGCGGACTCGATTTGTGGGAAGTTTAACCACGGAAAATCCCCTTGGTTGCCACTGGAACTTTGCCCCCTTCTGAACATGATTTCTGCAAAACAAATACACAAAACCCAGAAAACACAGAGTATAATTAAAAAAATGTCTCGCATATGTTCCCCGACTCGACTCGTCGAGTCCAGGTACGACTCGGCGAGTCGCACATACTGCACGAGTCAGTCGGCTGGTCGATGGAAATTGGACCATGAAACCTGGAAATTTCATCAAGGGTTTTGTCTAGGCACATAGTATTAACGTATTAAGGCCAGAATAAGCATTCTAAACAACATAATTCATGAAAAATCAAAACCCTAGAAATTTACTACTTTTCAAAAACGGGTTTTTTCATGCAATTTCTACCATGGATGGCCTTATAATCATGTTATTAACATAAAACAAGAAGAAATTTGTTACCTTTTGAGATGATACTTGAGAAATTTGAAGAAAACTTGAAGAACAAAGATGAATGCTTGAGAGAGAGTTGAGAGAGAGGCGCACGACGAGTGTGTATGTGAAAAGAAACTGATTCTTAGGGTTAAAACCCTAGTTACCGGTTGTAAAAGTAATTTCAAAATTATTTTTTTTCTGTAAATAATACCGACTCGTCGAGTCGGGGTCAGACTCGGCGAGTCTGGTCGCGATGTCAAACTTTTCTGAAATCCATATATACTCGTCGAGTCGTGGTCAGACTCGGCGAGTCTTTTGCAAAAAAATTCATAATTTTCATAATTTTTGTTATTTATTTAAAATCATTTCACCCCACACTTAACCTATGCACACTTTCAAGCAGACATGTCCGATGATTTGGAAGATTAAAATTCTAAAAACGAAGGAAAAATTTTAAACAAAACTACAAAGTAAAAGAAAGCAAACTCTAAACAACGGGTTGCCTCCCGCCAAGCACTTCTTTTTAAGGAGTCATTAGCTAGACTCCTTCCCATCTACGTTTCGTCATCTTCGAGCATCGGGAACGCACGCCTAACTTTTTGTGATTTGTACTTGGTCTTGTAAGCGTGAATCTTCTTCTTGTAAGCCCTTTTCAATGCATCTCTTTTCCTTTTCACAGCATCATCCTCAGCTGCTTGGGCTTCCCTTTTCCTCTTTTTCTGCTTTACCCCATTCTTTTTCACCTTCTCTTGCACCTCCTTCTCTTTAAATTTAATTACTTCATATTTCATGATGGTTCGTGCTTTAGGTTTAGTAGTGAATGGTTGATCAGCTTCCACCCTCCTTTCCTTTGTCTCTTCATCCTTTCCTGTGCTCAACCCATCTTCAAACGGAATCGTATCAAGACATGCTACATCGGCGTATTGAACTTTCATTCCCATTCCTCCTTCTGCTGTTTGTTCTTCTAAAGAATCATGAATAATATCTAAATTCAAGGTATGTGAAGAACTAGTAACAAACAGATCTAAGTCGGCCAAGTCTTTGTCAAATTCGACTGGACTTGTCGAGTCCATTAAAGTGACTCGGCGAGTCTGCTCGGGTTCCATCAATTCTTGGGTGTTTTCTGAATTGGCTCCTTCCAGTAGCTTTTCTAACTCTTCCAAGTCCTTGTTAACATCTACATTTTCTTCAGAGTGTATCAAAAATTTTCTTGGATCTTCTTTTAACAAACGTGCAAGCTCTTCTTGTAATATCTCATCATCCAATTGGATAATTGAGATTTCTTCATTCTTTTCTTCTTCTTGCTTGGCTTCTGGAATAGCTTTAAACATTATAGATTCATCACCCACCCTTAATGTTAATGTAGACTCACATATATCAATTAAAGCACACACGGTGTTCAAGAATGATCTCCCCAAAATAATTGGAATTTCGGGGTCTTCTTTCATATCAACTACCACGGAGTCTACTGGGAAAATAAACTTGTCAACTTTTATAAGGAGATCCTCACAAATGCCTTGTGGATGAATTATCGTCTTGTCCGCCAAATGGATCTTCATATTCACCGGCCTTGGTTTTGGTAAATTCAACTTCTTAAAGAATGACAAAGGCATCAAATTGATGCTTGCCCCCAAATCAGCTAATGCTCGGGTGAAAACTTCATTACCAAATTGGCACGGAATCACCATATTTTCCGGATCACCCTTCTTTTCAAGTAGCTCACTCATCAATATTTCCGCGACTTCAGCCAAATCTTTCCTAGCAGCAAAAAGGCCCTTAAGCAAGTTGAAGTACTTAGGTGTTTGGAGCATTGTTTCCACAAATGGCACATTAACTTGTAAAGCTTTAACATGCGTCATGAAGGTTCTGTATGCTTCTACTTTTTCTACAGGCATGGCTTTGATTGGGTATGGCAGAGGAGGATTATAAGGCTTTAAAGAACTGACAGTTTTCTCCTTTTCGCATGGACTCGTCGAGTCCAGTGGAGTGACTCGGCGAGTCGGATCGGGTTTTGCTGGGTCCGATTCTTCTACCTTTTCTGCCTTCTTCTTGGAGATTCTCAGTGCTTCTGTAAATGTTTCTTCACTGCTGGAGGTTATTACACTTACATTCTCCATTCTTGGATTGGGTTCGGTGTTACTCGGAAGTTGACCCGGTCTTCTATCATTCACTTGATGCGCAAGCTGGCCCAGCTGTTTCTCAATGTTGAGAATTGATGCTTGCTGATTCCTAAGCATGTTTCTGGCCCCGTGTATGGCAGCATCGTGATCATTGTGTCTTTTTTCGGACACAACTATGAATCTAGTGAATAACTCTTCTAAATCAACTTTCTTTTCTACCGGTTCTTCCTTTTGGTATAGTCCCCTCTCCTTCTGCTTGTATTTCTCCTCCTTTGCCTTCTTATACTCTTCGTATGGTAGCCATTCCTTCTTAGGTTTTCGCCAATTTTCATCATATCGATCACCACTTGAATAGAAGACTTGAGCTTTCTTATTTCCATTCTCATCCAAATCACAATCCTTTGTGAGATGGGGCCTCTACAATTTTACCATCCTACCCTAATAGCATGGATTGTTTGATCCATTTTTGTCATTCTTCGATCTAGACTATCAAGCTTAGCTATCACCGCCGCCATGCTATCATTTGCTGCGTTTACTACCCCCCGACTTACTTCGTTTCTCGGATTGTCGTATTCTCTAGAGTGCTTAGAGAATTCTTCAATTAATTCTTTAATTACCGGGGGCGCCTTCTTTGTGAGCGGGTCTTGAGAATCAAGCAATTGCCTTGTGGTGACATTGACTCCATCATAGAAAATGGAGACCTCTTGTTGGCTATTAAGTTCATGGTGTGGGCAATTTCTAAGTAGGCTCTTGTATCTTTCCCAAGCTTCATAAAGAGATTCTCCGGGTTGTTGCTCGAAGTTGGCAATGGCTTTCTTTAGCTTGGCTATCTTGGAGGGCGGGCAGAAATGGTCTATGAACTCTTCTTTCATCTTGGCCCATGTGGTGACTGAACCGGGAGGATGTGACTTTAACCAATCTTTTGCAGCTCCTTTAAATGTGACAGGAAGCATGCGAAGAAGCTGGGTCTCGCGTGGAACATTCGATACGTTGAAGTAATCGGCCACATCATTCACTTCGTCCAAGTGCTTGTAAGCGTCTTCGTGATCCTTCCCGTAAAAAGTTATCTCCTTGAGTTGGGCGAGAATATGGCCTTTTAGTTTGAAAGTAGCGGTCGCGGGAATTGCGGGTTGCACAAGTCCCGGCCCGGTGTCATCACGCATCCTTTTCTTCCATTCCCCCATGGGGACTTCATCAATGTTAGCCATTGTGATAGCTAACTCTTCTTCGGAATCGGTTTCGTGCTCGTAAGTATGCTCTTCTTCTTCCTCGGTCTTGTACTCGATATCTTCTTGAATTGGTTCTTCAACTGTCAATGAGGCACTGGATGCTCCTGATTTGCTGCTCTTCTTCTTGCTGAAAACGGATTTTAAGTTTTTGAGTGGTGAGTTCTTTGAAGATGTGGTTTCTCCAACGGCTTTTCCTTTGCTTCTTCTTAGTGCGGATTCTGGGTCTTCCAAAGGAGGGACCAGAGGTGTATCAGATCCTCGGGTCATGAAACAACTGTAAACAAACAAAACAAAAGAAACAAAACGCGTAAAAAGAACAAAAACGAAATAAAAAAAAATAAAGCTGAAACAGCGATGTACTCGCCGAGTCGGCACGAGTGCACTCGGCGAGTTCAAGGCAAAAACTGAAAAATTTTCTAGTTATCCTAAAAACAAAATTTTATTGAAACTAATTCTACTTACTGAATTACTTTGTAAATAACTTTGTGTAAGATAAATCCCACACAAAGGATTGATTAAACTAGAATTTAATATTAATTTTAGAACCGTTCCCCGGCAACGGCTCCAAAAACTTGATGTGTGAAAACTCACTTAGTTTTAAACCTACTTTTAATTATCAAATAACACACAAAAAGCAGTGGACCTATCAATTGTTGTATAGCTAAATAAGCAGGGTATCGATCACAAGGAACGGCAAATTAAATTAAAAACTAATTTTATCTAAGTTAATTAATAAGTAGGGGTGTTCTCTAGTTTTACAAGACTAGAAACTTACTAACTATTACTAATTTAAGACTAGAAAATAACGACTTAACTAAATTCAATAATTGGAAAGGAACTTCTGTTTAGTTCAACTTGGTTAACTCTATGGTTGATTTCATGGTAATGGTGCAATGGATTAATTCTTTTGTTGGTTACCGATTCAAGTGATTAGATTCGTATTCACTACCCTAATCCTTAGCAAATAAACTAACTTAAACAGTGGCCAATTGTCTAATTTAATTAAATTCACTAGATTAATTATTCGGGTTAAGTTAGACTTGCAATAGTTAACTAATTTATTCTTTTAATTAACTTCTTGTTTGATGGTCATCTTACAAGCTTGCGCATGAATTTACTCAATTTTCTTATTAATTCTAGTTTCATATTCATTAATCCTAGACATATAGCATAGTGATCACATAGCATATGAGGTTAATAATCAATAGATGTTCATGCTAATCAATTATCTTCCTATTAACAGAAAATTAATTATTATTCACACACAAGGTTCTTTAGCAAGCTAAAATAACAAAAATTCACCAACTTGGAATTAATCCTACCAATCAATCAAACCATATTGTCAACTTAGTATCCCCAAATAGAAATCTAAAGGTTTTAGTTCATAATTGAAGTAAATAACAGCAAACAAACAAAGTCAAGTTGCTTAACCATAATGATAAAACAAAAGAATAAGTGGAATGATGAAATTTTGCCTCAATTACTCTCCGGGATTGAATTCTAGCTTCCTTCGTCGTCTTCTAGGGTTTTTCTGGCTTCTCAATCGTAGCTAAACTCTTCTGAATCGTCCCAGAACTCCTCTCTATCGATCTGTGGAATTATCTTTAAATATACGAATCGACTCGTCGAGTCCCTCTCACATTCCCCGTATTGTGATAACTCTCTGGGATCCCGAGTCATTATCTTCTCGATCCTTCGATTAGACTCGCCGAGTAGTCGATCTGACTCGCCGAGTAGGTGCCATTTTTAGTATTTTTCTTCTTCATTCCATTCTCGATCTTCTAACTGTTTCTCCCGCTTCCTTTCGCTTCTGAGCTTCATCTTTGGACTGAAAAACATAATTTAACACTTTTAAGTACCTTTTATCCATAAAATGCAATAATTTAGCAAATAAATGAATAAAAATGTATACTTAATATGAACCAATTATGCACATATCTGGTCGTGAGGTCAAGTTTCGATTGTTGATAGATTTGCTAGTTCAACGTATAGATTGTTATCTATATTCTAGGAGTGGTAGTAGTTGATCAACTTCAGAGTCAGTATGTGTAATTTCGCATGGGTTTTGATTAGTAGAGGATGGGGTTTTGGATTATCGTCAACGCGTTCTCAGTCATTGATGATTCCTCCGTACTTCAAATTATGAGTTGGAGTACTTCAAAGGTTTTGAGTTGTGCAAGTTAAAGATCAATGGTCGTGGCAAGCTATCGTGAGATTCTGTGATGGTGTATCGTGGTATCCGAGTATGATGCCCTAAATTGTTGGACTATTGTGAGACTCGGGTTTGTTAGATGATAAGTGGAGCATCGAGCGACTATTATCTATTCCAGTTGTGAACGCATCAGTTATTTGTCACCAGACGGGGATTGTCCAAAAGTGTAAATTGTATTGAGGGAAAGTGCTTTGTTTACGAGAATTTTTGTCAAGAGTAGTGATGCTTAATTTGGGTAGGCGTGTGCACCTATCTATGTTGGATAGCGGAGCATGAGTTTAGTGAACTCAGTATGGTGATGGTTTGATGATGAGATTATGGGATTATTCGATAAACTAGTGGATGTGAGGTGATAAGAGAGTAGATAGATCCAGGTGGGAGTAATCACTTAGGACTAGTGGGGAAAACCATGGGGTGAGCCCATGGCGAGTGAGGGAGTGTCGTAAGACTGTAGGGAGCCGTAGCATTCAATAGTCCGTGAGAAAGTGTTGTAAGATTTCGGGGAGACGTAGCGCTCATTAGTCAGTGAGATAGTGTTGTAAGATTGCGGGGAGCCGTAGCATTCACTAGTCGGAGTGTGACGCAGAGGGGTTCTTAGGCTTGGGGAGCCTTGCCAATTGAGTCTTTGGGAACCTGGTAGCCGGACCAGGGGAGAGACTGGGGTCTCAACAATGGTTAGGAACCGTTATATGTTGTTTTAGGGAGGGTTTGTTGCAAATCAGAAGGATTGGAGAGTAATGCACGCGTAGATTCGCGAATCTCGGGTCATAAGTTGAGTATCAAATTGGATATGAGTGATTCCAATTTTGTTGTCGGACTAGACTCTTGTGCTTGAGTTTGGCTTTGTCTGTGTAAAGGATGGGCAGGTTGGGATTTTGGATTTTCGAATGGGTTTCATTCTGAGTGGTTATGAATTCCATCTGATGTTTTAGACTTGAGTGGATCGGTTCGTTTGGTTTGAAGAGGACCACGACACGTATGGAATTAGCAAGCGGTAGACGACGGAGGTTGGAGGTGATGTGTGACTGCAGATCGATTGTAATATTCGCTTGGGGTAAAGCGAACTTAGTGATTGCATGTACAGTGTGATTGGTTGAGATAGCCCAATTGGATTGGACGACTGTGGAGTCGTATTGCCGGATGTGCTAGGGTAGCCTTGGCGGTCCAACTATTGGTCAGGGAGTCAATCCTATATTTGGATTTGGTTTTCAGCATTGGAAGGTAGTTGGAGTTGTCTTTTCGGATATCATTGGATAGTTTCAGACGGGCATGGTCATTCGGTTCGGGGTCGAAGCTGAATCGTCCTTGGATTGGTGGTGAGATGGGTCAGTTTGATGGGAGGTCAGACCTAGTGTAGGGCTTCGGTTTCCATGTGGATCGGCATGTTTTCATTTAGTGTTTGAGGGCAGAGTATTGGGGTTCATTCTCCAGATGAGTTCTGATAGCAGTATCGGTGATTGGTCCTTGGTGAGAGGTGACCCCTCTGTTCCTTTTGATTTTCCTTTAGGATCGACCAATATGTCAGGCATGAGTGATCATTAGTTGATTATAGTCAGCGACTTGTTCCCATCAGTCGTAACAAGATAATCAGGGTTAGAAGTGTTTTATCAGGTCTGTTATTCGCTGAGCGATCGACATGGTGATATTCTGCAGAGGCGGTCTTTCGGGGAGACATACCAATATAGATTCTAGGTTTCGAAGAGGCAAAAGTGGTTCTACATCGGCAAAGGGTTCATCCTTCACCGGGTTGGAAGTTCCTGATTGGTTTCGGTTGCCTTGGGGAGATCGTTGTATGTTCTGAGTTTTTCGGTTGCACTCCTAGGGTTGTTGATTTGTTCTACGTGTTGATAAGGGGCGATTTCGAGGGCGAAATCTAATTTAAGCGGGGGAGAATTCTAACATCCTGTTCCGGATTGTCACACCCCCAAACCAGAACGGCGGAAACGTTTGGGGTGGATGACGTCATGTATAGTATCACAACAATTGCATAATAGTAATCAAAGCAAACACAACCATTACATTGATAAAATATCGTATTTATATCTTTCAATACATAGTTTGTATGACATCAAAATGTTTAACAAAAGTATAAAAGATGTGACTCTAAAAGCTCCGTCTTCTCAAAACCTGTGGGTGTACCTGTCTACCGGTTCCCTAAGAATACAAGTAGTTTTGAAAGTGTATCAACATTTAAGTTGGTGAGTTCATAAGTATGCTTTTGAGATGAAAAGCTTGGCTTTGTTCCTTGAAAATGTTATAGTGAACTCCCAGAAAATCCAATATTATCTTTAGTAATGAAGAGTAGTCTTAGGCCTTAAGACCAAAATGTATGTTTGTTACTGTATTCGATAATAATATATGTAGTCTTATTAATGAATAACACTGTATCATGTATATTTTCCTCAAGCTGTATGTAGTACTAGTGTACTCTATACTAGGAAAATAGTGTATCGTAGTAGTGTTTGTTATGAAAACCTTTGTATGAATGCCTGGATACCACCAGTTGTAATGTATAGTAGTGTGCTGTATGAAAAGCCCTTTGTATGTATGCCTGGATACCACCAGCTGTAATGTATAGTAGTGTACCGTAGTTTTATTAATTAAAATAAAACCCTTGAAGTAGTGTTTCCCGTAAACAATTACTTTAGTTGATATTATTGTGAGTTTCATATAACCATGCTTGATATGACCTAGCGACCTCTACGACGTTCTTCAGGCGTCAGAATGTTATAAAATTTGTCACCCCAGGTCTTCCGGGCTAGCTGTTGCAAGCAGCTTAGGTGCGGGATTGTCAATCCCGTGTAGATCTATACACAAATTTCATGCTCTCCCTTTGTAACAACCCAAAAATCAAGGGTAAAAATTTCATTTTTAATATGGCTAAAACATTGATACCATTTATTTCAAACATACAAATCATCATTAAGTAAAATAATTATCAGAGTTCGTCCCACAACCATTCATTGAGGAAATTATAGGTGTGTGCACTGCAATCAATCCGAGCCCTTCATTTCCAAATCGATGAAACCTGAAACCAAAACTGTAAACCGTAAGCACAAAGCTTAGTGAGTCCCCCAGATCATACCCCACACACAATCCACATAACACATATCGTATTAGCTGTAAAAAGCTATCTTTACCGTTATCACATATCAATCAGCTATAAAAGCTACTCTACCACGTATCACATATCAAATAGCTATAAAAGCTCTCTCTACCATTAGCACATATCAATTAGCTATAAAAGCTACTTCTGCCACATATCACATATCAAATAACTATAAAAGCTATCTCTACCATTGGCACATATTAATTAGCTATAAAAAAGCCACTTCTGCCACATATCACATATCAAATAACTATAAAAGCTATCTCTACCATTAGCACATATCAATTAGCTATACAAGCTATCTCTACCGTTAGCCACAAAGGCTATCTCTACCATTAGCCACAAGGCTATCTCTACCATCAGCCATAAAGGCTGTCTCTACCATTAGCCACAAGGCTATCTCTACCATCAGCCATAAAGGTTGTCTATACCATTAGCCACAAAGGCTATCTCTACCGCATATCACACATACATACATATCACACACCTCTACATAGTAACTTTACCAACTATCATAAAATGGGCTGGCCTTTGTGCCTTAGAACCAATAGTATGGTGTGAAGACTCACCTCTCGAACACTGAACTGATAAGCTGAAGTCAGACATATCTTACACGCTGATCCTTCTCAACTGCCCATAATCATCAGGTGATTAGCTTGACACAATCCCATAAATACCCTCAGGTCAACCCTGGTCAAAGTCTATGTCTGTAGTCAAGGTCAACAGTCCATATTGACCTTCATTTGTCGAGTACAATTAGCCACTCGTCGGATTTCCTGCTTAACTCATCAACTCGCCGAGTCATCAGAGAGACTCGTCGAGTTCCTTGATGTTTAAGGCCGTAAACTCCCAACCGAACACTCCTGACCATGAATCCTTGGCCGTAAATCGTTGGCCGTGAACCCTCTCGACTCGTCGAGTCACAAGAACAACTCAACGAGTTCCCACGTATTCGGTCCTTTCTAGTGGGATTTAAGGTCCCAAACTTCAGATCCGTATTCTCCTAGTGATAATACCACGTAAAGTTGTCAACTTTACATTCATACTAAGTCTCATAATGCCAAAACCACATCAAGAAGCTTCTTACAAGTCCCAAATGCATGAATAAGAGTTAGGGTGCACCAAGGAGACAACTTTATGATATTTGGGACCTAAGAAGTTCCAGATCTGGAACCATATCCTTGTGATAGGTCCATATCCAAACTTCGTTCCATTTCCTCAAGAATGACCATAATCTCCATAAAGAAATCAAAGCTTAAAGTAGCAGATTAATACCTCAGACCGATGCCCAACACGAAATAGGTACTCGATCTAGAGCTCCTCCCTTGATACTTCCTCTTCAAGCTTGAAAACCACCCCAAAATCCCAAAGACAAGCTCCCAAATGCTCTCTCTTCTCTCACAAGAGGTTTGCAGTTGTGAACAACTTCTAGGGTGTAAAATGGAGGCTACTAGGGTTTATAATGATGTTTATATAAGGGGAAACCCTAAAATTGGGGTTTTCCTTAAACAGCCTTGACTCACTGAGTCTCTTTCAACCCGTGCCCAAAATGCCTTGACCCTACTCGACGAGTTGGACTCCTAACTCGTCGAGTCTATGCATAACATTTCCCTCAAATGGTACTTTCTAACTGATACTCGAAACAGATGTTACACCCTCCAGGAGACTCTGGTTATAATTTATAGGATTTAGACATGTACCCTGATGGGTACACCGAAGTAGTGCCTCACAACCCTATATTAATTAGTTTACATGTAGTGTAGTAGTGTTCTCTTGTACTTGAAAATGTATGTATTGCCTTATAATAGTGTGCTTTGTAATGTAAAATAATTATTTTAGTAGTGTATCATTGTATTAGTGAAATAGAGTAGGGTTCCATAAACTATACCTATTATAGTTTATATACTTGTTTTTGTATCGTTTGTTGGACTTAGCAAAATAGTGTAGCGATTCACAAACTATACCTATTATAGTTTGAATGTATATTCTTTTAATGAACTGAAAACCTTTGCAATTTAATAGTGTGAATAAGGTATAGTCATACCCTTTTGCTCGACATGTTACAAAAGAGTCAACAATATAATAAAATATATTTGATAAAATGCAATGGTAAAATGATTTGAAACAATTGCAAATGATTTGAAACGGTTTAAAAATTGTTTGAATGTTAACACAAGAATCCTTGTGTTTTACTTGTATTCCTCCCCCCCCCCCAAACATGAAAAATAGTAAAAACGTAGGGGTATGAACTCACCTTTAGTACGTGTTCGCGATCGGGTAACAAAACTGTAGAGACGATCCTTGGGCTAGCGTACGTGCAAATAATGTTATCCTAAAAATAATTATATCCGACGTCGTATTTAAATTAATAAGACATTAATTTAAATAATAGGTTAAATAATGATTTAATTAAGTAAGGAATACTTACAAAATTATTTAGAATTATTTGGAGTTTTGAAAGGTGTTTTCGGTGGACAAATGGGGGTTCTCAGTGGGCTTGATGAGTTTTCGGTGTGTTCTGGTATTCTTGAGTGTTCTTGGGAAAGCACTTGAAGATATGAAGGGGATTATGAATGTTCTTGGGAAAAATATGATGATTTGAATATTGGATGAAGATATGGACAAAATCCTATGAAGATTTGATGATTACGAATGATACTTGAGAGGATTTCGGATGACTTTTGAGAGCAAATTGAAGGAGTTTACGATTGGAAAAGTGAGAAATGAATTGATTTTACTGCCAAACACCTATATATATAGTGATAGTTTTCGGTCCTAATGGGCCTAAACCTTTGGGTTTTCGGTCATACACTTCCATAAAGAAAGTGTTTTCGGCCAAGAAGTCAATTGGTGAAGGTTTTGCGGTTTTAAGTAAAAAGTGAAGTGATTTCGGTCAAAGGGTTTGAGATTTCGGTCCTTATCAAACCGTGAACACTCTTTTGAATCAATTCCAAACCGAAAACTACATGTTTCATGGATGCTTGGACCCAAAACCTTTATTTAATGTATTTATTCATAGCTTAGATTTTAACTTTTGACTTATATTAATCTATACTAATATAAAGCAAATTAGGATTCAAGCTACATTTAGTTATTAGTTTATAAACATGGTCTTAAGGTAATAGAGGGTATAATACAACAAGGATTTGCAAGGTGGTTTAGACTCTTATTGATTTGAAAATGACGGGTTGTTACACGGATCGTTTTATGATTTTAAGGCTCGTGAGTTGTAATCTGAGTATAAGAAGGTTTTGAGGCTTTAAGGGAGAAAGTCTAGGCTAATTCTGGATATGGATAAGGTAGCTTGTGTGATAAAAGAGTTTAGGTTGTGCTTTAGCGTCCAAGAGTATCGGTGAAGGCGTTGGTTAGATTTTTATGAATTTTGGGTTTTGTTCGTGGAGTTTTGAGGTTGTGATGAGTTGCTTGAAGTGTAGGGCTTCTTGCCACCTTTTCGTGGATATAAGGTTCGTTGGAAATGAACTTATAACGAAGAAGATATGATAGTTTGAAGTTTTGGCATGATTAGTCCTTATTGAGAAATGGGTGGCAATTGGGTACGTCGGGCGTACACTTGAGTACGCGCAACATACTTATGCTCTTTGCATGATCGTGGGAGCCACCTAGTACGCTGGGCGTACCAGAGGGTTCTTTGGGCATACCAGAGGGTAGGCGGATCGTTTTATGATTTTAAGGCTCGTGAGTTGTAATCTGAGTATAAGAAGGTTTTGAGGCTTAAAGGGAGAAAGTCTAGGCTAATTTTGGATATGGATAAGGTAGCTTGTGTGATAAAAGAGTTCAGGTTGTGCTTTAGCGTCCAAGAGTATCGGTGAAGGCGTTGGTTAGATTTTTATGAATTTTGGGTTTTGTTCGTGGAGTTTTGAGGTTGTGATGAGTTGCTTGAAGTGTAGGGCTTCTTGCCACCTTTTCATGGATATAAGGTTCGTTGGAAATGAACTTATAACGAAGAAGATATGATAGTTTGAAGTTTTGGCATGATTAGTCCTTATTGAGAAATGGGTGGCAATTGGGTACGTCGGGCGTACACTTGAGTACGCGCAACATACTTATGCTCTTTGCATGATCGTGGGAGCCACCTAGTACGTTGGGCGTACCAGAGGGTTCGTTGGGCATACCAGAGGGTAGGCGGGGCGTACAACGTCCATAAAGAAAACACTAATATCTTGGAGTGTCCCTATTTAAGGAACATGATGGCCTCATTTCCAGCCACCATTCCAAGTATCCAAGCCCTCTCAAACTCTAATTCCGTTTCTCTAGCTTGTGTGAGGGTTTTTGGCTTATTTGAGTGTTCTTATGGAACTTTTGGTGAAGAAGGAGTCTTAAAGGAAGGAAAGCTTGTGCTTCTTACTTGTGGATCTGAGTTCTAATCTAGTTAGAGCATCCTCTAGAGGTATCAATTTCGAAACTTGCTCATTTTTGTGATAGTTTTGGTTTTGGGTCCATTTCTACGGTTTTATGTCCCAAGTTTGAAGCTTTATGTGTTTGATGAACTACAGAGCATAATACCTGTCCTTTCATGAGTATTTGGTGGTCTAGATTCACAAAAATGAGATTTTGGTCATTTAGACCTCCCCATGCAAGTGTTAAGATAAGTAAAGAGAGTCTTAATGGATATTTTTGGAAGTTGGGTCCCATTAAGACATGCAAACTGATAAAGTCGCCAACTTTATTAGTTAAGGGCTTGTAATGAAGCTTCCCTGAGGTTTGGATGCTTTTGGCTGAAGTGGTTAAGTCGCAAATGGAGTTTTTGGGTCTGACTATTACGCCTTGTGTAAGTCCCAATATGCCCCGCGTACAGGACTAGTTGTCCCAATCAGGATTTGTGTGTACACTGAGCGTACCAGGGGAGGTACGCCCCGTGTAGTCTTGTTGTGGGATCATTGCGTTTGGGCTTCACATCCTTGGTTCGTTTGTTGGACTTGCTGTTGGGCCTTTGGGCCATCTTGGAGTATTGTTGGACTAAGAGAAGCGTTGGGCTTGAGACAAGGCACATATGGGGGTTAGGGCTAATTTGGAAAGTTGGGTTGTTAGTGGGCCTATGTGAACCTTTCTAGTCTTGGGCCATGGTGGGCCCAATGAGTTGGGTCAGTAGTGGGCCTGGTTAGCCGGGTCACCCTTGGGCTTAGTGATGATGAAACATCCCAAAAAAATAGTCTGAAAATTTAATTTAATTTAATAATAAAACCATAGTCATCGAACATCATATAAAAATCATAAATAGTGTATCTCAAAATATCATAACAATTATCAAAATATCAGAGTCGAACTCCCAGGCTAAACCGTGGTGTGTGCACTGCAATCTCCCCGAGCTCCTCTTTTGAAAACTGAGTACCTGAAACCAAAACTGAAAACTGTAAGCATGAAGCTTAGTGAGCTCCCCCAAACTACCACATACCATACAATAACATATAAAGCACATACTGGGCCTTGCCCACTGCATCAGACTGAAATCCGGAAACTGCATCAGACCTAAGTCCAGAAACTGCATCGGACCGAAGTCCGGAAATTGACCAGGGTCTTGCCCTCTGCATCGGACTAAAGTCTGGAAACTAACTAGGGCCTTGCCCTCTGCATCGGACCGAACTCCAGAAACCGCATCAGACCGAAGTCCGGAACTAACTGCATCGGACCGAAGTCCAGAACTGACTGCATTGGACCGAAGTCTGAAATTGACTGGGACCTTATCCTCTGCATCGGACCGAAGTCCAGAACTGACTGAACATAACATAGCATAAACATATCAACTAGCATGAACACATATATTGCATACTGCATCGGACTAGGGTCCGGAACACATAACACAAAACATGCTTGAATCACAAAGACATCAACCAATCTAACTACTGCATCAGATCGAGGTCCGGAACTACTGCAAACTAAACGGGCCGACATTGTGGCCATAGACCCACTCCTACTGGAAGGAAACTCACCTCACACTACTGAAGTCCTGCAGACTCAATCCCAAACTGCTGAAGTCCCGCAGACTCGACCCCAGCTGCTAGATGACAGATTCCCGATCTGTCAATATCAAAATAACACCCAATTAATAATTGGGTTCCACTACATAACTATAATTATATACTTTGGATAATTACTACATTACCCTAAGCTTGGCTTACGCAAGCCTAAGGTCCAATCCATAGGCCCAAAGTCAACTAGGGATCAAAGCCCAACATATGGCTCAGTTTTCCAAATTGGGCCCAAACCTCTACACGGGCTTCCCTTAAAGCCCAATTGTCCAGTCCAGTCCAACATGTCCCATTCTAAGGGCCCAATATCATACAACCCTCTAGGCCCAAACTATGGTCTGATTTTCCAAATTGGGCCCAATCTTCCATTTGGGCCTTACCCTAAAGCCCAATTAATTACCCTAGTCCATTTGATTATTCTTGGATGGCTGCCCATTAACAACCCAATCATTAAGGCCCAATAATATCCCCAAATGAAATTAGGGTTTCTCATAAAATGACGATTAGAGTTAAGTGTTTCTCACTTAACCCATTAAAGACTTAATCCACTAAGGACTTAATCCATTAAGTCCATTATTGCTTAGATTAATTTTTGCCAATGATTATTATTTAATATTTCACTTACTAAATAATTCTCGTGTGTGTCCTGATAAATTCTCAAATATTAGGATTTTCTCAATTAGCCCATCAAGGACTTGATCCATTAATTCCTTTACTCTACTAGATAAATGACATGGAATAATTTGGGCTTAATTCACAATCCAATCCCAATGGCCCACAAGTGGGCCCAATAAGTCTAAGGCCCAATACTCATAATTAGGGTTTTCCACCCAAACATGGCCCAATAGGCCCAAAACCAATCTCTAAGCCCATTAGGGTTTGCTAGCGGGGCACCACCCACTACCACCTCGGGTAGTGGTGGTCGATGGTGGCTCATAGCGGCGGCCACCACCTTACGGTGGTGGTTATTATTATTTTTTTATTATTAACCAAAGCTAATTACAATTACAATGCTTAATCCAAACATAAACACACACACACACTAACACACACAGCCACACCATGGTGGCCGCGCGCCTGTGCTTGGCGGCAGCCACCACCTCACGGTGGTGGTGGCGGCCCTTTTCATGATTTCCGGATAAACAATCCCAGATACATCACTGAAATAACACACACCCACCCCTATGCTCGGAAAATTAACACAACCACCACCTGGTGGTGCTTGGCGAAGACAGATTCCCAGAGAGGCGGCAGTGGTGGTTTCGCGATGACAACGGCGTTTTCTCTTGATTCCCAATCAAGCAAACCTATGTGCACACTCAAAAACATGATCTAAAGGCTGATACATCTCTAACTCGGCTACTACGGGTGGCAGGCGACGAACGGAATCCTAGAGATGGTGACCAACAGCGGCGGTGACCCAAACGGCGACCATAGGGTTGCTGGCGACAACACCTGACGCACACAACACCAAGTCACAGAAAGAACGAAGAAGAAAGGATAGATGGGTGGTTTTCGGTGGACTAATCTAGAGTTTCAAGTCATTCACACTGAACAGCGGCGTTCACCGCCTCCTTCGTTGGTCTCGGTGGCTCCTCCGACTCCCTAACGTCTCCAGTGGCAGCTATGTGGTGGTACTCGCCGGTGAGGCAACAGGCAACGCTCTTGACTGGTCGGAAGAAGAAGAAGAAGGTGACGGCTGAAAGAGTAACGCATGGTGATGGCGGCTGGAGTAAAAGAAATGGTCTCTTAGGTTTAGGGTTGAAGGAAGCGACGTGGGGAAAGGATACGGGTATATCCCGTATCTTATTTCAAATATATGATCGAATTATTCAACTTCATCCCCTCCACTCCACTTTGTTTTCAATCTAAATCCAAAACATACCAAATAGACCCTGCCCCTCAGAAATCTTTACAAACTGCATCCAAAACTTACCTTTTAAACCCTAATCCCATAAATTTCTTTCATAATAGATCTCTAAATCACCAATAAACCCTTAAGCCTTCAAATCTTTTCAATTTAAGTCCCGAATGTACACTTTTAACCCTCGACTTTCAAAATTCTTCACAACTTAGTCTGGGACTTACATTTATTAATTTATTTAAATAAACGGGGCGTTACAGATGAGGTGTAGCCTTGCACAGTTTTTTATTATGGTGTTGGGTTGTTTTGGCCAGTTCAGGAACTAGTGCGTAACGATAACAACAGTGTAGGATTTCGCGTGTAGCGGTCGAGGTGAATCTTCTCAATATACTTACATGTGTGGTAATTTATGTGTGACCGGAGGGTCTTATTCATGTTGTTGACCGGAGGGTCTTATTCGTATTATTGACCAGAGGGTCTTATTTGCTTATACTGAGATGTGTGATATTATGCATTCTATCTTTGTGATTATTGTTGTATATTACTCCGTGCATTTATTGAGCTATGACCGGAGGGTCCATACCGGTGAGTAAGGCCGAAGGGTCTTCACCGAGACACAGGACCAGAGGGTCCATAGTGAGCCGTGAGACCGGAGGTCTTCACTAAGACACATGACCGGAGGGTCCTTATCGAGATATAGCCATGAGAGGCTAACTATTTGTGTGTGTGGTATTTTGGGTAACTCACTAAGCTTCGTGCTTACAGTGTTTGTATAAAATGTGTTTCAGGTATTTCTGTATATTCTGGGAAGGCGGAGGCATGATTGTATACATCCGTTGGCTTATGGAGATTTGAGGATTCTAGGATACTTTGATATTGTTTGGATAATAACTTACAATATATGTGATGACTTGAATTTATGAGTAATATTTTGAGAATTAAAAATGAAAAAATTGTCTTGAAATTTGAGGCGTTACTATTAAACTTTTGAGTGTTTATGATTAAATGGTTGAAAGATGAAATGTTACAGAGGCTTCAAATGAATATTGTTAGGGGAGTCAGACCCAACAAATAATACGGGTACGATATACTCCTAAGTAACACTACTCTATTGCACTAAAAAGTAGTACAAGGCAAGTAGGGTCGATCCATAGAGACACGAGACAATCAGTCTATACCTTTTTTGCGTAAGGTACTTGTTCACAAAAGACAAAAGAAAAGGGGGGGGGGGGGGGGTTTGATTGAAATGATTAGACAAATAAAGTAAAATCACAAGTAATTGGCTGAATGAGCAAATTAAATTCAGATATTATAAAGACTCCAACTTCATGTATGACGGTTCAACAATGTGAATCCAAGATGACAAGACTTTTGTTTCATTCTATCTAAGTTGGCACTTGAAAGTGTTAACAAGCTCTAACACTTTCCATTCACCATAATAATTAACCAAAACAAGCTCTTTGATTAATCCTAACCTTACTAACCTAATCTAAACAAGCTCTTAGAATTAGATTGGAAGATTGCATGAAGCTTTATGTGAATGTTCCCAACAACACCCAATACTCCTCATAAGCTCGGGAGTGTAAAAGTGTATGAATAATATTTACACTAAATTCATTCAATAGAGATCAATTTAATGCTTGTTACTTGTTCAATTTCACAAAACAATTACGGATTTTGTAAAAGAGATAACTGGAGTGATCTAACCCTAACTCAAATGGCCAATAAGAATTACAATTAGAATCAAACATTCGATTGAAGCAAAATCAAATTCATTAGATAGAAATTAAGAACAAACATCAAGTTATATGGTTAGATTCACAACTAGAAAGTCAAAACATGAGTTGGAGAAATTAGAGTTCTAGCCACACATGACTAGAACAAAACTAGAAATCTAGAAGATGAAATCGAGAATTAAAATGCTTACAAATACGAAATCAAAATGTTTCTAAATGTTTAACAGACAATCCTTGCTAAAAACTTCAACTCCTTCTCCTCAAAAATGCTTTTTCTCTGCTCTGCCTGCCCCCAAAATGACCTCATTCCCGTAATAAGAAAAGAGGAAAAACTGCCAAAAAGACAGTTTTTAAGTCGAACACGCCCTGTGTCGAAATAGAGCAAATCAACACGGGTCGTGTTGAGTGTAAACCAACCCTTCAATTCTCGATTCCAAATTTGAAGTACGATGCTCAAAAATGCCCAGATAGCCCAACACGCCCCGTGTCCATATAGGCTAAATGAACACGGGTCGTGTTCATCGAAGTCAAAAAATAATTGTTTGATAGTCAAACACGCCCCGTGTTTGATTCTAAGGCAAACCCAACACGCCCCGTGTTGCCCTCTGGATGCTAGTCCAAACTTGATTTTTCTAATTCTTCCGATTCTTGCCCAATCGTCCCGCAATCTTCACCAACGCTCCCTAGCACCTCCAAAAGTGCGCTCAAACCTTCGGTTCACCTGAAAATGACATGAAAGAGTGCAAATAAGGTTGTTCAAGAAATTAACCTAGATATGCTAAAATGCAATAAAAACAACGAAATTATGCTAAGGATATACATAGAAAAAAGGCTAAAAGTAGTGCAAAAAGGTGCACAAAATGCACCTAACAAATATGATACAAGAATATAATGTATCTTGAATCACATTCATTTGTATGACCTCTTTTATAAGTTTTATAAAAAAACCTATAACATCTACCTTGTCGATCTTATTTACAGACCTTCAAGAGGTAGCATAACAAATGTTCCAATTAGGGATGTCAAAAACTTCCGCGGGACCCCGATTCCGTACGTGATTAATTTTAAAAAAATTGGGGGGGGGGGGGGGGGTGAGGGTGGGGCGGGAGTGGGTATTTCCGTCCCGTACTCCCGTGGGGGCCTGTTTGTATATTTATATAAAAATATAAATTTAATATAAAAATATATGTATTTTTATATTATCATTTTTTTCAAGGGCCAGCTCCCTTCTAGTCTCTATGGCATGGAGTTTTACCTTATCCTTAAACTCCTTTGCTGAACCAAATTTTTGAAAAATATAGAAGGGTTCACTAAGAAGCGCTTCATCATTCTCATGTGCCCTTTGAATTGCTCTTATTGATTTCTTTCTTTGACCATTAATCCCCTCATCTGATGATGAATCAGATGCTAAAAAGTCAGTGTTAATCACCTCTAAAGCTTCATCCTGTGTGCCTTTATCAACCACAGTGTTAGACGACCCTCCAACCCATTCCACATCTTTGTCGATATTCATTTCAAAATCTTGCATATCCACATTAATATCATCTAATATATTTTCAATGTCCACAAAAAAATCACTATCATCACTTTCATCATTGTCACTCTCTAACTCACCAAACTTACCAAAGTCATTAGCATCATTAACCAAGTCATTCTCCATATGATCAGTGAGAGTAGCATCATTACCCAAATCATTCTCCATATGATCAGTGAGAGTAGCATCATTACCCAAATCCTTCTCCAGATGACCAGTGGGTGTAGGATCGTTACCCGATTCTTTCTCCATGTCATCCATGTCATCCTCCATGTCAACAGCAGGTGTGCTATGCCACTCCAGGAACAGTCTCTTTGAACAAGATGGAGGTTCAGTAATCTCCGTTATACGAACTTTACTGTGGGTTGGGGACATTAAATAGGTGTGCAGAGTAGTTTTGTCATGCTCTATATATACCTCAATTAACTTATGCTTAGCCACAAAACTCCCCAAATAACGAACATCTTCATCACTAGCTAAAGCGAATAACCCAAAATCTAAATCGCCTAAAGGCCTTTGAAAGTAATAGTAAAGTGGTTTACCTATTGAAGCATACCCTAGGTCTTCCATCATCTCATCAATGTCATGAACGGAAAAGGTATCAATGTCCAGTAAATCAACAAATGTTTGCTTCCCACGAATATACTTCCTTCCAGGAAAGCTTGTAAACTCACCTCCATGGTGCATTCTTATTGAAAACATTGTCGGATGTCCAGCTGTAGAGGAGAGAATCGTTTTTAGCTAACAAAATTAAACCTTTAACAGTCAATATCATTCAAACGAAACTCAATCAAACATACCATAACTTTGATCAACGTCAATTTCAGCCATTTCACCACGAATGCACCAAGAAACCATTGCGATTCTTCGTTCTTGCAGTCGTCGCTACTAGGGTTTTCACGTAAGGATTTTGAATATAGCTATGTGTTTTTTTGGGTATACGATTGTGTAATGTAGAGTATGATCGTTTAATTGAACGCATCGATTTCTTAAACTGGCGGTATGAAGAATAAGTAAAATGACGGAAATACCCCTCAACGTGCAAGGCACGTGGGGGTTTTAACTCCAAAATCAAACGGAAGGTTAGATGAGGGACCAGGCGTGCACTAAACCAAACTATTAAGGATTGGCAGGGTTAAAAAATGGAGTTAGGGACTAGGCGCGTAACAAACACCAAACCATAGGGACCATTCGTGTAATTTGTCCAAAAATATATGTATGCAATACATTATCAAATTTTAGGGTTTCTTGACTTTCTTCCACTTCATAGCATACGATATTACGATAGTGAATTAGTCATATATTTTTGGACATGTCGTACTTTTTTTGTAAT
Source organism: Lactuca sativa (assembly GCF_002870075.4). Classification (NCBI taxonomy): domain Eukaryota; kingdom Viridiplantae; phylum Streptophyta; class Magnoliopsida; order Asterales; family Asteraceae; genus Lactuca; species Lactuca sativa. Next base: position 15,386,453 of record NC_056630.2, on the reverse strand, counting down.
GTTGGATTTGTCGTATTTTATATCTGTAAGTTTGTTGGATCTATCGTTTTGTAATGTTGAAATTGTAGTGTTGGAATTTTAATTTTTTTAATTAGTTGTTAAAAAGCTAGATTATAAGCTTTTAAAGTTAAACAAAATAGTTTTTTAGTCCAAAATATAACATTTTTTTAGCAAAAAAGGTCAATTTTATGCCTATAAAACAGGGAACGGGGGCGGGATCGTGGGGTGATGAAGGTATTCGGGGACGAGATTGGAGACTACCTAAACGGGGGATTCAGGGGCGGAGGCAGCTATTTCCGTTCCTGTTTGGTCCCGTTGACATCACTAGTTCCAATTCTAACCGCGAACGACAATTCATAGTTTAATTATCAAATTTTTATCCAAACACTTATACCAAAAGACGTGGCATGGTCTTTGAGCAAACTCATTAGAGTCTAATTCCAAACATTTATACCAAAAGACTCCAAATAAACCAAACACAATATAAAATTTGATTCAAATTCTATTTCCTCCTAGCCAAACAGATAAGGAATTGGATTTCAATTTCTTAAGAAATTCCAATTCCTCATAAACATTTTTGCAAACTAAACGGCCCCTTAATGGCACCTAGTTTCGCGTGACTTTCTCTTTAGGAACATATTACTTCACGAAAAAGGCTATTAATGTGTTTTACTTTTACATCCCTTCACGAGGTAACTAGTATAGATTGTCTCCATATTCCATATGAAATACATTATCTACAAATTATGTTTAATTTTGGTTTTAAAACAGACAAAAAAAACTAAATTAAATTCCTAGTTAAGGAAAATGAAAAGAAAAAGATGACAAAATGTACTTAAACTTTTTCGATCGATCAGTGTTGCTTTCGTCTTTTCCTGATGCACGTTCGCACTCAAATTCGCTTAATTGAATCCAATTTCGATTCACATTTGAACCCTCTACACGCTCAAAAGAGAAAAAATGTGCTATTAAGCCAATTTCCGTTCACATTTGCAACCCATCGAACACCCATTCACCCACCATACTTTCGTGATTAATTGTGCATTAATCAAAGTCAATGGCAACACTGACAAGAACAAAAAAATTCAAATCATCTTTTTATTTCAAATTTCAGCAAGATACAAAATCTGTATTTCAATTTTTTGTTTTAAAAGAAAAATCAATATGGGCAAACCCGTTTGTCCATTATTGTTACCATGACATTGGTTTTTAAAACATATGTTTTATCGTCTTGCCAACATTTAATTCACTCAAGCTTTATTGTTGACTTTTAATTTCAGGCACACGTTGACGAGCAATGAGAGTGTTCAAAGTTTTGAAGATCGAGGAAATGATTCGTGATATCAAGGTTTGTTGATATGAGGACATAGTTTGACTATAATCGACCAATGTGACAAAGTAACATCTTGGATTTAAATATTTTTTGTAGACATATTTGTGATTACTAATCAACAAATTTGAACAAGTTTATTCATTTATAGTTAAATGCAAATGACGAAATTAAAAAAAAAAAAAAAAAAAAAAACTCATCAAAATATCAAATTAATTTTAATTTTAAAATATGAAATAATCACAAGATAAAAATCAAGTATATATAATGTGGACTGTGGAGTGGACTTTCAAATTATCTAAATCCAAATTTTAAGCGATCATCATCCGAATCCATTTGTTAAAACGATTTTGAAAACAGTTGGAAACGGAGATGACGCGACGCAAAACGTGCTAACAAACTTCTTACGTCACTGCTTTCTGTTACACCAAATTAAGTCAATGCTCCATAAATGACATGCCACGTGGAATGACCGCTATTTTTGTCTCTTGTAAAAACTGTTTGGATTTGATATAATATTATTTTATAATAAATAATAAATTTGTCACGTGTTCAAGATCAATTGTTTGTTTTATATGTATCTACTAGGTGTGAGACCCATGTATTACATGGGTTTATTTAAAAAAAATTAAATATAAAATTTTAACAATTTAAAAACTTTAAATTTATAAGAAAAATAAGAAATTTTTTGAATTATTAAAATTAATGAGACTTTAATTCATTGGATACATTACATATATAAACCATTTTCTAATAAATACCTTACATATATATTACCTTATATATATTAAATGTGAATTTTAATTTAATAAAATCAAAAATACAATAAAATGACAAGTGGAAAATAGAAAATTTTAAAATTTCTAGAAAATGCCATGTGTCCAAATTAATGAGAAGAGGACATGTGGCAAAGTCATTTTCATTTATTAGGGTAGATATTGTGACAGGATTAATATTTTAATTTGATATATAATTCAGACAAAAATGGGTCAAAAAAATAATTAACCCCAGTCGCGTGATTTTCCAACTAACTTACGAACATACTCATACCATGTCCCTCTCTGATTAAAAATAATCTAAAAAAAAAATAAAGAAAACAAAAATGGAAACCCCTTTGAGTAATAAGGGTTTAGACTTTAAACCACGCAAATTCAGATATACACATATAAATATGAGTTACCCTTCAAACATATTGCAGAAACTTCTCAATTTGTTCTTAATGTTCTTGTGAAAATCCTCTTCGAAAACCGCGTTACTCATTTACTTCAATCTATTTCGTTTCGGACCTGTGGGATTCTCTCTGTTTCTCACAGACAATGACCATGAATGCTCTCGCTGCAACGACTAGGAACTTCCGTCATGCTTGTCGTCTTATTAACGTAGATCAAAAGCTCGAGATGAGTCTCTTGATCCCTTTTAGAGAAATCAAGGTGCGTAGAAATGATTTTTAAGTAGTTGATTGTTCTGATTTAGAATGCTATCGAGTATTGATGTGATGCTTTTGTTTTTCGATCAGGTGGAGTGCTCAATCCCGATGGATGATGGATCATTGGTTTCTTATATTGGATTTAGAGTTCAACATGATAATTCTCGTGGTCCGATGAAAGGAGGAATCAGATATCATCCTAAGGTGATTTGATTCATCTTTTGATCTTTGTTTCTGTGTCATATGGTTGTGTTTAGTGATAACTTAGATTTAGTTTTCAGGATTTTACTTCTTGTTTCATCTCTGCAATTGATATGCATTTTGCTGTGTTATTGAGTTTTTTTGAGAATTCTACTCTGATCGAACTACAGTTTTGCTGTACTGATTGTTTGTCAAACCGCATTTCTACTGCATGCACCGATTATGTTTGCAATATCAACTTCATTTTACTACTGTTGATTCGTTGAATATGTGAGAATTTTACTGTGTTGATTGATATGCAATCTTCCTGTGTTGATTGTTGTTTGTCAAATGCATTTCTACTTCTCCGATCATGTCTGGAATATATATTTAATTTTACTGTTGTTAATTGATTAATTTTTGTGATAGTTCTGTCTGTTAAATGCAAATTTACTGTTTGGATCATAACCTATGCCATGCAAAACATGTTTATGATCAGCAAAACCTAACAATATAACCAAACGAAATCGCGATCTGATCAAAATTAATGTAACTGAATCTATCTCATCTTGCTTGATTTGATGTTATCTGTTCTTGATTTGGTTGCTCAATCGATTCATTACCACGATTCATCATACTTCTCACCGACTATGTTCTACATTCTGAAAAAGGCATTTTAAGTACGATTCCTATTTCAAAGTATTTTCAGAAGTTGGTTGGCCTTGGTGAATTGCATCCGGTTAATTATTTTCCAATTAGATCTATATTTTTTGTGTTTCTATTTAATTATTGGCGTCATTGAATATGGCTTTGAAATTGAAACTGGTTGATATGGTTGGTTTATGTTAATTTTGTCAAGGTTAACCTTGACGAGGTCAACGCCTTGGCTCAACTAATGACCTGGAAAACTGCTGTGATGGACCTTCCTTACGGTGGAGCAAAGGGTGGGATCGCATGCACACCTAAGAACTTAACCAAGTCTGAGCTTGAACGGATGACACGTGTCTTCACACAAAAACTTCAAGATCTCATCGGAACAAACATCGACGTTCCCGCGCCAGATATGGGCACCAATCCTCAGGTTTGCACACAACTAGAATTAATTAATACGATTTGCCAGCTGTCTTACTAATTAAGATTTTAAGTCATGTCTCGGATAATTAATGACAGACTATGGCTTGGATTCTGGATGAGTATTCGAAATTCCATGGTTATTCACCAGCTTGTGTCACCGGAAAGCCATTGGTGAGAGTAATTATAATTATATTAAATTATAATTGGAATATTCATAGCCTTTCTTTGTTTAATGACTAGGAACTTGGTGGGTCCCTTGGAAGAGAGTCTGCAACTGGGTATGGTGTAGTTATTTCCACGGAAGCGTTACTTAACGAACATGGGAAGTCGATCAAAGATTCAACTTTTGTTATTCAGGTATGATTGTTGCGTGTAACAGGATTCATGTCCTCAAGATTTTATTGTGTTGACCATGTACGTAGTTGAGTTTTACAGGGTTTTGGGAATGTGGGGTCTTGGGCTGCAAGGATGATTCATGAAAAAGGTGGTAAGATTGTTGCATTGAGTGACATCACTGGAGCTATAAAGAACCCAAATGGTATCGATATAGTGGAATTGTTCAAACATAGAGAGACAGGGGGGGACTTAAGCGATTTCAATGGAGGAGAAACCATGGATCCTGATGAATTGCTATTTCAGCAATGTGATGTTCTGATTCCATGTGCCTTAGGTGGTGTTATCACCAGGTTCATCATTCTACCATTTCAATAATTCTACCATATTTAAATACTGATTTTTCTAAAATTTCAAATTGTCCATTGAAGTGAAAATGCTGACGATGTTAAAGCCAAGTTCATCATAGAAGCTGCAAATCATCCTACTGTTCCTGAAGCAGATGAGGTAACATTTTGGTCCCTGAGTGTAGCTGATTTTTGCAGTTTTGGTCCCAAAAACTTGTGTTTTACAACTTTGGTCTTTATTTGATAAGATATACTACTATTGATTGGTACATATATACACAACACAGGTTCTGTATAAGAAAGGAGTTGTAATACTTCCAGATATCTATGCAAATGCTGGAGGTGTGACTGTTAGCTACTTTGAGTGGGTTCAGGTATTTGTATGCATTAAATTAGAAGAAAAAACAGCTTTATATGTAGTTAGTTAGTTGGTATGAAAAAGCTGAATGAATTGTATGAAATTTACAGAATATTCAGGGATTTATGTGGGAGGAAAAGGTGGTGAATAAATTCTTGATACAATACATGAGGCAAGCTTTTCGTGACATCAAGGACATGTGTCACACCCACAATTGCAGCCTTAGGATGGGAGCATTCGCATTGGGAGTGGAGAGGGTTGCACGTGCTACCATCTTAAGAGGATGGGAGGCTTAGATACAATAAGACTTGCTTTTGAGTTTTGATACTTTGTTTGGTTTTAACTGTTTTTCCATTTACAAATAATAACTCCTCATCAGAACTTGAATTCGTTGCTTTCATTCTGATACATGATGTGATGTGATGTGATGTGAATCACACAAACACACTATTACATAATTGGAGTAATACACATAACATTTGGTGGTCATTTTCGGGTTAACTGCTTTGCTTTTCTATGAGTAGTTTTAACAAATTATGTGTTGGTGTAATCTGGTAAAATTGATGGATTTTATTTTGGGGAAAAATGCAGTAAGATCTAATCTGTATTCAATGGAATATTGGAAAGAGAAATTTGACAGATTGCAAGGTTTCAGTTGGAACCCTAACGAGGAAAAGAATGCGAATTTCATATACTATAAAATTATAGCTCCTAGTGGTAACCTTTATTAATTGACCATTTACATTTTAGATATCAAAAACTGCACCAGAAAACAAACAATGGTAACTACATTGCTATGTTAGATGGTTTCCAAAATTCCATGCCAAGATTGGATGTAACATAACTCCGTCACTTTTAACTTTTCCCCTTACAAATCTTTATTTCTTTCACAGATACCGATGTTTCCCAATATCAGTCATTCATTCATTCAATGGAACCAACATCCAAATTGAAGTCCTAATTAAGTCATCAGAAACCTTGTGCTTGATACATTATTCATGAAAGACAGGGTCAGCTGCAATCTGCATTACATCAACCCTATTATCGCAACATAACTCAACATGAATTACACTAGTCACATTTTGATCATTCAAAATTTTCAAAACCTATAGGAATTCTGCAAGTCACTTCGTCCAGTGCATGGAATTTAGCTTCAGTAAAGGCTCTACCTGGACATGACATGAGTTGCTTTTTCAGTTTTTCACGAGATCAATGATCTCCCAAAAAATTAAAAATACAAAACCTTGTAATAACATATCTCCCAGATAAAATGCATTTGCCACTCCACATAAGCCCACAAGGAAATGTTTATCCACTAAAATCATCATAGGGATGAACACTATTAGTATCATCATAAAACTACCTGAAAATTAATTTTTTTTTTTTTCAAATTATCAATGCCAATAATTCAGGGATATCCTTTAAGACATATTGCAAAAAAAGGATCATTTTGTTCATAAAACTTTATGTTCTTTGCAAAAAGAATAAATAATAAAATAAAAAAGATTTTTTCTTTCAAGACTGAATTGTACTCCTTTTATACATAAGTATTAACCAAGAAACACAAATTCACATCCCTAGAATCATATTTACCCAAGAGATGGTTCAGTTACATAAACAAGGGCAAAACTAGGGCTGTGCATGGGTCGGTTTGGGTCGGTTTTGGACCCAAACCCAACCCAACCCATAAGTGGTCGGTTTCTGGTTTTCAGAACCCAATAGGATCGGTTTTTGGTCGGTTCGGTTTCTCGGGTTCTGAAGTCGGTTTGGGCGGTTTTTCGGTTTCTTGGGTTCAACCCATACATTCACGGGTTCTGGGTTTAAACCCATGGGTTTTGGGTTTTAACCCATTTTTCATAAATGAAGCAACAAGTTAAATACTTCAAAAAACACCAAATTTAAGTTAAATACTTCAAAAAACATGAGTCTTACAACAAATAGTCTATTACAAGTATTTACAAGTTACAATCAAAGCCCGAAATAGTCTATTACAACCAAAAAACAATCAAGTATGGGTCGGTTTCTTGGGGCGGTTTGTCGGTTTTAAGTATGGGTCGGTTTCTGAGTAAAAACCGAAACCGAACCCGATTTTTCGGTTTTTAAAAAATTTAAACCCTAGCCGTCGGTTTTGCTTCGGTTTCGGTTTCGTTGGTTTTAGTCGGTTTCTCGGTTTGGGTTTGCTCACCCCTAGGCAAAACACACAACGCGAAAATGATGTGATGGTTGACTTTTATATATATATATATATATATATATATATATATATATATATATATATATATATATATATATATATATATAAATTTGAAGTTTTACGTTATATACATACAAGTAATATCTAGCAATTTGTTTAACTTGATAAAAATTGTTCTTTTAGATTTGTTTATGTAAGATATATATGTAGAGTCCAATATTACCTCTCTCGGAAAGAACAGTTATGGAGAGGAGAGAGTCAGACTCCAACATATAGACAATTATAGGGTCGTGTCACATCAATGTGGGATACACACTTACACTCCCCAGAGACACCATGAGAACATACATGAATGCATAAGCCATGGGGATGCGAATGCTTACTCTGATACCATTAAGATATATGTGGACAATTATAAGAAGACTTCAACTTATATAGACAATTTCAGGAACCTGTAGCATAAATGTAAGATACACTAACATATTACTAAATTCAAATATGCTCGTCCCAAACTTCATATGATGATTGGAAAGATGACTCTCCTTAAACCCTCTCACGTTCTTTTGATTCACCATCTTCCTTGTATAGATGATCATGCATTTTCCACAAAATTTTCACACGAGCTTCGGAGTATTGGAACAACTATGTACCCAATGTAATGTGTCAGAAAAGATCACAAAAGACACTAAGTTTACATCAAAACTCTAATTTAACACCATGTTTCTTTTTTTTGTCTCAAATTTTGACACTGTGTTTTCTAATTTTTTTACAATTCTGACCACTTAACCGATCAACTCGATTACCTGCTGACGTGGCATGATGACGTGACATGCTGATGTGTCAAAATTGATTTTTTCCTACAAAAGACACTAAGTTTTGCACTTTTTTCGATTTTGACACTAAGTTATTTTTTTTTTCGAATTTTGATACTCAATTTTTTTGTTACAATTTCAATTTTGTTCAATGTTGACAATTTTTCATTTGAAACAGTATAAATATATTTTTATTACATTTTAAATCGTATAAATATATTTTTTTCATTTAAAAACCACATTTTTATTTAAATAGAAAGGTTTTTATTTATTTTTTTTATTTTTTTATTAAATTCAAAGCATAATGTTATCCATAAATATGCATTAGTTATATCATGAGAACAAAACTAACCATTTTGCAAATAAGATGTAAAAATTTCAGGGGTTGCAAACTTGACCTTGATTGACTACATGCCTCCAAACCTCTAAACTTATTTTAAAGGCGCGTATTTAATATAAAATACGGCTTTTATATATCTAATACATATTTATACATAAAATTATGGTTTGAATGTAAAAAACCCTTGTATTTATATAAAAATATGTTTTTTAAATGAAAAAAATGTATTTGTGCGGTTTAAAATGTATTAATAAAATATTTTTAAGATTTTAAATGGAAATGGTCAATATTGAACAAATTGGAAAAAAATGATGTTCTATTTGGAACAAAAAAAAAGTGTCAAAATTGAAAGAAAAAAATAAACTTAATATAAAAAAAAGTTAAAATTTAGTGTCTTCTATTGGGAAAATTTTAATTTTAACACATTAAAATGTTATGTAAGCATGACACGTCATCATGCCACATCAGTAGGTAACTGGGTTGACCGGTCAAGTAGTCAGAATTGTAAAAAATTGAAAAATACAATGTTAAATTAAAGAAAAAAAACACAGTATCAAATTGGAATTTTAGTGTAAACTTAGTGTCTTTTATGCTATTTATCCAACGAGTTATCATCACCATAAGTCTTAATCCCTTAAACTTGTCTTGCGAACCATGCTTGTAAAGGGTATAACATCTACTATAATAAATAAAAATATTATTTTGCCACATGTCACATTTTTATTCATTTTGCCACATGTCATTTTATGTATTTTTTTCCCATTTTATTAAATTTCAAATAGTATTTAATTATAATAGTTGTGATAAATGTAATAATAAATGGATATCAATTAAATTAATGCAACTTTACTTTTATTTTCAAAAATTCCTAAACTGAAACCAATTATTTCATTTATTTAAATTATTTGTTGAAATTTAAAAGAAAAATGTGATGAGATTGAAACTTAATCTTGAAGATCGATTAGATCTTAAACAGGTAAATAAAGATTAAATAGCAAGAACGCAATAATAATGAACAACTCAAGAATGAATCAAACGTGTCGAATGATTATAAAATAACCCTTAGAAGAGCTCGACAAAGAACATCAACTATAGAGGGTTAGAAGGTTTACAGGAATGATAAAGAAAATCAAAGCTATCGTAATCTTCTCTATTGTATTCTAGATCGTCATCTCTATATCATTCCCCTAATATGCATGCAAGCATATTCTTATATAGTAAACCTAACAGGCTCACGGTTGGACAGGCCCAAACCGGAGTGCAAAACTATTGGACTATTAGCCGAGCCCAATGACGCAACACTTAAATAAATCTTCAACCCAACAATCTCCCCCTTTGCGTCAATTGGAGCGAGATCTTCACTTGTTACTTGGGCCAGCAGCGGCGGCAGGTACCTTCTTCTTTACTGTCTGAAACAGACGAGAGATAAGAGCAAGTATCGTCTGCCTGAATCTGATGTACCATTGGATCATATCGTTAAAGTATTTGACATCGTCCGCTGCATTCTCTTTACACCGACGGATGATCGACATCACATGCTCTAGACAAGCAGTGGTATAAAGATGTTTATCCGCTAAAGCAAAGAGACATTTCTGTCCTTCTGCTCTAGTGAACATAACCGAATTACGCTTCGAGTCGATCTTGCCCATCTTCATTTGATTGAGATCACTGGCCGATCCAACAGGAGATATCTTCGGTTTCTTCTTGAAGACTGTGGCTACCTCCTGGTCCATCAAGGCGACCTCCATGATGTAACAGACTAACATCCTTTTGAGATGGTCTATAATTGGACCATATTCAGCTTCATTCGTCAAAAGGATGTTATGCAAAACGATCCAATCATGAGGGTTTAGGTTCGGTAGATTTGCTAAAGATATTAGATGTTCGGTTCTAGCAGACCATCAAATCACCCTGAACCGAACGTTGATGAATCTTCCTTCGGAATATGGCTTCAAGACCCGAACATTAACGATCTTCTGAGCGCTCCATGTTTGGTACTGTGGTTGAGCAACTTTCAGATAGAAATCGATTAACTCCCTATCGACCTCAGGATTAGGATGAGGGACTTCAAAAATGTTGGAGAAGGCGTGGAAGATAAACGCCTTTCGGGTCAAGGGCATATCGAACTGCGAATCGACAGAATTGTAGCAGTCGAAGGAGATCACCGGTTCGAGCCATAGGATGCTAGGAGTATCTATGGCCTCCTTTATCATTCTCTCCCGAGTCCAGGAAGGGAAAAGAGTCTTCCTGCTCTCGAGGAGATCGTGGGCTTCTTTCTTCTTGCGTTCGGCTTCTTCAGCTTCTCGCGCCACACGAATGTTGTCATCGTCAACACTGCGACTGTTTTTGCGCTTCAACATGTCCGCAATGGTTTCTTTATCATCTTCATCTTCTTCCTCAGCTATTTTCTTTCCTTTATCCTTCACACCAGAACCCGAAGTTTGACCAGTCGGAGGTGGTTCGGTTGTGTGAGCAGCTTTTGAGGAAGGAGGTGGTTTCGATCCGGACTTCACTTCTCCCCTTGTTTCGGATCGGACACGAAACTAGGTAGCCCTTCTATTTTGCTGAGGAGGTTCAGGGCAGGAGCAAGTTTTTCAGCAAGGGTTCGCCTCACCGAATGATTGAGAATCGGATCGTGTGCTTCCAGGATGTTGGATAGGGCAGAGTGTACATCCGAAACACATGTTTTGATAACCTCCCGTTCGGATCGAAGAGCTTCAATCTGTTGCTGAGAGTTTGAAAGTTGAGCGCTCTTGACCTTGAGGGCGGTGGTTTTATTAGCAAGAACGTCCATTAACGAGTTTTCGGCAGCGAGATCCTCTTGAAGTTTAGCGAGGCGCTCGTCAATGGAGGCACGAACGGCCGAGTTGTCGTCGCTGATGGATTGGCGAAGGGTAGCGAACGACTGCAACTCCGTTGAGACGAACGTGGCCAATTTTTGAACGATTGGTTCCAACGTTGTCTTTGTAGAATCAGCGCTCTCCTGTAAGGACTTCAACAGGGAAGAGGCTTCAGAGAATAGTTTATCGACTTTTGCGGTCGCTGCCTCACATGCTTTTGTAGAGGCGTCTATTGCTGCAGTGGCAGAGGCGACGGAATCATGCTGAGCCCTGGAGAAGGCATCAACAATCTTCTGAAGAGCGGCTTCAGAGAAAGAGGACTGAGTGTTGGAGGATGAAGCAAGAAGCAAGTCAACCTTCTCGTTTAGCTCCTTAAGATTCTTCTTTGTTACTGGAGCATCGTCCTCGTCGTCGCTTTGAACCTGAAACGGACTAAAGTAGACCGAATCGAAGGTCATATTTTCCCCTCCAAGAAAAGGGTTATCTCCATCAGAGGCATGATCTGGAGATGTTGGGGGTGGTGAAGCTGGGGGTGAGGTGGTATGTGTAGGTTCGGGTTGAGTGTTGGTGGGGGTAGTTTCGGGTGGTGGTTGAGTGTGGATAGGTTCGGTTATATGCTGGGTTTCGGTTGTATGAGGAGGTTCGGTTACAGGTGGTGCTTCGGTTGCATCGGTATGAACCCCCGTATCAGATACGTTGGTTGTAACCTTTGCAGTTGTGGTTGTTGTATCTGTGAAAATGGGTGGTGGTATAGGGAATGAGGTTTTAGGAATGGTGGTAGTGGGGTTTATGGTGGGAATGGAAGTAGGGATTGTTTGAGTGGGTGAAGGAATGGGTGAGACATGGATTTCCATGTCTGGGGTAGGTGATCTGGGTGGGGTGTTGCTTCTTGGAGGGGTTTCTCCTCTTTGAGAGCCGTCCGAACCCGAACTCTCGCCTTCTGAGTCACTCGAAGAGGAAGCGATGACAAGCTTTCGCTTCGGTTGAGTCTTCCTTCTCTTCGGCTGCGGGGATTGGGCAGCTTTGGTTGGTTTCCTCTTCCTGGGAGAAGGACCTTTAGCAGCTTTGGTCACTTGCTTCCCTTTATCCGCCTTTTTACTCCTATTAACAGGTTTGTCAGCATCATGGATGGACTTGAGCATTTCCTGTGTGAGTTCCCTAGGTCCAGACTGCTTGAACTCCTTAATGGTTCGGATGATCCTGCTGTCAGATGGAACATCGCCGTACATTGTCTCTGGAATGGAGCCAATGAAAGAAAACTTAGATGCATCAGAGACGATGATCTTCGTGGTATGAAAAGAACCGATTGAAGACATCGATGCATCGGCAGCGGTGGGGACATCGAACTTATCCATCGCCCACTTTGTGATGAGAGTCCAGAACCGGGCATGCGACACCTCAGAATGTCGTGAAGAAGAAGAGAGGCTCTGGATGAGTTGTTGCCATAGAACTAACCCATAGTCAAGATTGACACCATTGTAGACGCCATACATAATCGACAAGAACAGTCGACTAGAACCATCGGATCCTGAGCTCCGTTCAGATAAGCCCTTGAAGAGGACTGTGAACATGTCGTTCCACTGTGGCGGCAAGCAGGATTTTTTAAACTTTGCGACGGAGGTGAGCACCTCCGTGTATCCCATATTGTAAAAAATGTTGTAAAGATGCCCAATCGGAACCGTCTCCGGATTAATCCTTGAAGGGTCAGCAGCAAACCCTAGCAGTGTACCAAATCGTTGCCTTGAAATCGAGGTCTTGTGATCAGAAACCTCGAAGAACACCCTATCGACTGCTTTATCGTAATGTGCAGTCGCATACACCTGCGAGAGGAGCTCCATGGGCACAGACTCAACCCTAGAAAGTGCAGGAGCGATTTGTGAGTACTTCAGGCACTCGATGATCGGAAACATGTAGGAATTGTACGCCTGAGGGGTTAGGTCAATCACCAAACACTGTTGAGGGCGAATGGGAAGGATGTGTGAGGTGGCATGGACTGAGGATGATTCTGCCATTGTGGAGATTAGGAAGAAGAAGATGAACAGTAAAAGATTTAGGGAATTTTTGCTCTCTTGGAAATTCGGATGCAGTAAAGAGGTAAATGGGAGTGGAGACTGCCTTTTATAGTGGGTGTAAGGAGAGAGAAAAATCTGTTTAAATCTTCTATGGAAATACGAAAAGGTTTTCCGGAATGACAGATGCGTGACAGTTAAGGCATGCGATGATCACGTAGGAGAGAGAGTGTCAGATTCCTAGGAACACGCCGCCCAACAAGCGTCATTTCAGAAGAAACCGTTTCAATTCCACACGCGCCTTGATGTGCCAGAGAGGAACCGCTTGAAATTCGCACACACGTCCATTTTGTCAGTTAAAGAATGGGCGTTTCAAATTCGCATGCGTCCCTTTTTAACTGCCGTTTGAAATTCAATCTTTATATCTCCCGCCTAAGTCAGCAACCGTTCATCTTATCTTTTAAATGGCATCTTTTGAATTAATTTCCCACGTGGATGATTGTTGACCACCTCTTAATAATTAACCACCAATGCAATAAAACAGCCTGTAATTATTAGTACCAGATTGTTGGAAAATCAAAGATTTTCGTGCTAAGAGTGTAAAAAGAAAAGAAATAAAGCAACTCTTTTTAGGAATAAATGTGATGTCAATAATGACACGAAACAAATGATCCCGGGCACGAATCTCTTCCTTCAAAGTCAAGAGAGACCTTAAAGTGTTAGTGTGGTTTCCCGTTGAATGACGATCAACCATTTATTAATAAATGTTGAAAGGCTTCTTTTAATTAGGCTACTTAAGGGTGGCTTTCGCTTTGATGCAACAATTCTAATCTTGAAATAAGAAAGAAAGTGAACAAAATACTTGTGAGACCAGTGTAGTCTGTTGAACAAGTAGGTAGGAATTAATTTTATTGGCTTGGAAAATATAAAATCTCAAAAAAAAAAAAAAAAAAAAAAACTGGATCCCAAGGGAAGAGATGTTATGGTGTTTAACAATTTCATAGGAATAACACAAAATAAAATTTGAGATTTCATAAAGGTACATCCGTCAATTCTTTGGTGAAAACTTGAGGAAATTAATTGTTCACCGTCAATTCAGATTTGGTGTTGAATTTTGGGTTTCACTCAGCTCGTAGTGGCACGAAACTAAGATCATAAACACAGTTGTTGTGTAACCATAAACCTCAGTGGTAAGTTCTGAGAGTCTCAAGGGTTACGTTGATCAAACGAATGGAATGGAGAAATGTAATGGAGATGGTGTGAGAAATTAAAGTACCTCTGCTGCGAAAATAAGGACCAAGCAGAAAAACTCTTATCTCATGTGAGAAGAGAGTGAGGTAGCTCACGATTAGAATAAATGTGATAGCCTAATTGGGAAGACAAGGTTTGTTTATACCAAGTCATTAAAGCGATTATTCAGAATCTTATGAGGCTTGGGACACATACAGCAGCATGCTTCTAGGGACACTTAAGAAATCCAACAATTATATCCCCATAAACGAACGTACACATAACTAAAATAAGAAAATATTTTTGGAGTTTTTGATATATATATGAAAAAATAAAAGGAAATAAAATAATAAAAAAAAAATTAAGCAAGAAAAAAAAAGAAGAAAAAAAAAATAAGACTTAGAAAGAGTAAAAAAAAACTTTGGAAAAATTTGGTAACCGAACCCGAACGTTCGGTTGGTTTCGGTTGAGAAAATTTTTGAAAAACCGAACCCGAGCGTTCGGTTGGTTTCGGTTTTGGAAAATTTTGAAAAACCGAACCCGAGCGTTCGGTTGGTTTTGGTTTAAGAAAATTTTGAAAAATCAAACCCGAGCGTTCGGTTGGTTTCGGTTGAGAAAAGTTTTGAAAAACCGAACCCGAGCGTTCGGTTGGTTTTGGTTTAAGAAAATTTTGAAAAACCGAACCCGAACCTTCGGTAGGTTTCGGTTTTGGAAAATTTTGAGAAACCGAACCCGAACCTTCGGTAGGTTTCGGTTTAAGAAAATTTTAGAAAACCAAGGAATTCAGGCTTGCAATAAGAAAATACTTTTGACAATAAGATAAACAACTTTGAACAAGAAATGTACAACCAAGAAAACTACCTTTGAAATGATGAGCGAGTGCAAATGATGCAACCGAACCTGAACGTTTGGTCAATTTCGCTTCTTACAATTGAGGTTGAGAGGTAGTTTGAGGTACTGACTCTGATTCCATCATACCTAGCCCTTGTAGTATTCTGTTGAATGATGCTTCAGGAAGAGCTTTGGTAAAGACGTCAGCCAGTTGATCAGTGGTTCGAACAAAGTGTACTTCAACGTTTCCATCTTCCACATGATCTTTGATGAAGTGATACCTCAGTGCTATGTGTTTGGTTTTAGAGTGTTGCACTGGGTTATGACAGATCCTAATTGCACTTTCAGAGTCACAATATAGTGGGATCTTCTTTATATTGAGTCCATAGTCGCGAAGTTGACTCTGGATCCAAATCACTTGAGAGGTGCAGGATGCAGCGGCTATGTATTCAGCTTCGGCAGTAGACAACGACACGCACGTTTGTTTCTTTGATTGCCAGCTAACCAACTACCCGTCAAGGAATTGACAGCCGCCAGTGGTGCTTTTTCTGTCGAGTCCACATCCTCCAAGGTCTGCATCTGAGTAGGCTTGAACGAAGAAGCCTGAGTTGGAAGGATACCATAGACCTAAGGAGGCCGTTCGCTTGAGATATCGTAGGATGTTCTTCACTGCAAGCATGTGAGGTTCGCGTGGGTTTGCCTGAAATCTAGCACAGTAACACACAGAAAACATGATGTCAGGCCTGCTAGCAGTAAGATACATCAGTGAGCCTATCATTTGACGATAGAGCGTGATATCAACAACCGGTTTGTCTAGGGATGGAGTTAGCTTGGTGCCGAATGCCATTGGGACTTTGACTTTGGAATCTTCCATCATACCAAACTTTGCTAGAAGAGTCTTCGTGTAAGCTTCCTGATTGATAAAGATGCCTTCGGGTCCCTATCTAATATTTAAACCAAGGAAAAAGTTAATAGGACCCATTGAGCTCATTTCAAATTTAGTCTCCATCAGCTTTTTGAATTCAGCTGTTAGGCTGGGATTCATTAAGCCAAAGATGATATCATCGACATAAATTTGAACGATCATAAGGTGGTTATCTTCCTTTTTGCGAAAGAAGGTTGGGTCAATCGAACCTTGTTTGAATTTAGACATCTTTAAGAATTTAGTTAGCGTTTCATACCAGGCTCTCGGAGCTTGTTTGAGTCCATACACAGCTTTATCCAGAATGTAGCAATGATTGGGATACTTTTCGTTCACGAAACCAGGAGGTTGCTCCACGTACACTGTTTCTTCGAGTTCTCCATTAAGAAATGCACATTTGACGTCCATTTGGAAAACTTCAAAGTTTTTGTGTGCAGCATAAGCAAGAAATATTCTTACAGATTCCAGCCTAGCTACAGGAGCGAAAGTCTCTTCATAATCAATCCCTTCCTCCTGACAATATTCTTTTACTACCAGACGAGCTTTGTTCCGTATAACATTCCCTTCCTTGTCCATTTTATTCCTAAAGACCCATTTGAGACCAACAACCGAGGCATCTGGAGGAGTTGGAATGAGGCGCCAGACTTTGTTCCTTTCAAATTCGTTCAGTTCGTCTTGCATCGCTTGAACCCAATCAGAGTGATCGAGAGCAGTGTTAACTGTCTTCGGTTCAACTTTTGATACGAATGAGTTAAACATGCAAAATTCAACTTTGGAAAATAAGGATGTCTGTTTTGCCTTGAGTTGTGATCGGGTTAGAACCTTTTCAGAAACATCACCAACAACTTGAGAGATAGCATGATCTCTGGTCCATTTGGTAAGAGGAGGGTAGTTTGGATCAATGGTTGGGTCCAGTTCAGCATTGATCATTTCTTCTGGCTCGGATAGGCTTTCATAGTCGAATGACATATAAGCTTGCTCCCCCTCGATAGATGAGCTTTCTGGAATACTTTGAGAATCTTGAGCTTCAGAGGTTTCTTGTGGTGTTGGGCTTTCAGGCGTTGATGCACCTTCGGATGGTGAAGCACTTTCGGTTGGAGAAGTACTTTTAGGAGCAGTTAGAGAGCTTGGCTCCCCCTCCACATGTGAGGTCGACTGAGTTGATGACGGTTGATCCTCCCCCTCGACTGAAGCATCGTATGATGGAGGTTCGTCAGAATTCGATCCCCCTTCATTCATTCTCCTGGCAGCTTCTTCGACAATTTGTTTCATGTGGTCTACCCTGTTGTCTGCTGCGCCTGCTTCTGAGAGAGTAGCTTTCTCTGGTTCGTCAAATAGCTCCATAAACTTTTCGAATAGATTAGCGATCGAGACTGTGACTTGGCCAGTTTGAGGAAAGATTTCCCCAGCTGTGTCTTCTTTGGCCTGTAGCTTTTTGACATAGCTATCGTTGAAAGTCACGTAATAAGTCTCTTCGATTTTTCTCGAACGCTTGTTTAGAACTCTGTATGCTTTGGAAGTGAGAGAGTAGCCCAGAAAGATTCCCTCGTCGGCTTTGACATCAAACTTGTTGCGGTGTTCTTTAGAGTTAAAGATGAAACACCGTGAGCCAAACACGTGGAAAAATTTCACATTGGGCTTCCTGTTGTTGAGAATCTCATAAGGTGTGAGCGTGAATCGCTTGTTGAGATATGACCTGTTCTGTGTAAAACAAGCAGCAGAAATAGCATCAGCCCAAAAATAAAGAGGTAAGGAAGCGAAACTTAGCATGGTTCGGGCAGCTTCACACAAAGATCGGTTTCGTCTTTCAACAATTCCGTTCTGTTGAGGTGTGTAGGGAGTTGAGAAGTTATGACTTATTCCCTTTTCTGCCAGAAATTCTTCAAATTCTCTGTTTTTGAATTCCAGACCATTGTCGCTCCTGATGTTGCGAACGACCTTCTTGAGCTGTACTTCAATCTGCTTGATGAACACTTTCAGCTTATGAGTCGCTTCAGATTTGAGCTTTAGAAAGAACATCCATCTAAACCGCGAAAAGTCATCAACAATAACAAGAATATACTTACTACCACCGATGCTTTCGATAGATGATGGACCACATAAATCAATATGAAGTAATTCGAGTGGTTCAACAACTTTCGTGTTAATTATAGATGGATGACTTTGACGACTCTGCTTCCCCATTTCGCATGCAGCACACAAATGATCTCTGTCAAATTTGAGCAATGGAAGACCTCGAACATGACCTCCAGTGACAAGTTTGTTGATATCTTTAAAGTTGAGATGAGAGAGTCTTCGGTGCCACAACCAGCTTTCGTGAGATTGTGCTTCTGATAACAGGCATATAGCTGGGTTTCCTTTGATGGGTTTGAGGTTTAGAGGAAACATTTCACCCTTACGCTCTGATTTGAGAATTACTTTCTTCGTCTTCTTCTCGATAATTTCAGAACCTTCATCGTCGAATGAGACTTTGAGACCTGTACCTCCAACAAGCTCAGATACACTGATGAGGTTGTGTTGTAGTCCTTCCACGTATGCCACCTTCCTTATAGTGAAATCACCATTGGTAATAATTCCGTATCCCTTTATGGTGCCGAAGGAGTTGTTTCCAAACTTGAAGTTGCCACCATTTGTAAGAGACCTGTATTCCCTGAGCTCTTCTTTCCTCCCTGTCATGTGACGCGAGCAGCCACTATCGATGTACCATTCTTCGTCAAACTGCTCGTCACTTATAACCTGCAAAAATCAAGCAGATTTAGGAACCCAAAGTTTCTTGGGTCCACGTGAGCCTTTCACAAGTACAGGAATAGTAAGAGAGATGTCAACAAGATATGTTCGTTTTATTAGTGTTGTTTCATCTTTCTTTTTGATGGTAAAAACTTTGATTTTATTAGGATTAGGTGCGTTCGGTTTAGACTCTGGTTTGGATGCAGAAACCTTCTGTTTGCCCTTTTGTTCAGCTGACGAATGAGATTTTTGAGAATAAACTGAGTGAACTTTAGAGCGAGATGGAGATGAATTGGAAGAATTAGAAGAATTAGATGAATTAGATGAGTGAGAATGAGAGGGATTAAATTGAGATGACTTCTTGGCTGGAGACTCTAGGTGACCCTTTTGTTTTTGATCATTGGTGGGACTGACCTTAGAGTTTTGATCTCTTTTGATTTCGGAACTGAACCTTTGCTTTCGGTTGGTTTCGTTCTCTGAACCGAACCTTTGCTTTCGGTTGGAGTCATCCTCAGAACCGAACCTTTGCTTTCGGTTGGTATTCTTTTATGAACTGAACCTTGGCTTTCGGTTGTTGTGGCTCTCGTGCTTTTTAACAGGATTATTCTCAAACTTCAGATTCTTGTCTTGATGTGAGAAATATGCATTCTGGGATTGCCAGAATTGTTTCCTTTCAGAGAGATTCTTCCTGTATCTCTGGTTCCTTTGATGTTTCTGATTCCTCATTTGCTTTGGTTGATGATGGATATTGGCTTTCATTTTTGGTTTCTCCTTGGCTGGTTCACTTTGAACTATGGAAGTTTCACTTTGAACTGAGGAACTAGAAGGAACGTCTTCTTTTGCCGAACTTCCATTTTCTTGAGGAATGTCTTTCGTACCACTGGTACTTGGCACATCGAAATTATTTGGCTTGTTCAAGGGTTCTGGTATGTATCTCCCTTTACTTATCCATGAGGTCCTTTCGGATAAGCCTACCGTTTCATCTGCATTATCGATTGGAGCTGACCAGAAGAACTCATCGCAGCCATCAGCATTGTCTTCGTTTACAATTGCTGTGAGTTCAGCAGTCTGATGTTCGGTTACTCCTGTGACCTTGTACACTTGATTTGGAGTGGTCCTGACCTTTTGATATACAACCGCTTTCTCTGCTAAGATCGGGGACTTTTTTTGGGACAATCGAGCGAACTCCACTGAATTTTCTGAAATTAGATTCTTGTGGTTTTCGGGTTCGCTTTTCACAAATTCTGAGCAGTCAACCGTGTCCTCTACAGATATTTCACTCATATTGTCATCCTCGTTAAGCTCAGATGCATTTTCAACATCAATTTTGTTTTCTGAGCTCAAGTTGGCGTTTAAAGAGTCAAATTTTTGTATGGTTTCGGTTCTCAGTTTAAGTCTATCATTTTCATCCAAAAGGTTTTTAAGCATGTCCTTATGGTCCTTGGATTTAATGAAAGATTCTATTTTGTCAAGTCCATACATATAGGTCGGATTGACGTCATCAGATGATATCACACTCTCACAATTATAAGCTTCAGCATCAATTTCATCCTCCTTAAACTCAAGGAAGGGCAAAATCATGCGATGAATCTTTTGTCCTATTTCACAATCCAAGTGAAGCTGAGTAATATTAGTGTAAAGACGTTTTGCAATAAAAAAAAAACATTTCGCTGTTTTAACAGCTTTAAATTGTCTCTTTGTAAATAAATGTTTTCATCTTTTATTTTAACTAATTCTGACTCCTTCAACTCGATCCACATGCGCCGCTCCTCACTCTTCGAAGACACCCTGCTTAATTGATTAGTTAGGTTAGAATTGGTGACTCGAGTTTGAGTTAAACTACTATCTAGATGAGAGATTCGTGAATTAACACTTTTTAGTTCTTTTTCATATGAGCTTTGTAGTACTTTAAATGAAATAAAAACCGATTGTACCTTCTTGATCAGTTCATCGAGTTCGTTGAACTGCACGCTGAGCGGTTTGGCTGTAAAGCACATATCCTGCTGCTCCTTCGGTTTATTGCTTCCACCATCAGTGTTGTATCCCCTCATCTGAGATACTTCGGACACCATAAAGCACCTTCCTCCACTTCTCTCCTCTTTTGCCACACAAGCCTTTCCATGAGAAGGCTTCCTCACTTCATCATCTTCAGAGTCGGTTGACCAAACTTCCACGCCACCGAACTCGTCATCAGCAACCGAACCCTGCACAATTAGAGCATTCATGGAAGGGTTAGCGGTAGATTTCTTCTTCCTCATCTCATCAAGCTTTTTCTGCAGCAAAGCTTCCTCATCCTTTACCTCATCCTTTTCAGTCATATTTTTGAGGACGCAATCCTTAGCATAGTGGTTTTTTCCTCCACAGTAGTAACAGCTTACTCCAGAATCACCCTCTGCCTTCGGTTCCTTCTTAGACTCATCAACCTTCGGTTCATCTTTAACCTTTTCTGAACTATAACTCCTCTGCTAGATTCGGTTTTTGTTGCTGGGGAATCTCTTCTTAATGAACCTCTTGGGGTTAGACACCATCATAGCATAATCCTCAGTCGTGAGGTCATACTCCTCCAAGTTGAGATCTTCGTCCTCCATCACAGCTTTACTTTTTGACAGGAGGGCCAGCGAACCTAGGCTTGAGACAACATTCTTTTCCTGCAGCACAGTTTTCTCTTGAGACTTGAGAATACCCACCAGTTTCGCCAAGGAATATGATTTAAACTGCTCATGGGCTTTAACTGTAGACACCACTGCTCTCCACTCTGATCTTAGACCATTTAAAAACGTAACCTTCTGCTCGATAAGCTTCCTTTCGATGTCATGTTTGATCATCCGGTTGAGAAGATGATTGAAGCGATCGAACGTTTGGGTCACAGTTTCTTCGGCTCCTTGCCTGAATTCTCCAAACTCAGATAAGAGCAATGTTTGGATAGAGTGTTCAAGATCCTCGTCTGTAGAGTACAATTCACGTAGCCTATCCCAAACTTCCTTTGCCGTCGTGCATGAACTTACCAACCTGAAAGTGTCAGACTGAAGGGCGAATCTGATCAATCTTAACGCCTTGATATTGCACTGGAATTTATCTTTTTCATCTTGCGCAATATCTTTAACATCCTTCAGTAGATCATTATACTCCTTTTGAGTTTTAATAATCCTTGACGTTGTAGAGTGAGAAAACGGTCCATTAATAATTGCTTCCCAGATGATGTATCCATTATCCTCAGATCCTATAACATAGTCTTCAAAGTGATGCGCCCAGACTTCATAATCATGGGTGTATAGGATGGGAATCTTCGTGGTTGATCCAATGCTGTTGGAAATATTGATGGGATTCGATTGCGACTCGTCCATAATGATTGAATAACCTGTTTAAAGATCAAACTTGTAATAAATCAGATTAGGGCAAAACCATAAATATCAAGATATGTCAATAATGAGATGACGGCTCAATAAATATCAGTAATTGCGGAAAACCCTAATTGAAACCTTTTCACAGAAAAGAAGTGTATTGATTACACAACCTCCTGCTCTGATACCAATTGATGAGATTGAAACTTAATCTTGAAGATCGATTAGATCTTAAACAGGTAAATAAAGATTAAATAGCAAGAACGCAATAATAATGAACAACTCAAGAATGAATCAAACGTGTCGAATGATTATAAAATAACCCTCAGAAGAGCTCGACGAAGAACATCAACTGTATAGGGTTAGAAGGTTTACAGGAATGATAAAGAAAATCAAAGCTATCGTAATCTTCTCTATTGTATTCTAGATCGTCATCTCTATATCATTCCCCTAATATGCATGCAAGCATATTCTTATATAGTAAACCTAACAGGCTCACGGTTGGACAGGCCCAAACCGGAGTGCAAAACTATTGAACTATTAGCCGAGCCCAATGACGCAACACTTAAACAAATCTTCAACCCAACAAAATGAACACTTCAATTTCAATAATTTAATATTTTTCTCATTTTTATTAAAAATTCAAACTTTCTAAATGTGACAACCCGAAATTCCTAGCTTGTACAAACCATTCACTTCAATCTAAGTCAGACTCGTTTCTGCTAACTTTTAGCACTGTTTAGAGTTTGTTTGAGCATTCTGAGCTTAATGCAACAAAGGAATCAATATTTGGAAGTGTCAGTTTAAGTTCTAAACTACCTAGCAACCGTAAACCTCCTCAAAAAGGAGTTTGCGGTCTAGACCTTGAGTTTACGGTCAAGGTGGCCGAAAAATTCCATGCTATATATATGGCCCTTAGTCATTTTCAATCACTTTTCACCATTTCAAGTCTAGAAATCCGATTCTCTCTCAAGTATCATCCGATTTTTCTCTTAGATCTTCAAGATTGTAAGTATTTCTTCCCTTGATTGGTGGATATCCTTCTATATCTAGTGATTATACATGATTTCATCCATGAAATCTCTTCATTTTGATAGATCTTCAAGTGTTCTTCATTTCACCAAGAACACACACTAGTGTTCTTGGATCCTAATCACCCTTACAAGCTTCTAATAAGTAAGTACACCACCCTTAGCTTGTTATATAGTTGAATCACTTGTTAAACCCCTAGAAAAGATCAAGAAACTCAAGAACAAAAGGTGTTCACGGTCTAGTGCATCTTCATAGACTGTAAACCCTTATAAAGGGTGTTCTTATAGCCCTTACCCTTCCTAAGGCTAAGCATGGTCCCTAGAATCCAATGCCTTTGATTGAAGCCCTTGAAAATCATCATTTGTGAAAATTTTGGTGAGTTTGCGGTTGAATCTCCTTAGACCGTGAACTCCATGACCATAAGGTCATTAGACCGTGAACCCAAGAACCGTAAACTCCAAGGACTGTGAACACTTGGACCGTGAACTCCTTAGGTCATGCCATTTGGACTGTAAACTCTATAGGGTGGCCATATACCCTAGTTATGAAATCATATGTGATTGTATCCCATGAATCTAAGAGTTTCCTAGCCTATTAGGGTGTTATCCCTTATAATTAGTTGTTTATACACTAATCAAATACACATACATGTCATTATATGTTTATTAGGATCTTTGTGTGCTCAAGGTTTCACGTGGCACTCTACATCCCATTTCCAAACATACTTCCGTATCACTCACTACCGGTAAGTTCATACCCCTTAATCTATCTTTTAAATGATTTTAAATGGTTTTATGGTGTGGGGGGGGGGGGGGGATAGTCACACTTGGGAAAATACACACTTTTAAACGTGAGCTACGGATACGGGGCATGGCATCACCTGCCATGGATCGTTTTGTATCCAGAGTCTCCTGGAGGGAGAGCGTGAATTTGTGTATAGATCTATACTGGATTCACTATCCTACACCTTGTTGTTCGCTACAGTGGGACTTGCAAGTCTACGGGTGCCAAATGTCATTTCTTTCGACGTCTTTCATCGTCGTGTTTTTAGTCGATAGTATGGTGCAATCATATCACATTATACCTTAATTAACAACCAGTTTAAGATAGTTAGTACAACAATAGTTACCATAATACAACACTACAATACTTTATTATTTTCCTATTGCATTCACATTGTGATCTTCTCACATAAACGGTGATGTAAAAACTATATTTTTGGTTAATGATAGTCACACTTGGGAAAATACACACTTTTAAAAGAAACAAACATACAAAACATTTGATGCCTTGGTAGAAGGATACATTTAGTAGAAAATATAGGATTTTCTAGGAGTTACAAACATTTACTACAAACATTTACAAACTTATACATCAAACACTTACAAACATTTACATTGAACATTTACAAACGTTTTCATCAAACTTAAACAAACATTGACACTAAATACTTATGAACTCACCAGCTTTAATGCTGATAAACTCTTTCAAAATAACTTGTATTCTCAGGTCTCCAATAGACAGGTACAGTCGACCAGGTTTTTGAGAAGACAAAGCATGTTCAAGACTCGTCCTTTATTTTGATTACTTGTTTTGATGTCTTTTTTCTATGAAAGAACACACTTGTATTAAATTATACTATTAATGCAATGGATGATGTTGCTGCTTGTTTACTATTTTGTATTGTTATGATACTTTACATGACGTCCTCTACCCCCGAACGTTTCCGACGTTCCGGTTTTTGGGTGTGACACTAAACGTTTAGGCTTTCTTTTATATATATATATATATATATATATATATATATATATATATATATATATATATATATATATATATATATATATATATATATATACACACACACACACACACACACACACTATTATATAAAACATTTTAGACATTTCTTGAAATTTCAAAGGTACCACTCCTACTACATCATGTACAATAAACTTATGCTTATCATTCAATACACATATTACATTTCCGTTTCAGAAACTAATCACATTAAATATTAATGTTTCATAAATAATCAAATGATACTCTTCCATCAATTAAATGACTTTCCTTCTTTATTCCCCCAATCATGTGTTGTTATCTCTGACCTTCCCCTATTAAAACCCACACTCAGTTTATCAAGTCATTTCAATTTCAAATTTTGAATCCTTAAATCTTATATTCTCCATTTACAAAGTTCCATGCAATATGAACACATAATAAAAGATTTTATGGCTCATGTAAAATTTCTATAATATTCTTTCTCTGGATGTTGCTTTTTTTTTTTCTTACCATAGACCTAATTGGATTTCCTGTTAAAATAAGGTGCCCTTAATGGAAATAGTGGTAATTTTGGGTCTCGATGGTGATGACGATATGATTCATCTTCTCAACTTCATGATCAATTTATTAAACGTCACCACAGTAATCCTCCATTCCATTTCTCTCTATAACATTTTCTTCTTTGAACTACGATTTTATGGTTTTAGATGCGGCCTCATCTGCCAAGCACGTCAATATGTCGATTTTTTTTTGTAGAATCGAGTATCTAACACTACCATCAGGAGTGTTAAACACATCATGGTTGCATATGGTCATCCTAGTAAGCAACCATGAGTTTTTATGTTACAGGTCATCTCTATTTTTCGGTGACTAATCATGAGCTTATTTGTTGAAGGTTATATTCAATCTATTATTGCATTGCTATTTCAAATTTGTGGCTTTTTTTATAATTCACTCATAATCATATATAATCATATTGACATTTCTCAATAGTTGCATTCTTCGTTTTGTCAAGGTTGGAGGTGACTTTGGATTTTTATCTGAACTTTTGTCAATTGTTTAAGAAGGTATATGGTAATAATCTTTTTTAACTCAAAAACAAAATAAAACATCTTTCCATTTTACCCACTTGTTCGTATCGTTGGATTCAATCTGTTTTGACTTTGAAAAGCATCTAGGATTATAACGGTCCTATCCAATTCAGAATCTTGTTAAAAAATAAAAGTAAAATGTTATAATAAACAAATAAATGGATAAACATTTATGTTAAATATATAAATTAAAATTGTTTCAGGACTAGAAAAACAACTTAAAATAGATTGAAAAAAAAAGTCGGATTGAAATATTACAACCCTACAACCCAACAAACCAGTTAAAGTTCTGAAACAACTTAATATGTTACGATTATTAGAAGTAACATTATGAATGAGTGACTAATTGCAATTTGCATGGAAGTGCAACATAAATGAATTTATCAACGTTTGAGGATTGTAAAAACGAAAAATTATCAATATCGTAACTTGGTTATACTTAAACGTTTTATGATTTGATCTAATAATAGTTAGAAAACTATTCACCGAAATAAATTAATCAGCGTCCAAAAAATATTTGTCGTCGTCGCTTTGCGCGGGCACACAACTAGTGTGTGTGTGTGTGTGTATATATATATATATATATATATATATATATATATATATATATATATATATATAGAGAGAGAGAGAGAGAGAGAGGTTGACGTTTATTTGACACCACCTATATTTTGTGAGACATGGGGACTAAATCTTAGCCTTTCATCAAATTTGATCTTGTGGCTTATAAAAAGCAGATTAACACTAATTAATCTAATTGATTAGGTAATTAGGGGAAGATTAGTCACTAAGTTAAATATAATATCACTACCAGATCTGATACATAATTAGTGTCATATTCACGTCGTCCTCAAGAACATCTTCATCTACTTCGTTTCTTCTACCAAAACTATCACTCCCATGTCATCAGCATTCCTTAATCTTCTCTTGTAATCGATCTTCAATCTCCATAAATCTTCACTTATTTCAACCATATCATCATCTGATTTTGAGATTGATTGATCGAAGAATGATCGTATCCTATCTAAATCATAGCTTCTAAATTCATGATTTTTGTGTTTTCGAGTTCATCTTCTTCATTCTTCTACATCTGCAATTGATAATCGGATTGATTAGGGTTGAAATTCATCTATCGACATCTGGGGATTGATTTTCATCTATCGACATCTGGGTGTGATCACCAGATAGAGGTTATTTTCAACAATATACTTCATCAAATCACATATATCACCTTCAAAATCTAATCGATTTTTAGCACAATAATCATCCACTTTCAACAAATAGGGTTAGTTTTTCTTCGTTGATCTTAAATTTCAAAAATTCTTCATCAAATCACAATCGTTTAGTTGTTTTACATCTATTTTGAGCACTTTCTAAATTCAATTTCTATTTATCAGATTTATGATTCCTACAATTTGTCAAGTTTTGACTTTGAGCACTTTTAAGGTTTGATTTTCAACACTCTTCAGGCAATGTGTTTTATAAAATTGACAAGGTATGTGCAAAGTAATTATTGTTATTCAACAAATTCACTTAAATTATGTAACGCCTGTGTTTCCGGGCTTGTCATATTTAGCAATATAATAGTCTAGGTTAATCTTTGTAACCCATTTTGAAATAATAAGAATGTATTATTTGAATTATGTGTTTTGTGCTTAATTGCTTAATTATGTGGTCTGATTAATTAAGAATAAAAAATAAGCGTCAAAAATTAAGTGTAAAATAAACTTAATATTTTTGGTTAATGTTGTAGTAGTCGAAACGAGGTTTCCGAATATATATAGAACGCCCAAATCTGACTTCGTATGAGGAAGTTATGATTTATCGAAGTTCCGGCTTAGCGGTATACAGCCTGAAATACTCGAATTGAGATCGAGCGGTTGTTAGCCGAAGCAATCTAAATGAGAATTGAAGATCTCATTGTTGGTATCGAAGCGATAAAAAGTTAGGCGAGAACGGACGTCAAACGAAGAAGTTATGAATTTATAACGAAAGTTTCTGTCGCGGCCTATTAAAAATAATTAATAAAAATAAAGTCAAAATTAGCCGACGGAGTCTAAAACGAAAGTCGTAGAGCGTGGTCTCACCTTTCCGTGGATATAAAGAACGTCGAAAACGGAGTTCGTATGAAGAAGTTATGAATTTCCGAAGTTTATTAATCATTTTGTATTTTTATTTAATTCAAAATCGGAGGCATTATCCGAAGCCGTGTCACCGGTGTAATCCGGAGTACGCCCCGCGTACGAGGTTACGCTATCGCGTAACTCCGATAGTGTCGACACTTCGGATGACGCATGCAATGACGATTTCGGACGCGTACGCGCTGCGTACGCCTGTACGCCCCGCGTACTCCGAGGCTCCAGCCTCTATATAAAGGATCCGAAGACAGCCATATTTCTTGTTCATTTTCTTCTCTTCTCTCTAGTCTTTTGCATCGTTTTTCGTGCCGAAGCTACCCCGAAGCCCCGGTATCATACTCTAGCCCCGAGGCAAGTCCCGAGATCCCGAAGATCCCGAGAAGCGCGGTTCCCGAGTCGAAGCTCTGCCCGCGAGAAGTTCGATTTTCGAGGAGATCTTCCAGATCTGCTGAGGAATACTACTTCTATAAGCCGTAGCGCTGTCCGATCATCTTCTGATCAGGTGAGTGTATACTACCTTTCATAAACACGATAATAATACAAGTGCGGTTTGAGTGTATTAAGTAAATTGTGGTTTATATGTGTGAGGGTATAGTTACTTTCTTTTAACGAGTAACTATGAAGTATTTTATATGATATACTTGTTATGTGTATATTTTGTGATTGTATGCGTGAATGGATATTCACTTTATTCTATCTCATAGATCTGAATTGTTTTCTATGTAATACGTGTTATGTGGTATGCCTCATCTGTTATGAGGAATATATATATTGAATGAAAATGATATACAGGTTTCTAAACTACGTATGAAAATATATATTTTTATCTACTAATATGTTGGGTAGAACATGGGTAGATAGTTGGTGTGTAATAAACAGATGAGAGGCCTCGATGTTGTTGTTGTTGTTGATCTAGTTATTCAGCGGAGTATGGATAACGACCACGGACTCTTTCTAGACAGTCCAGTGGAGCGCTAGCAGGTTCATAACCTGTAGGTGTTGTGAACGATGTGTTCACCGGTGTACTCTATCCCCCTCATGGTTGCCTTTAGGATATCTATTGTTGAGGAAACCCCTTCGCAGTGATGTCCGTCCCGATGAAAATCCTAGATTAGGTCCCTTGAGATAGTTGTTTTAGGGACGTAAAGTGAGGATAACGGGAATGGGTAATCGGGATAGTGATTGGTTGGTGAAATTAAATATAACTTATTTATTGTGGGTTGAAAACCCTATATGCTCACCAGGCTCCCAAGCCTGACCCACTCAGTTTTATTTGTATTACAGGAAGTGGCACAAGGGCGTAAGATGGATGGATCATCTTGTTGTTTTGTTTACAAGTCTGTATATGTATATATTTGTTGAATGACTTGTAATGTTTATCGTTTATGCTTTATGGTCTGTATCGGAACATGACATCCCGAGTTTTGATTATATAATGAAATGCATCTCTTGATGAAATGCTTTGATAAATATTATTTTATCATGTTTTGTTTTGGGAACAAATTCCGCAACTCTTTCAAATCAAAAGGATTTACTCTGAAAATATTTAAAAGCATAAATGAAAATCGGTCTTTTCTGGCCGAGATTTTGGGGATGTCACAGTTGGTATCAGAGCATTAGTTTAAGCGAACTAGGAATTTGTAGGATTTCTAGACTTAAACTTAGAATGCTAAGTGGATTGTTGAGATGTGTGTCTGTTGGATTTTAGACACGAGCACTAGTTTATTTTAGGAAAGTTGCCTAAAATGCTTTTATGTGCTAAATGTTATATGTTGCCATATATGATATTAATTGTTCGGATCTACGGTCTGTTGCCGACCGGATCTGGAAACCTTTTGTGTGTAGGATTCTAAGCGTATGCCTACGTTATTAGAACTAGCATGTAAACGTTTCGGAGTGATAAGGATGATTGAATATCTATCGTGAATAAGGATCTAATTTCACCTTATTCGGTGTGTAGATCAAAATGGTGAGAACAAGGAGTGGCGTTGGAAACGCGGATGAAAATAGGAATCAACCGCCAGTGATTGAGCAGATACCTGTTGTAGCAGCAGCACCAGAACCAATAACAATGGCTGCGGTGCAAGCCATGATTCGGGCTATGCTAGCCGAACAAAGGGAGGAGATGCGACAAATGTTGCATAATAATAGGGATGAACCTGTCATACCTATTGAGGAACCTGAATTGATTCCTGAGCAATCGGAGGAAGGGAACAATAGTCGCATGGTGAGTCAAGTTGGGACTCAAGAGGAACGAAGAAACGATACAGAAAGGAGAAACAACAAGGATGGGCGTATGTACAAGAATTTCTTGGGCGCCAAACCGCCAAGTCTTTCTGGGAGCCCAAAGCCTGTTGAGATAATGGATTGGATCTCCGAAATGGAGATGGTATTTGAAAGTTGCGACTGTAGCAACAAACAGAAGACCGTCTTTGCGGTTAGATAACTGAAGACTGGAGTCTTGAGTTGGTGGAAGTTGTTGGCAGATACTATGCCACGAGGAGAAGCCCTGAAACTGTCATGGGAGGAGTTCTTGGAACAGCTGAGGGTGCAGTATTGTTCAGAGATAGATCTGATTGATCTGAACAATGAGTTCCAAAACTTGAAGAAAGGGAAGATGAGCATAGATGACTATGCTACTGCGTTTACTGAGAAGATGAAGTTGTTTCCGTACCTAGTGCCGACGGAACTCTCCAAGATTGAGAGGTTTGCTAACGGACTGCCTGCTGACTTTGGTCCGACAGTCAAGATGGCAACCACTCTGAAAACGGCTGTTCGTGCAGCTAAGAATGTGGAGGCCCAGCAGAAGGAAAGGGGTCTGGAAAGAATAGATGTTGGAGAAAAGAGGAAGTTCGATGGAACTTCAGGGTCCAACAAGAAAAACAAGTTCTCGAAGTCTGGTTCGAGGGGAGGTGGAGGTGAAGCGAAATGGTGCGACAAATGTAAGAAGAAGCATCATGGAAGATGTGAGGTGGCGAACACATGCTACAAGTGTGGAAAGCCAGGGCACTATGCCAATGAGTGTACCCTCACGAAGAAATTTTGCTATGGTTGTGGTGAGGAGGGTCATATGTCGAGGGACTGCACGAAGAAGAAGGAGGCAGCTAGACCCAACATTCCGCCAAAGCCAAAGGCGAGAGCATTCCAGATGACACTGGAAGTTGCTAAAGATGAAGCTGATGTCGCTTCAGGTACCTTTCTCGTTAACGAATTGCCTGCCCAAATTTTATTTGATTCTGGAGCCAACTACTCCTTTATATCGCATCAATTTGGTAGAAAGCTAGCTTTGCCTGTTGTTAGACTAGATAATGCCTTATTAGTCGAAGTTGCTAGTGGCAAGTTTGTACCTGTTAGCTATCGCATGAAAAACATCTTAATTGATCTGAATGGGAATAAGTTCCACGAGGAATTATTGCCTATCGAACTTAATGGTTTCGACATCGTATTGGGAATGGATTGGCTTAGCGCCAACGACGCCGAAATTTTATGCAAGAAGAAAATAGTCAAAGTAAACCCGCCTGGGAAAGATTCATTTATGGTGTATGGAGATAAACGCAGAGTGAATTCTGGAATCATTTCATTGATGAAAGCCAGAAAATGTTTGACCAAGGGGTGTACATCATATTTAGCATTCGTGATTGATGCTAAGAAGGAAAAGAAGGTGATGCAGAATATTCCAGTGGTGTGTGATTATCCGGAAGTATTTCCCGAAGATCTTCCTGGATTACCGCCTGATCGACAAGTGGAATTCCGTATTGACTTTTTGCCAGGAACGACGCCAATTGCAAAAGCACCTTATCGATTAGCACCGACGGAGGTGAAGGAGCTAATGATGCAACTTCAGGAGTTATTGGACAACGGTTTCATTAGACCTAGTTCATCACCCTGGGGAGCTCCGGTGTTATTCGTGAAGAAGAAAGATGGAAGTATGAGAATATGCATTGATTACCGAGAGCTGAACAAGGCAACAATAAAGAATAGATATCCGTTGCCGAGGATTGATGACCTGTTTGATCAATTGCAAGGTTCGAGCTATTTCTCGAAGATCGATCTAAGGTCAGGATATCATCAGCTAAAAGTAAGAGAGCAAGATATCGAGAAGACTGCATTCAGAACTAGATATGGACACTATGAGTTTTTGGTTATGTCGTTTGGACTAACCAATGCTCCAGCAGCATTCATGGATTTAATGAATAGGGTTTGTAATCCTTTTCTTGATAAATCCGTGATAGTGTTCATAGATGACATTTTGATTTACTCGAAAAGCCAGGAGGAGCATGGCAGACACTTGCGAGAAGTGTTGGAAGTTTTGAAGAAGGAGAAGTTGTATGCAAAGTTCTCCAAATGTGATTTTTGGATTCGTGAAGTCCAATTCTTGGGTCACGTGGTCAACCAAGAAGGGATAATGGTTGATCCAGCGAAGATTGAAGCTGTGACAAAGTGGGAGCAACCGAAAAGTCCCACAGAGATTCGAAGCTTTTTAGGATTAGCCGGATATTACCGAAGGTTTATCCAAGGCTTTTCTTCGATCGCTAGTCCATTGTCAGCTTTGACCCACAAAGGAGCTACTTATGCTTGGGGTGAGAAGCATCAGGAAGCATTTGAGAAGCTAAAGAAGAAGCTATGCGAGGCACCGATACTTTCTCTACCCGATGGAGTTGAAGACTTTGCTGTCTATAGCGATGCGTCTGGGGTTGGATTGGGTTGTGTTTTGACCCAAAGAGAAAAGGTGATAGCATATGCGTCTCGACAGCTGAAAGAGCATGAAAAGAACTACCCGACTCATGATTTGGAGTTGGCAGCGGTAGTTTTCGCTCTGAAAATATGGAGGCATTACCTCTATGGCACGAAGTGCAAACTTTTCACTGATCATAAGAGTCTCCAATATCTCTTTAATCAGAAGGAATTGAATATGAGGCAACGACGCTGGCTAGAATTACTTAAAGACTACGACTGCGAGATACTTTACCACCCCGGTAAAGCTAATGTTGTTGCTGATGCTCTCAGTCGGAAGGTCAATATTGAAAGGAAGAGGCCAAGAGCGTTGAGAATTGAAGTTGTCTCAACTATTTTGGAAAGTATAAAGAAAGCTCATAGCGAAGCTTCTGAGAAGAATGACAGAAAGGAGGAACGTTTGGGCAAAACATTGGTGTTCGGTGTAAACAGTCATGGACTGAAGGTGTTCCAAGATCGGATTTGGATACCTAAGACAGGAGGAGTCAGAGATCTTCTGATGGAAGAAGCTCACAAGACCATGTACTCGATTCATCCGGGTAGCACTAAAATGTATAGGGACCTGAAACCCTACTACTGGTGGCCGACGATGAAGCTTGATGTTGCAAAGTATGTGGCCGAGTGTGTGACTTGTGCGAGAGTCAAGACACAACATCAGAAACCGTACGGGAGTTTAGAACCTTTGCCTGTGCCTATGGGTAAGTGGGAAGACATTGCTATGGATTTTGTCACTAAACTGCCCAGAACAAAGAATGGTCACGACATGATTTGGGTGGTCGTTGATCGATTCACTAAGAGTGCGCATTTCATAGCGGCCAGGGAGAAATGGTCTATGGAGAAGCTTGCGAATTCTTACGTGAAGGAAATTGTGAGGCTTCACGGTGTTCCGTTGACGATTGTGTCGGATCGTGATAGCCGTTTCACATCGAGGTTTTGGAAAAGTCTACAAGAGGAATTGGGTACCAAGTTATGTTTAAGCACAGCTTACCATCCGCAGACTGATGGTCAGAGTGAAAGAACGATACAAACACTTGAAGATATGCTGAGAGCATGTACTCTGGAATTCCTAGGTAATTGGGATGAACATTTATCGTTGGTAGAATTTTCCTATAATCATAGTTTCCACTCGAGCATTAAGATGGCACCTTACCAAGCTTTGTATGGACAGAAGTGTCGTACGCCGTCTTGTTGGCTTGAGGCTGGGGAAAAGCAGTTTATGGGACCGGAGTTGGTTCATCAAACTGCTGAAAAGTTGAAAATAATTAGGATCGTCAAAAGAGCTATGCTGACAAGAAGCGAAGACCGATGACTTTTGAGGTTGGGGATTCGGTTTTGCTTAAGGTCTCGCCATGGAAGGGACTTATAAGATTTGGTAAAAGGGGAAAGTTGAGTCCAAGGTTTATTGGACCGTTTAAAGTTCTTCAGAGGATTGGGAACCAAGCTTACAAGCTCGAATTACCCGAAGAACTGAATGGAATTCACAACACTTTTCATGTGTGTTATTTGAGGAAGTTCACGGGAGAAGTTCCCAACATAATTCCAATTTCTGAATTGAGAATTGATGAGAACAAAAGGTTGATCGAAGAACCAGAGGCAATTGTTGACCGAAAGACTAAGAAATTGCGACGCAAGATGGTTGGGTTAGTGCTTGTCCGATGGAAACACACGAATGGGCCGAATCTCACCTGGGAGACGGAGAGTGACATGATGGGTCGCTATCCGCATATGTTTGTTGATGTGTGATTCCGGGGACGGAATCATTCTAAGGTGGAGAGAACTGTAACGCCTGTGTTTCCGGGCTTGCCATATTTAGCAATATAATAGTCTAGGTTAACCTTTGTAACCCATTTTGAAATAATAAGAATGTATTATTTGAGTATTATGTGTTTTGTGCTTAATTGCTTAATTATGTGGTCTGATTAATTAAGAATAAAAAATAAGCGTCAAAAATTAAGTGTAAAATAAACTTAATATCTTTGGTTAATGTTGTAGTAGTCGAAACGAGGTTTCCGAATATATATAGAACGCCCAAATCTGACTTCGTATGAGGAAGTTATGATTTATCGAAGTTCCGGCTTAGCGGTATACAGCCTGAAATACTCGAATTGAGATCGAGCGGTTGTTAGCCGAAGCAATCTAAATGAGAATCGAAGATCTCATTGTTGGTATCGAAGCGATAAAAAGTTAGGCGAGAACGGACGTCAAACGAAGAAGTTATGAATTTATAACGAAAGTTTCTGTCGCGGCCTATTAAAAATAATTAATAAAAATAAAGTCAAAATTAGCCGACGGAATCTAAACGAAAGTCGTAGAGCGTGGTCTCACCTTTCCGTGGATATAAAGAACGTCGAAAACGGAGTTCGTATGAAGAAGTTATGAATTTCCGAAGTTTATTAATCATTTTGTATTTTTATTTAATTCAAAATCGGAGGCATTATCCGAAGCCGTGTCACCGGTGTAATCCGGAGTACGCCCCGCGTACGAGGTTACGCTATTGCATAACTCCGATAGTGTCGACACTTCGGATGACGCATGCAATGACGATTTCGGACGCGTACGCGCTGCGTACGCCTGTACGCCCCGCGTACTCCGAGGCTCCAGCCTCTATATAAAGGATCCGAAGACAGCCATATTTCTAGTTCATTTTCTTCTCTTCTCTCTAGTCTTTTGCATCGTTTTTCGTACCGAAGCTACCCCGAAGCCCCGGTATCATACTCTAGCCCCGAGGCAAGTCCCGAGATCCCGAAGATCCCGAGAAGCGCGGTTCCCGAGTCGAAGCTCTGCCCGCGAGAAGTTCGATTTTCGAGGAGATCTTCCAGATCTGCTGAGGAATACTACTTCTATAAGCCGTAGCGCTGTCCGATCATCTTCTGATAAGGTGAGTGTATACTACCTTTCATAAACACGATAATAATACAAGTGCGGTTTGAGTGTATTAAGTAAATTGTGGTTTATATGTGTGAGGGTATAGTTACTTTCTTCTAACGAGTAACTATGAAGTATTTTATATGATATACTTGTTATGTGTATATTTTGTGATTGTATGCGTGAATGGATATTCACTTTATTCTATCTCATAGATTTGAATTGTTTTCTATGGAATACGTGTTATGTGGTATGCCTCATCTGTTATGAGGAATATATATATATACTGAATGAAAATGATATACAGGTTTCTAAACTACGTATGAAAATATATATTTTTATCTACTAATATGTTGGGTAGAACATGGGTAGATAGTTGGTGTGTAATAAACAAATGAGAGGCCTCGATGTTGTTGTTGTTGTTGATCTAGTTATTCAGCGGAGTATGGATAACAACCACGGACTCTTTCTAGACAGTCCAGTGGAACGCTAGCAGGTTCATAACCTGTAGGTGTTGTGAACGATGTGTTCACCGGTGAACTCTATCCCCCTCATGGTTGCCTTTAGGATATCTATTGTTGAGGAAACCCCTTCGCAGTGATGTCCGTCCCGATGAAAATCCTAGATTAGGTCCCTTGAGATAGTTGTTTTAGGGACGTAAAGTGAGGATAACGGGAATGGGTAATCGGGATAGTGATTGGTTGGTGAAATTAAATATAACTTATTTATTGTGGGTTGAAAACCCTATATGCTCACCAGGCTCCCAAGCCTGACCCACTCAGTTTTATTTGTATTACAGGAAGTGGCACAAGGGCGTAAGATGGATGGATCATCTTGTTGTTTTGTTTACAAGTCTGTATATGTATATATTTGTTGAATGACTTGTAATGTTTATCGTTTATGCTTTATGGTCTGTATCGGAACATGACATCCCGAGTTTTGATTATATAATGAAATGCATCTCTTGATGAAATGCTTTGATAAATATTATTTTATCATGTTTTGTTTTGGGAACAAATTCCGCAACTCTTTCAAATCAAAAGGATTTACTCTGAAAATATTTAAAAGCATAAATGAAAATCGGTCTTTTCTGGCCGAGATTTTGGGGATGTCACAAATTATACATGCATTATACCTATTTGATGAAAGTCCTGAATGAAAAAATAGTCAAATGTATCACCCCTTCTCATGACTAAATTCTTCTTTAAGAATATGAGTATATTTCCAAAATATGAGTCATAATTAGTGAAAAATAATGCATTGTTGACTTTGTTCTTATAATGATTGACATCATTATTATGTTTAATATTTTTCATTTTTCTTTTATCTGATCTTTTATAGAAACCAATCTTTAATACAATGAAATGGTTTTGTTTAAATCTTATTTTGTAATGAAATTCTTCTGATTATATTAATCGTATATCATTACCCGTATGTCATTACATTGTGTGAGTATCTATCAGAGATTCATCATAATTAAGGAAACCACTAGTTCAATATGGACATAAAAAATTGTGTATTATTCTTATAGAATATTTTACATACATACAGTAACATCAATTATGATTGTATATATGTATAATTCAAGGATTAATTACAATAAATATAAACATTCAGGAATTAAAGGTAATGTTATCTATACATGCATATTATCCTAATTATAATTATTATATACCATCACTCATATTTCATTACATGGTGTTATTATCTAGTAGTTATTCATCACAATGAAGAAAATCTGCAAGCAATGAGGAATAAAGGTTGTGGAACCGAAAGATGGTTAAAGATTATCCTGGAGAAGACTACCGTTCAAGGTCAACAGCAATCAAGATCATGCAAAATATGTGGCGTGTAAGGTCATGATACAAGGAAATCTTTAACAATGAACAAAATTTTCAAGGAACAGTTTGCACAATGTTGTCTATATATATTTTTATTTTTTCATACTAGAATAATTGAACAATGTTGTGTACATCTAATTACATTATGTTTTTATCCTTTCGACATCTAATTAGAATTTGAAAAAAAAATATGCTCAAAAGTGAGTTTCCCATTTAATTTCACAAATGTATCCGTAAATGTTGATTTTAAGAACTTTGATCATTCTCCTCCATTTCACCATCTTCGGTTCAACTCTTTTTGCTGTCAATTGTTTTTGAGTTTCTTTAACTCCAACTTGCGCTTTTTCATTTTCTGGCTCATTGGTACTTCAAAAAATAGTACCCGAAAACAAGTTATTGAATTTCTTTGCCAATTCCATGTTCTATTTTCATTTGAAACATCGAAATACAATTAGAAACAATTTCTTCCATATTCTCTTTTTCTACAAAAACTTTCTTGAATACATTTTCAAATATTTCTTCATGTTCCTGAAAAATAGTAAGACTAGAATTATAAGTATAACTTATTAAATGAAATCAAAATATTCAGTTGAATAATCAGTTATGAAGTAACATACGATATATCATATCAGAATAGTAGAATATCAATTATGAACCATAAGCATGTCATATCAGAATATCTAGAATTACAGAAAATAGCAACATACTTTAATCTTTCTACTACTATAAACAATGTACTTACTTCTTACTCATTATAGCAACATACTTTCATTTCCTAACCAATATAAGCAATATGTAACTTGAACCTTGTAATGTGATAATAAGTGTTAGATTACATCTTGATATTATCAGTTAAAAATGAGTTCTCCATATGAGGTTTAATGTGACAACCCGGAATTTTTTTTATTATTTAAAGCTCAGTCAGTCAACTCAACTGAGTGTCAAAATCATTAGTACAGAGTTCTAGCCCAGTTACAAGTCATTCTAAGGAGTTTTGAGCCAAATACACTTAAGGAATAAGTGTTAGAAAGTACCCGCTAGAGCCACAGTGCAGCAAAACGAATCCTAACCCCATCTAAATGAGTTCAAGGCCACAAGACCATGAGTTTACGGCCGTACACTCAAGAGTATATATAGGGCATTGGGTCATTTCTTCTCATTTCTTCAGTTCTTGGCCGTATTTTCTTTCATTCTCTCTCAACTATCATAACAACAATCACCCTAGATCTTCAAAACTAGTAAGTATTCATCCTTTATTAGTTGATACACCTCTTAATCTAGCATTCTCTCATGACTTCATCCACAAAAATCACGTTTCTTAGATCTTCAAGAAACACCAAGAACACATACTAGTGTTCTTGGCCAAAACCGACCATTCAAGCTCCTAGATTGTAAGTACTCTTGATCCAACTCATTGTACACTAGGTTTAACATGTTTAGAGCTTTGAAAACATAAGAAATCATGGGATTCAAGGAGTTTACGGCCAAGACATGTTCTTGGGCCGTATACCCCTTTTATGGTTGCAAATGACACCCTAACACCTTAGTAAGCCTTGGTTAGTGACATAGAACCTTACACCATTGACCTAAGGAACACAATTCATGAAATGGTACTTCTTACCATGAGTTTATGGCCGTAAACTCATGGGGAAGTGGTCCCAGGGCCGTAAACACCATACAAGGTCATTTTAGGACCTTAAACCCACCCAAACACTTGTTTAAAGCTTTGGAGCACTTAACCACTTAAGCCCTTAGAGTTTTGAGCCTATTTTGGTGACCAATTGAGAGTTTACGGCCAGGAGTAAACTCCCCTAGGCCGTAAACTCCAACAAATATGGTCCATTGACCATAAACTCCCGTATGAGGCCTTGCACTCCTTTGTTGCAACCCGATGGCCTCCTAGCACTTGACCAAAGTGTTATCCTTGCAATAGGATGTATATACATGTTTAGCTAGTGTTATAATAACTAATAATATATATATATATATATATATATATATATATATATATATATATATACACATATGTCTTCATATGTTATTAGGATCATTGTGTGTGTCTAAGTCTTCACTTGACACCAAGCACTTGTCCGATATTTCCTTCCGATCCGCTCACTATAAGTGAGTTCATACCCCTTAATCAATGTTTTAAATGTTTTTAAATGATTTTATGGGGGGGGGGGGGAGGGGAATACAAGTTAAGTCATGCTAGTTATTATATCAATCACATGTGATTAATAACCAACATACCACTGGATTTACTACACCTTTAGCTGTTTTATCAAACATATTACTTCAGATTGCTTTCTAAAATATTTTTACTTGTTTAAAACTCTTTATTAAACTATATTATGTTCTGTATGTTTCCTTTCAAAGCTCTGTTATATTTTGTTATCAAAAGAATTACTTTCGAAATGCTTTATAAAATGACATCAAGTCATTATTATTTATTTATTGTTCAAAACCCTTAAATGTTTTACAAAACTTCTTTTATACTTTAATATTGTTAAAAGCACACCTGTATATGTATAGTTATATAAGTAATGCTTGAAGGACTTAGGAAGGCTAGCTCGCGTTATTTCCTTTTCCTCGTTGGGATGTGGCTTTAGGGTATCAGTTATCCGTCCGAAGGTCGCTCAACTATTAGTTATATATCATGTATACATATATAGACATAAAAGTACCCTCAGTCAGTTCAGTACCTTTGGCTAGTAAAGGTATACCTTCGTTATACTTGTACCTTACTAGTAACTATTATAGGTATATTTAGGAGATACTACTTACCATTCCAAGTACAAGGAATACACCAGAGTCAGTTCATTCATGAGTCTATACTAAATGCTATATGAAGAGATACACCTACATAGATACACTTACATGGATACACTTACATGGATACACTTACTTGGATACACTTACATGGATACTTTTACATAGATACCTTGTTAAAAGCATGCCTGTATATGTATAGTTATATAAGTAATGTTTAAAGGACTTAGGAAGGCTAACCCGCTTTATTTCCTTTTCCTCGTTGGGATGTGGTCTGGTGGGTATCGGGTATCCGTCCGAAGGTCGTTTAGATATTTAGTTATATATCATGTGTACATATACGGACATAATAGTTCTAATCAGTTAGTTCAGTACCTTTAGATAGCAAAGGTATACGTTCATATATCCCTAGTAAGCTATTATAGGTATAGTTTGGGCTTATATATGATTTGGTAATAAATATGGATTTCGACCTAGCGATTTGTTGCGGAAGTCACCTTTAGTTCCAAACATAGAATAGGGACTACCAATCATATTATTACTTACTTACTGCGGGTCTCGTGAGAAGACTACTTACTTACAGCGGGTCTCATGAGAAGACTACTTACTTGCTTACTTTCTTTCACTTAAGTCTTGGTAGAAGATTACTTTCAAAACTGTCTAGTTTTGGTAGAAGACTACCTGTTTATACTAGTAGGAAATATGGGATTTTCTAGGGAATTCAAACGTTTACACTTTTACTTATAAGACTTTTCATTAATACTTATATAAATAACGATATTAAATACTTATGAATTCACCAGCTTTAAAGCTGATACTCGCTTTCAAAATAACTTGTATTCTCAGGTCACAAATAGACAGGTACCGATGCAAGGTTTAGAGAAGACGGAGCAGTCAAGACTTGTCTTTTATTTTGAGTATTCATTATGTTGTTATTACCATGAAAGAACACACTTGTGAATAAAATTATACTATTAATGCAATGGATGATGTTGTTGCTTGTTTACTACTTTACATTGTTGTGATACATTACATGACGTCCCCCGCCCCAGAACATTTCTGCCGTTCCGGTTTTGGGGTGTGACAAATTGGTATCAGAGCATTGTTTATAGTGAAT
This sequence comes from Lactuca sativa, assembly GCF_002870075.4. Taxonomy (NCBI): domain Eukaryota; kingdom Viridiplantae; phylum Streptophyta; class Magnoliopsida; order Asterales; family Asteraceae; genus Lactuca; species Lactuca sativa. The sequence goes on along the minus strand of NC_056630.2, from coordinate 15,344,790 downwards.
TAAGTATATCAACCCATAAAAGATATACTAACTATAATACAATGGGATTAAAAATACTCTGACCAAGAGTTTATACTTTTAAATAATAAAATATTTAAGTAAGTATACGTGCCTGCATTCATACTAGAACCAATGTCACAATGACAAGAACAAAAGTATTACGATTGTTGGATATCACAAGTAAGCTTGGGGATGTATGGTCAGTCTTGGGAGTGGCATAGCCTGATCAACTATGCTGGTCCGAAGAGCGATTAGCATGTGCCCGAGAATGGTTGTGATGTGGCAACAAGTCTAAAAACTTACCAACACTACCAGAAAGAAATACCATAGGGGTATTTAGTGTTACTATAATTACTTATCTGAGAACTAAATATATTTTTATTAATATGCCAATAGTCATTTAGTGGATACACTAAGGTTATATGTACTAGGATGTCATAGACTTAGAATCTGTGAATCTTTGCTTTATGTCCTGTCCTCGTTAGGTTGGGGGCTTAGGGTTAGGGTCACTTATTCGAAGGTCTATCCTATCCTAAATTCATATAACTGGTATGCACTAAACAAGTATTGAAGCAACTGATAAAGATCATCTTATAACTATCTAAGTTAGTTCGTCTATTTAGTTAGTTCTCATTATCCCTTTTCTCGCGTAGATATCATGGTTGGATTCCATCCCCACGACAACCCATACTACCCTAACCATGACAAGGATGGATGGCTTAGAGAGGAGCCAGAGAATGATCACCCAATCCATTCGAATGATCACTCAACTGAAGACTTTTCTAGTAGTTCTCGACGCCAATAGAATCTCATCGACCTCTCCTTCGGATATAACCTAGTTTATGTGAATCTCTGGTCTAATTTCCTATCGTTATAAATCTTAGGTCTATTAGGTCTTGATTAGGTCGTAGTCCTGTCAAAACTTTCCCATCAGTGGTTGATGTAAGGCCTACTCCTAGGCCACTTTTCCAGAACATGTTACATCTATAATTCCAGTATTTTTGATAGATACCTAATCTCATGAAAATTATTATCCAAATGCTTTCACCTTTCAGTACTAAACCCACATTCAAACATACTATTCAATTGTGTTGTTGGACTATGGAGAGTTAGTCCATGAGTCACTCTCCTTATTCATTTATTCTTACCGTGTTGTCATCTTTTAATCATATAGTCAAAAGATGTCGCCTCGCAGGAATCCAAGGCATAACCCTAATAACGAAACGCCTATACCACCACCTCAACCTCCTCCTCCTTTCGACACTGCCATGTTACAAGCAGCCTTCACAGCCGCAGTAGCAGCTGCCGTGTCATCCATCAATACTCCTGTCCCTAGTGGATCGGGAACGGGTGCACCTCCTTCTCACCATGGAGAGAGCCATGGGCATCCCAGGGAATGCACCTACAAGGATTTTACGAACGCCAAACCCCTAGATTTTAATGGAACTGGAGGGGTTATGATTTTAAGGCAATGGATAGAAAAGACGGAAGCAGTCTTTGAGATCTGCGCCTGCCTAGAGAGCAACAAGGTCAAGTTTGCTGCTTGTACCTTTTGAGAAAGAGCTTTAACATGGTGGAATGGCCATGTTAAGGTACTGACTCTAGTAGTGGCAAATTCGATAAGTTGGGAAAACTTGAAGATCATGCTAATGAGAGAGTACTGTCCTCGAGGGGAAATTCAAAAGCTCGAACATGAACTTTGGAGTCTGGAGATGGTTGGTACCGATATATCAACCTATACGGGTAGATTCTGTGATCTGGCAAACCTGTGCCCAGATATGGTTGCTCCTGAGAGCAAGAAATTAGAGAGGTATATTTGGGGGCTGTCTCCCCAAATTCAGTCAAGTGTGTTAGCATCAAGGCCCGATACTTTCGATAGTGCCAAAGAACTAGCACAATCTCTGATTGAACACGGAAACCATCGGAACGCAAATTTTTTTGTACAAGATCAACAAGAACAAGAGGAAAGACGAGTCCTCACAAGGATCCTCAAGGAAACAACAACAAGTTACAGTTAATGTTGTTACAGTACCTACAATAGTCTCTACTAACCCATTACCAGCAAAGCCATATACGGGTAATCTCCCTAAGTGCAACAAATGCAACTATCACCACCATGGACCTTGTCGGGAGATGCAGTGCTTAAACTGCAACCAAAAGGGACACACAATACGTTACTATAAGAGTCCAGCAAGACCGATCAACCAAGTACCCAGCGCTGGTATGAGCCAGGCTTGCTACGGTTGTGGCAAGGTGGGTCACTACAAAAGAAACTGCCCAGAGACAGCGAATGCTGTCACAGTCGGAAGGATGCTAACGATCACTGCCGCAGGAGAGACTACTATGGACCCATGTTAAAGTATCTACGACATTCAACAGACTGTTAAACTGTTTAAAACTAGTGCAACTCGAATATTATCTTTTGTGAGATCTTGTTAGTTAAGGGACCCTCGTGCTGCGTATACTTGCCTTTTGTAGTATACCTTGTTCGCATCAATAGTCTTGTGGTAAAACTAAAGTAATGTAGCTCTGTTAAAGGTTGCACTGTTGTGTTTAGTCTGTAAACGCCTTATGTTCAAATCTAATGCCCTTAGTTCCATATGACTCCGATTTCATCATACGACTAGAGCCCATTCGATCCTCACCATACCAGTTTCGTGCGTAAATCTCTCTCTCCGAAACCGTCTTTCTATTAAAGCCGTCGTTCCAAAACTCTGAAATACTCATGCGTGGAATACCTCAAGTTTCTAATCCTTTCTGATGGAACCTCAGTAAACCTCCACGAAATACCACTCGTCCAGCAGACCAAGTTCGAGCACAGAGGCTATGGACGAATACAGCCCACCCATTACTATTTAGTGTATACGCAAAGGTGGTATATGATTAAGATTACGCAGACTTAGTATGTGTTTTTCCGCCCGTTCTCCTATTCCTCGTTGGGTTGTGGCCCTGGGGCAGAGTCGCACATCCGAACGTCTTACTAATCCTAATTATATAAGGCCTGTATACACAAGGTAATGATAGATGGACCAAGTATGAATCCTATCAGGAACACCAGGGCAAAGTTTCCAGGTCTACGAGTGAGTATTCTGCAAAGCAGAAGAGCACAACCCCAGTAGTAATGCTAAGAAAGCTAATTTCGGGACGAAATTCCCGCTAACAGGGGGATGATGTGACAACCCGGAATTTTTATTATTATTTAAAGCTCAGTCAGTCAACTCAACTGAGTGTCAAAGTCAATAGTACAGAGTTCTAGCCCAGTTACAAGTCATTCTAAGGAGTTTTGAGCCAAATACACTTAAGGAATAAGTGTTAGAAAGTACCCGCTAGAACCACAGTGTAGCAAAACGAATCCCAACCCCATCTAAATGAGTTCAAGGCCACAAGACCATGAGTTTACGGCCATAAACTCAAGAGTATATATAGGGCATTGGGTCATTTCTTCTCATTTCTTTAGTTCTTGGCCGTATTTTCTTTCATTCTCTCTCAACTATCATAACAACAATCACCTAGATCTTCAAAACTAGTAAGTATTCATCCTTTATTAGTTGATACACCTCTTAATCTAGCATTCTCTCATGATTTCATCCACAAAAATCACGTTTCTTAGATCTTCAAGAAACACTAAGAACACATACTAGTGTTCTTGGCCAAAACCGACCATTCAAGCTCCTAGATTGTAAGTACTCTTGATCCAACTCATTGTACACTAGGTTTAACATGTTTAGAGCTTAGAAAACATAAGAAATCATGGGATTCAAGGAGTTTACGGCCAAGACATGTTCTTGGGCCGTATACCCCTTTTATGGTTGCAAATGACACCCTAACACCTTAGTAAGCCTTAGTTAGTGACATAGAACCTTACACCATTGACCTAAGGAACACAATTCATGAAATGGTACTTCTTACCATGAGTTTATGGCTGTAAACTCATGGGGAAGTGGTCCCAGGGCCGTAAACACCATACAAGGTCATTTTAGGACCTTAAACCCACCCAAACACTTGTTTAAAGCTTTGGAGCACTTAACCACTTAAGCCCTTAGAGTTTTGAGCCTATTTTGGTGACCAATTGAGAGTTTACGGCCAGGAGTAAACTCCCCTGGGCCGTAAACTCCAACAAATATGGTCCATTGACCATAAACTCCCGTATGAGGCCTTGCACTCCTTTGTTGTAACCCGATGGCCTCCTAGCATTTGACCAAAGTGTTATCCTTGCAATAGGATGCATATACATGTTTAGCTAGTGTTATAATCACTAATAATATATATACATATGTCTTCATATGTTATTAGGATCATTGTGTGTGTCTAAGTCTTCACTTGACACCAAGCACTTGTCCGATACTTCCTTCCGATCCGCTCACTACAGGTAAGTTCATACCCCTTAATCAATGTTTTAAATATTTTTAAATGCTTTTATGGGGGGGGGGGGGGAATATAAGTTAAGTCATGCTAGTTATTATATCAATCACATGTGATTAATAACCAGCATACCACTGGATTTACTACACTTTTAGCTGTTTTATCAAACATATTACTTCAGATAGCTTTCTAAAATGTTTTTACTTATTTAAAACTCTTTATTAAACTATATTATGTTCTGTATGTTTCCTTTCAAAACTCTGTTATACTTTGTGATCAAAAGAATTACTTTCGAAATGCTTTATAAAATGACATCAAGTCATTATTATTTATTTATTGTTCAAAACCCTTAAATGTTTTACAAAACTTCTTTTATACTTTAAAATTGTTAAAAGCATGTCTGTATATGTATAGTTATATAAGTAATGCTTGAAGGACTTAGGAAGGCTAGCTCACCTTATTTCCTTTTCCTCATTGGGCTGTGGCTTTAGGGTATCGGTTATCCGTCCGAAGGTCGTTCAACTATTAGTTATATATCATGTCTACATATATAGACAGAAAGTACCCTCAGTCAGTTCAGTACCTTTGGCTAGCAAAGGTATACATTCGTTATACTTGTACCTTACTAGTAACTATTATAGGTATATTTAGGAGATACTACTTACCATTCCAAGTACAAGGAATACACCAGAGTCAGTTCATTCATGAGTCGATACTAAATGCTATATGAAGAGATACACTTACATGGGTACACTTACATGGATACACTTACTTGGATACACTTACATGGATAATTTTACATAGATACCTTGTTAAAAGCATGCATGTATATGTATAGTTATATAAGTAATGTTTAAAGGACTTAAGAAGGCTAACCTGCTTTATTTCCTTTTCCTCGTTGGGATGTGGTCTGGTGGGTATCGGGTATCCGTCCGAAGGTCGTTTAGATATTTAGTTATATATATATATATATATATATATATATATATATATATATATATATATATATATATATATATATATATATATATCATGTGTACATATACGAACATAATAGTTCTAATCAGTTAGTTCAGTACCTTTGGGTAGCAATGGTATACGTTCATATATCCCTAGTAAGCTATTATAGGTATAGTTTGGGCTTATATATGATTTGGTAATAAATATGGATTTCAACCTAGCGATTTGTTGCGGAAGTCACCTTTAGTTCCAAACGTAGAATAGGGACTACCAATCATATTATTACTTACTTACAGCGGCTCTCGTGAGAAGACTACTTACTTACACTGGGTCTCGTGAGAAGACTACTTACTTGCTTACTTTCTTTCACTTAAGTGTTGGTAGAAGACTACTTTCAAAACAGTCTAGTTTTGGTAGAAGACTACCTTTTTATACTAGTAAGAAATATGAGATTTTCTAGGGAATTCAAACGTTTACACTTTTACTTATAAGACTTTTCATTAATATTTATATAAATAACGACATTAAATACTTATGAATTCACCAGCTTTAAAGCTGATACTCACTTTCAAAATAACTTGTATTCTCAGGTCACAAATAGACAGGTACCGATGCAAGGTTTAGAGAAGACGGAGCAGTCAAGACTCGTCTTTTATTCTGAGTATTCATTATGTTGTTATTACCATGATAGAACACACTTGTAAATAAAATTATACTATTAATGCAATGGATGATGTTGTTGCTTGTTTACTACTTTACATTGTTGTGATACATTACATGACGTCCCCCGCCCCAGAACGTTTCCGCCGTTCCGGTTTTGGGGTGTGACATTTAACAAGTTTAATTAGACAGTTTCTTAGAATATTTGGAATAAATAATTTAAAACAAATTTATATCCTTAGAATATTGAGAATAATTAACCTAATTATAGAGATAACTGGTTTCAAGGTATTATAGTTACATCTTCCGTCGATTAGCCGTGTAGACATCAATTTTCAGAAAATTCATCATCAATTTCTCCATTACAGACATCTATTTTCTATATTTCATATCACAACATCGGTTTCCAACAATTCATCATCACATAATTTTGCTATTACTAAAGGATTATCAAGAAGGGTTGATTTTCGAAAACTCATTATTAAAATGGGAATGAACAGGATACTAACTCTAATATACTAAATCAGAAAGGCTAGAATATTCTACTAAAAGCAAATATATAAAAAATAATTCCTAAAATATTTTACTACACAAATCAAAATGACTAGAATAATATGATATATAAAATCAGTATTACTAAACATCAATGTTCTAAAATTCATCATTGGTTTCTCTATTACTGACAGAGATAAGGAATTTCGATATTTCAACATTAATTTTCAACAATTCATCTTCAATTTCTCTACCATTGAAGGATTATCATAAATGATTGATTACCTATAGATTCTATATAATTTCATATCAGAACATCAATTTTTAGCAATTCATCATCAAATAATTTTGCTATTACTGAAGGATTATAAGCAAGATTCAGTTTTCAACAATTTAATAATTTATCATAAACTTTGTTGTTACATAAGATTATCAACTCATCGGCAATCGGTTTTCAACAATTCATGATAAAAATGAGAATGAGCATGATACTAAACAGAATTGCTAGAATTTTATATAAGGAATTTCTAGATTTCAACATTTATTTTCTACTATTCATCATCAATTCCGAATTAGAATATTACACCATATACTAAATTAAATATATCATAATATAATTTCATAATATTACGCATTAATATCATAATATTATACATAATTTCGTAATATTATACATTAAAATTAGAAAAAAATATGATAATTATTTGGATTTCCTATAAATCATTCTAGATATTCGTGTTCCATTATAAATTTTAAATTTAGAGTATTACATATATTATGAATATCTTATATAATATAAGTTTATTTTACACAGTAGAACCTAATTTTAGAATATTACACTTTAATATCGATCACACACAATTTCATAATATTAAATATTAACAATACAATATTAAATGTTGAACATCTATAATAACTAGAATTATAACACATCAATGAGTGTTGAAATAAAGCCTAAATTTAGTAAGACATTATTCTATTAGAATATTTTAGATATAAATTAGATTATCGTAGAACATTATGCATATTATTCTAAACGAACAGACAACGTACAAAATTATTCAATTAGAATCTTCTACATATACACATTAATTATGTCTTGTTAACCGTACATATAAATTTAAATGAAATTATAATATTCAGAATAATCAACTTAAGACAATTCACTTTTCACAAATCACAGTATTTAAATTTTAATATTATACTTCTATTCATGTTAGTACTCAACGTATAACATTATTCTACAAGAATATTCTATATATACATTCAACATGCATATCGTTCTTTTAGAATATTCTACTTCTATACATGTTAGTATCCAAGCTATAACATTATTCTTTATGAATATAACTTATTAAAAGATATCATAATAATTACAATAATTAAATTAAAAAATAAATCATAATAAGTATGATATCAAGTAATTAAATGAAACCAGAATATTCATAATAATCAACTTAAAACAAATTAGCTTTTACAAATATGAATATTCTAGATGTAATATTATAGTTCTATACATGTTACAAGTTAAACTATAACATTATTTTGTAAAAATATTCTATATGTACATATTTTTTTCTTTCAGAATATTCTAATTTTATACATGTTAACAACTAGCCTATAATATTATTATGTAAGAACAATCTATATGTATAGAAAACATGTATATTATTTGTTTTAGAATAATATACACGTAGATTAGAACTAATCATATTTCCAACCATATTAAGCAGTCATCATAGTACCAAACATATAATTAAGCAGTCATCATAGAATCAATCATACCAACTGATTTACAAAACATTAAGCAATCATTAAAATCTAATTTATTAAAAAAACATAAAAAAAGAAAATGTTTTCATGTTATACGTTGTCTTAATTTAAATACCATATTTCCAAACATTCGAACTTGCAACAATTCTACTTTTCACGCATTTCCAGTGCATCCCTTACTTCAATTCTTTATTTCATCAACCTACATCGACAAAATCAAAATTACTCACTTGGTCGCCATCTTCAACTTTCAACCCTTTCTGATGTTCCTTGTTTCTGAATTTCTTTAAATCCAACCTACTCTTTTTCATTTTCTGGATTACTGGTACTTGAAAACATAGTACCTAAAAATAATTCCAATAATTTTAAACATCATACATGTTGGAATAGTGTCTAAGGCTACAACTATATTAGGCAAGTATTTGACCCGGTTGAGCATGGTCCTTTTGGGTTGCCTTCACCATAGCAACTTGACATGATGATTTATAATGAGAGAAGGAATATTATTAATATATTATAAGAATAATATAAGGAATAATAATATTATTATTTGATTAATATAAGTCATAAATTAATTAGGAATTAATTTGGTGACTTAAAGAGATTAATTAAATAAAGGGGTATAAACTGTCAATTGTTTGATAGTTGCACTTTGGGTTGTATATCCTTTATGGATAAGGGGTGGACAATTTCTAGGGCTAAGGATAGCCATAAAATCGTCCAAGGCTTATCATGGAAAGGATTTGGATTGCTTAGGGCTTAAGTTATCCAATTAGGGTTTAAGGGTGAAACCCTAGGAGCCTTACAAGTATAAATAGACCCCTAGGGCTAAGGGAATTTGTGACTTGTGCTTAGAGAAGAAACCCTGGCCGAATTTCTCTTCCCTCCTCTCTCTCAAATCATCCTCCTTGCTAGTTGGTGTTTGTAAGCCATTAGAGGAGTGACAATTGTGACTCTAAAGCCTTAAGGACAACAAGATCAAGCAAGTGATTCAAGGTAAACTTCTAATCTCTGATTTCATATTATTGTTATTGTATATTAGCTATTAGAAGTCTTGGATTCAATGTATGTTCAATTAGAGAAACCTAGATCCAAGCATTAGGGTTGCATGTGCACATAGGAATGTTCATATGGCCAAAACCCATCAGTGGTATCAGAGCCTAGATTGGTTTTTATTGAATTCATACTTTGATTGCTTGTTTGTTGCTGAAAAAATCGTTTTTTTGTCCTCTGGTTGATGAACTCGGCGAGTCCCATGGTGGTACTCGACGAGTAGGCTCAACTCGGCGAGTCCATCTGGGTACTCGGCGAGTTCAAGCGTCAGAAAAGGGAAACTTCGGGATTTCTTGCTGTTTATCTTTGAGATACTTGCCTTAATCATATTAGATCAATATAAATCCGATTTTATGATATATATGAGTATATTCTTGACCTAATTGAAGATATTTATCAATTAATAAAATATTTGTTTCCTTATGTGATAATTGATTAATTATTTTATTAAATTGGTAAATTGTTTTGCAAGAAATCATTAAATAAATCAAATATGGATAATTATGGAATTAATTGTTAATTAAGATTATTTGTTATTTGATCCTCTATGTTTTTAAAAGTTTAAAACTTGCCCTCAAGTTTTGAAATTTATGTTTTGTGATTAAAAGTTTAATTTAGACAATTTAAATTTCAAACCCTAGAATTTTACAAGTTTAAAATCCAACCCTATACTAATATAATATTACAAGATTAATATATATATATATATATATATATATATATATATATATATATATGTATAATTAAAATGCTAGTCTTACCGTTAGTAGGCCTCATTCACAAAGCCGGTCTACAAGGTGGGTATAAGGTTGCTGCCTATAAAATGGCGCTTAATGGGTGTACACTCATACCCACCGCTTGCTTGATCGGTGGAGGGTCGTTAGCCGAACGGGTAGGATAGGGAAACCTCATCTCTTCGTTAAAAGTATAATATAAAATACAAAGTAACTACATGTTTTTCAAAAATTTCCCAATCTTAGTTACTTTAGGAAAAGTGAATTGATGCAATCCCATGAAATTACACTTTGCACCCTTGCTAAGAAGTTAGTGGAGCGTGTGTGGTTTACCGGCACACTAATTGATTCTAAGAAAAGGTGGCAAGGGGTAATTCATTGTTCATCATAGTTCGATGGAGCGTGTGTGGTTTACCGGCACATCGAATAGGTGATCGTTACAATGAAGGCACCATGTAAATTTGCATGGTAATTCACACCCACTTTGTGATCCTCGGTATCCCAGTCACAAACGAGAGGGGCATATCGAGATTTAAACATGCCATTGAAAAGTTTTCAATGAATCTCATCCAAACCTAGGAATTCTCAATACATTTAGAACTTAAAGTTATGTGGTGGAGAATTAGTGAATCGTCATTCACTTACCTTCAAATTGTTTGCATTTAGATTACGGCATCCCTTTTCTAATATGTAAATATTGTTGATGGATCCTAGCCCTAATTTTTCTTATTGGGTGATAATTAAGGATTCATATTCTAATCTATCTTTGTCCTTTCTATTTGTAGATGTCGAACGCAAACAACGTTGCTACTAGTTCATTCACATTGATGAGCCTTTGTCAAAAGGTTACTTTCGATGGGACGAACTTTAGCGAATGGATAAGATACATTCGCACAATTGCTCGCTATGAGGACAAGGAGTATGTCCTAGATGAGAAGCTCGAGAAAATCAACCCAGAAATTGCTACTCCGGCTGAAATGGCCGCTTTTGAAACTCACGAGCGTGATGCAACGAAGGTACATTGCATCATGATAGCTACCATGAATGTCGAATTCCAAAAGTCCTATGAGGACATGTATCCGTACGAAATGCACCAAGACTTGTTGGAGAGATACCACCAGAACGCGAGGCAAGAGCGTTACGAGATTTTCACTAACATGATTTCCGCTAAAATGGGTCATGGAGAATCTCTTACCGTGCACCTGCAAAAGATGCAAAGGTATGTCGATTGTCTTCGCATGTTGAATGTTGACTTTGGGGAAGACTTGGCGATCGACATGGTGCTTCACTCTTTGCCTCCGTGTTACAATCAACTTAGGATGACCTACCACATGAACAAGGAAGAGGTCACCCTAAGCAAGCTCCAAGGTCTCCTTAAGGTTGCTGAAAGCAACCAAAAGGACAAGTCTATTGCACCCACTCCCAATCCACCTGCTGCTCCTGTTTTGGCTATTGGGCAAGGAAGAGGCAAGAAGAGGAAGGCTCCGTCTAGGAGCCACCGCAAGGGAAAGTACCGAGATGGTTCCTCTTCTAGTGGGACCAAAGTTGATCCTGCTAAACCCTGTCCTAACCCTAAGGAGGCAGAGTGCCATCATTGCCATAAAATAGGGCATTGGAAGAGAAGCTGCCCAGACTACCTGCAAGCCATAAGGGAAGGAAAGATCAAACCATCTTTCGCAGGTATTTATACAATTAAATCTAACGATTCATCTCATGCTATTTCTTGGGTCCTTGATACCGGTTGTGGGTACCATATTTGTTCTGAATTGCAGGGACTAAGAAGAAATAGGGATGTGGAGCATGGAAGAATAAATCTAATCATGGGGAATAGAAGATCGTCGCCTGTGACCAAGATTGGAGTGTATTCTTTAGTGCTTAGGAATGGTTTATCTTTAGATTTGAACAATTGTTGCTATTCGCCAGAAATGGCTAGAAACATCATTTCATTTCATGGTTTGTTTAGACAAGGTTTTTGATTTTCTTTTAATAATGAGAATGGTTCTATTCTTGCTTATCTAAATGGTGTCTTATATTTTGAAGCTATACCATGTAATGGAATTTATGAAACTGTTATGATTGTTGATAACTTAGGAAATGATGTTTTATGCATGGATACTTCCAATGGTATGGATAGAGCATCCTTGTGGCATTGTCGTCTTGGACATGTCAACAAGAAGGGCATAGACCAACTCCAAAAGGATGGAGTGTTGGAGTCATTTGACCTTAGGGAAGATGACACATGCGAGTCTTGTTTACTTGGAAAGATGACTAAGTCACCCTTCACAAGTACATGTGAAAGGGGTGAGGGTCTATTGGACCTAATACATACCGATGTATGTGGACCGTTTAGATCAACCACTAAGGATGGAAACCGCTTCTATGTGACTTTTACCGATGACTATAGTAGATATGGGTATATTTACTTAATCAAGCAAAAGTCGGAAACTTTTGAAAAGTTCAAAGAGTTCAAAAATGAAGTGGAGAATCAATTGGGTAGGAAAATCAAGATGCTTCGATCCGATCGAGGAGGAGAGTACCTAAGTCTTGAATTCCACGATTATCTCAAGGAGTGTGGAATAGTTTCACAATTGACGCCACCTAGGACACCGCAGTTGAATGGTGTGGCAGAAAGGCGTAATCGAACCTTGTTAGACATGGTTCGCTCTATGATGAGTCGTGCTTCACTACCTATCTCTTTTTGGGGGTATGCCTTAGAGACTGCCGCCCATATCCTTAACCGAGTCCCTACTAAGAAGGTTGCCAAAACACCTCACGAGATGTGGACACGGAAAGCTCCCTCGTTGGCACATATCAAGGTTTGGGGTTGCGAGGCTTTCGTAAGACGAGATACTCACGAAAAGCTCGAACCTCGTTGTGAGCGATGTATTTTCATCAGCTACCCGCATAAATCCTTTGGATATCTCTTCTATAGACCAAAGGACAATGTTGTCTTTGTTGCGAGGAGAGGAGTTTTCCGAGAGCGAGAACTCATAAGCCAAGGAGACAGTGGGAGGCAAATCGAGCTTGAAGAGATTCAAGAATCGATAGATGAAGGAACCTCAACCGCTGGCACTCAACCCGAGGAGGAAACTCCGATTGAACCGATTGACGAGTCCTTACCTCTTAGACGTTCCGAAAGAGTTGGAGTTCAAACCCAGTTTTATGGTTTTCATATTACTACCGAAAAGGATACGTATATTAGTGATGGTACAATAATAAATCTAGATGAACCTAATAGCTATAAGGAAGCTATGGTAGGCCCGGAGTCTGCGAAATGGAAAGAGGCAATGGACAGCGAGATCCAGTCCATGTCTGACAACCAAGTTTGGAATTTGGTTGATAATGTGCCCGGACGTAAGACCGTCGGGTGCAAATGGATCTTCAAGAAGAAGACCGACGTGGATGGAAACGTACACACATATAAGGCGCGATTAGTTGCGAAGGGCTTTACTCAAACTCCCGGAGTTGACTATGATGAGACCTTCTCACCAGTTGCGAAGATTAAGTCTATTAGAGTGATGCTAGCTATTGCCGCATTTCATGATTATGAGATTTGGCAAATGGATGTCAAAACCGCTTTCCTTAATGGGAAGTTGGCTGAGGATGTTTACATGGCTCAGCCAGAAGGTTTTGTTGATCCGAAGCATTTGAATAGAGTGTGTAAGCTTGAGAAGTCCATTTATGGACTTAAGCAAGCGTCTCGCAGATGGAATCTTTGCTTCGATGAGAAAGTCAAAGATTTTGGATTTGTACGAAGCGAAGATGAATCGTGTGTATATGTCAAAGCTAGTGGGAGTATAGTAAGCTTCCTCGTTCTGTATGTCGACGACATACTACTCATAGGAAACGACGTCCCGACTCTGCAGGAGGTTAAGTCCTGGCTCGGGAAGTGCTTCACTATGAAGGACCTCGGAGAGGCTTCCTATATTCTAGGAATAAGGACAGTGAGAGAAAGAAGTAAAAGACTAATAGGACTTAGTCAGAACACTTACTTAGATAAGGTACTAAAACGTTTTAGTGTGGAAAACTCGAAGAAGGGAGAATTACCGATACAAAGTAATGCCAAGTTGAGTAAGACTCAAGGTTCGAGTACCGAAGCTGAAATAGCAGAAATGAGCCGAGTACCATATGCTTCCGCAGTTGGCACAATCATGTATGCTATGACTTGTACTCGCCCTGATGTAGCCTTTGCTTTGAGCATGGTTAGCAGATATCAAGGGAACCCTAGCAGAGCCCATTGGATTGCGGTCAAGAATATCCTTAAGTACCTTCGGAGGACGAAGGAATGGTTCTTAGTCTTCGGAGGGAGTGATGACTTGAAGGTGCGAGGGTATAGTGACGCCAACTTTCAGACCGACAGGGACAACTACCGTTCGCAGTCCGGCTGGGTCTTTACCCTGAATGGAGGAGCAGTAACTTGGAAAAGTTCCAAGCAGGAAACCGTAGCTGATTCAACGTGCGAATCAGAGTACATTGCAGCGAGCGAAGCGTCGAAGGAGGCAATATGGTTAAAGAACTTCATCGGTGATCTTGGAGTCGTACCCGCCATAAGGAGCCCATGGAGATTTTCTGTGATAATGAAGGAGCGGTTGCCTTGACCAAGGAACCGAGGGATCATGGTAGATCTAGACATATCGACAAAAAATATCACTTTATTAGACATCGTGTAGAAGAAGGACAACTCGTAGTGAAGAGGATATCATCAGAAGATAACCCAGCATATCCGCTTACGAAGGGACTGAGTAGGGTTAAGCACTTGCAGCATGCTAGGAGTATTGGGCTGAAGGATGATATTAGTATAGATTAGATAATAGTAGAAACGTGTAATAGATAAATGTAATTAACATTTGATGATTAAATAAAAGAGTATTATTTATGAGTAATGTTACTGTCTTATGCTAATTGTTTAACTATTGTTTCATTTTGCATGTTTTGATTTCCAGAATAATTGAGTTTATTAAGAATAATCGAATTGTTCAAATTGTCCACAATCGTTCATATGTTGGAAGTAGGTATGAATGAAGATTGTCATGAATTGGTATGTAGATTGTCTAAATGGTATTAGACATAGCAAAAGTTTGCTGCAACGTTCATGAGTGCTTATGAACTAGTTTTGAGCATTGGAACAAACTCGCGCTTGCTGGAATCACCTTATGGAATGTGATAAAAGGGGTGATCGCAAGACGATAATATCATATAGTCTTAAAACCAAGATATATGGTTTGTTATTTGTTGATTGGTTGTACATTGATAATGCGAAACCGCATCAGTAACTTGATGTTATAAAACGCATTGTTGTGTATGGCTGATTAATGAATAAGTAAATGCATATAAGTCGAAGTTTATCTGTTACTTTTATCCCAAGAGGGTAAAAACGATATCTCCGCCGCTCGATGATTTGATTTGACTTATGTGCCGGGCCCGGTCAGAACTGAATTGATGTGTTCGATTAAATTCTATGTCAAATGAATCGGAGATCAAGAAACCAAATGCTAGACAGATTGTTCCATACAATTGTCAGCATGATGTCTAAACAGAGGACTGTACGATCCCTTATCTAAAGGACAAGATTGATTAAATCAGAGTTTGACAGCGTCTTTGAGAGCTACGATTGCTAATCGGAATATACTTGTATATATAGTTACTAGACTTATCCAAGTGGGAGACTGTTGGAATAGTGTCTAAGGCTACAACTATATTAGGCAAGTATTTGACCCGGTTGAGCATGGTCCTTTTGGGTTGCCTTCACCATAGCAACTTGACATGATGATTTATAATGAGAGAAGGAATATTATTAATATATTATAAGAATAATATAAGGAATAATAATATTATTATTTGATTAATATAAATCATAAATTAATTAGGAATTAATTTGGTGACTTAAAGAGATTAATTAAATAAAGGGGTATAAACTGTCAATTGTTTGATAGTTGCACTTTGGGTTGTATATCCTTTATGGATAAGGGGTGGACAATTTCTAGGGCTAAGGATAGCCATAAAATCGTCCAAGGCTTATCATGGAAAGGATTTGGATTGCTTAGGGCTTAAGTTATCCAATTAGGGTTTAAGGGTGAAACCCTAGGAGCCTTACAAGTATAAATAGACCCCTAGGGCTAAGGGAATTTGTGACTTGTGCTTAGAGAAGAAACCCTGGCCGAATTTCTCTTCCCTCCTCTCTCTCAAATCATCCTCCTTGCTAGTTGGTGTTTGTAAGCCATTAGAGGAGTGACAATTGTGACCCTAAAGCCTCAAGGACAACAAGATCAAGCAAGTGATTCAAGGTAAACTTCTAATCTCTGATTTCATATTATTGTTATTGTATATTAGCTATTAGAAGTCTTGGATTCAATGTATGTTCAATTAGAGAAACCTAGATCCAAGCATTAGGGTTGCATGTGCACATAGGAATGTTCATATGGCGAAAACCCATCAATACACTCTACTTATAAAATTTAGCTTGAATTACGACTTAAATTCTAAACAACACATAAAAATCATTTTGTTTATAACAACCAACACATAACATTACCAAGTACACTTCATTATAAAAATGCCCAGAAACAAGCCAATGATCACATAAGCCAAAAACATGGATAAATGGTGAGTAGACATACCATTCCTTTCAATATAAAAGTAAATTCCTTTGCGTCATACTTAGAAAATCAGAGTATTTGGCGTGAATATCCCAATGGGATTGTATTGATAAATATATAGGTACATGAGGCTACAGATAAGAACTAACAACATATCATAAACTCTAGGATCTAATCTACACAAACGATCCTATCAATAATATAAGCAAACTTATCTTACATGTTTACATTCCCCCTCAATCTTAACCGTAACAAGGTTAAGATTGTATCTTAAACGATTTAACATATCACGTGTAGACGGCTTTGTGAATCCGTCTGCAAGTTGATCATTAGAAGAAATGAATCGAACATCTAAAGCACCAATTGCCACCTTCTCTCTAACAAAATGGAAATCTACTTCGATATGTTTGGTTCTTGCATGAAAAACTGGATTTGCAGTTAGATATGTAGCTCCCAAGTTGTCACACCAAAGCACAGGAGGTCGTGGCTAATTAATCCGCAATTCCTTGAGTAATGATTGTATCCATGTTGCCTCTGCCATACCATTAGCTAAAGCCTTCTACTCTACCTTTGTGCTGGACCTAGAAACAGTAGGTTGCTTTCTTGAGCTCCATGAAATCAGATTTGGACTCAAGAAAATAGCAAAACCTCCAGTTGATCTTCGATAGTCTAAACAACCTGCCCAGTCAGCATCTGTAAATACACTCAACAATGTAGAAGAGGACTTTTGTATACTAAGCCCAGTTGATATAGTGTTTTTGATGTATCGCAAAATTCGCTTCACAGCTTCCATGTGTACAGTCGTGGGTCAAGCCAGATATTGACATACTTTATTGACAGGAAAGGAGATATATGGCCTTGTCAATGTAAGATACTGCAGGCCTCCCACCATACTTCTATACTTGGCTGTATCATCACTATTTAGTGTAGTTCCATAGTCAAGAGCAAGCTTATCAGATACTGACATAGGGGTTGAAATGCCTTTAGAATTCATCATATTAAAATGATTAAGTGGATCTGTCGCATACTTATGTTGCATCAATACAATGCCCCCTGAAATGTGAAGTACTTCAATCCCCAGAAAATAATTCAGCCCACCTAGATCTTTGATCGGAAAAGAAGTGGATAAGGCACGAAGAAGTTGATCAACTCCGTGTTGAGATGATCCAACAATTACAATGTTGTCTACATAAACCAACATGTAGATAGTAATGCCATCTTAATGAAACAAGAAAAGAGATGAATCAGCCTTGGATAAATGAAAACCAAGATGAAACAATTTTTCACTCAACCGAGAGAACCAGGCACATGGGGATTGCTTTAGACCATATATTGCTTTTTGTAATTTACAAACAAAGTGAGGTCGTTGTGTGTCCTCAAAGCCAGGGGCTGTTGCATATAAACTTCTTCATTCAAGAGTCCATGAAGAAACGCATTACTAACATCCACTTGACGAAGGCACCACCCTCGTGAGACAGCAACAGAAAGGACCAAGCGAACTGTAGCGGGTTTGACCACGGGGCTGAACGTATCATGATAATCTACTCCATGTTGTTGAGTAAAACCATGGGCAACAAGACGAGCCTTATGTTTGTCAACAGTTCCATCTGGATGTTGTTTTAATTTAAATACCCACTTGCATCCAACCACATTGATACCCAAAGGTTTTGGAACAAGAAACCATGTATTGTTCTTTGTAAGAGCACAAAACTCATCCTCCATTGCATTTCGCCAAGCTGGATTAGTCAAAGCGATCTTATATGAAGTCGGTTCAGCCAAAAAAGCTCGTTTCTTTGGATCATATGGGATGGTGCCATCATGGAACTTCTTCGGAAAAACTTTACCTGCTTACCGTCATGTACGCATACCTGGCAGAGGAGTAACAGAAGAGCTGTCAGTAGGAACAACAACTGTTGGCAGAGAGCCTGTAGTTGAAACAGGAGATGATGATGACGACTCATGAACCATCAGTGGTGTTGATGGTGATTCAAGATCGCTGATCAACTGGGATGCTGGTGAAGCATCAGGTGTACTTAAAGAAGCTATCTCATGGGAATTAGATGTTGTATGACGTTGAGACTTTAAACGACTGATTAGCACCAGGTACAAACCTCCTTTGCTTCTACCGATTATAAGTGGTTTCTTCGTGATCAGATCCTTAACAAGAAACATATGACGATAAAATTCAATGAAAACGTCATTATCAGTAACAAGCCTATGAGCAGATAAAAGATGTTTACTGATATTAGGAACATATAAGACATTTTTAAGAACAAGTGGACGACCTAAACTGGGAATTTTTGATTGACCAATATGAGAAATTGACAGACCTGCTCCATTTTCAACTTGAACATGATCCTTTACGTGACAACGGTCGTGTAAAGTTAACCGATCCAGATCACTTGTAAGTTGATATGTGGCTCCTATGTCGATGTACCAACTTCTTTCGGGATTGTAACCTGCACTGGTTACACTGTTTCCACTCCGGTACTCCTCTGGTTGATAGGAGTGGTTGAACCTGTTGCGGCAGTTCAATGCTGTGTGACCTGGTATGTTACACACTTGATATCGCGTACCATTGCTCCTTCCACGACTACGCCCATGTCCCCTACCATGGCCTCCTCTGTAATTATTTCGCTGGGTATTATTGTTGTTGGTATACCCGCTGATGTTGTTGAAATTGCGACGAGGGGGTTTGATGATGGATCTTGTCGAGTAACATTATTGGCTGATGTTGTGAACTCCACTGTGGTGCCTATGGCAGTGGATTGAGCCTCATGAGCAATCAAATACGAATAGAATTCAAGGAGAGTTACCTTGCGTTCATTACTAAGAATAGTAATGGCTGTGAAAAGATCACCATGTCCAGGTCCCAAACCGGCTAATATATAGCCGATTATTTCTTCATCATTCATTGGTTGACCAATATTTGCCATAGTATCAGCGAAACCCGTCATCTTTTGGTAGTATTCTGCTGCACTCATGTCGCCCTTCCTTGTAGTTGATAATTGAGTACGAATTTGAATCGAATTTCCACGGTGCTGGGCTAAAAACATAGTGTGGAGAGACGTCCATAGTTGTTGAGCTGTTCCAATACAACGAATTAGTTGAGGTAAGACATCTTCAGTCATGGAGGATAACAATCCCCCAATAAAAGTCTGATATTGAATCACCCAAGTATTGTATGCGGGATTGGGTGTTTCTTTTGAAGTCTCAGTGGTTTCTTTTGCAGCAGCACTGGTTGGCACAAGTAAGGTCTGTGGCGGCGCTAGGATGGTTCCATTGAGATGGCCAAACAACTGAACATCGCGTAGAATAGGAACGACTTGAGCCTTCCATAGTAGGAAGTTTGTACGGGTTAATTTGCAAGAAATAGCAGTGGCGATGGTGGATGATTTTACTGGTGCGCTTGATGTAGACATTCTGAGAGAGATACTCGTTTGGAAAAGGAACCAAAGAGTCGATGTGGTGTTATAGGGTTTTGAAAGGAATTGGCTCTGATACCAAGAAAATCAGAGTATTTGGCGTGAATATCCCAATGGGATTGTATTGATAAATATATAGGTACATGAGGCTACAGATAAGAACTAACAGCAGATCCTAAACTCTAGGATATAATCTATACAAACGATCCTATCAATAATATAAGCAAACTTATCTTACATGTTTACATACTAGTTGATTTTCATTTATGTGACAAGATGTGTGAAGTTATCAGGGAGCTTTACATCATCTTGGACTTCTACATAGTTCACTTGATTAAAAAGATTGTAAAGTTCACTAACAAGCCTCTGTTTTGATTAAGAAGATTATGTTACAAACTATCTTAAACAAGTTTAGAACAACAAACATCAATCACTCGTAACATTATCAACTAATTTATTATACTATAGAGTAATATATATTGTTTTTAAACTACTGTACTTGTTGTAAAGTATCTTAAGTTAACAGTAGATTTCAAACAATTACAGCAAGTTAAAACATTAATAAGTAAATATTCTTTCATAAAATATCTTAAGTTAACAACAAATATTATCACTTAGAACAACATCATAACAATCAAAATAAACCTAGTTGCAATAAATAAATTTTATAAAAAAAACTATAAACCTACCTATAGTAAACAAGTTTATTGATAACTCTGACTACAATAAAGTTATATAAGACATTTGGTATCAAAGATTCTGAAATTCTGAAATTGATTGCTAACCCTAGCTACAATAAGTTGGATCAAATACTAACCATAAGTGTAGTAAACAAGTAAATTACTATAGTACATAATTTCAGAATAGTGTTTTATAAATCATTATCATATAATATCCAAAATCAGAATCGACATCAGAATCATAGAAACAAACTAAGCGAGATATTAGTGTCATTTAACCTGATTGTTGAACTCTATGATCAAAATCGGAATCAAGATATTCAAAATCAGATGTATGCAAACTTTGATTTGTGGTAGAATGAAATTGTGGTTTTCAGAATGAGAATCAGAATCAGTTTCTTCGGGTTATTCTTGAGAGATTTGCAACAAAATTTTAATGCGAACGAACTTTTAATTGATGAAAGAAAAATGTAATCATGATTTAGAATCTGAATCAGAACACTGAAAATCAAAATGAGAATGAATCATAATCGATTCTTTGGGTTTTTGAAGAAACATTTCATAATCAAAATCGAATCAATTCAGTGATTTTAGGAAGAGCAATGCGAAGCAGAATCAAAATGAAAAGAGATCGAATCCAGGTAAGTTCTTCGATCAAGATTGCAGATTACGAAGAAGGATGGTTTTTAGGGTTTGTCGGAGGGTGAGAGTTTTCTAGTGCGTGAAGAATGAATGAATATGTTTGACTCACAATTGCAGATCAATTAAAAACAAAGTTACGATACTACCCCTCCATGTCCTTCATTAATCCCAAAGTTTAATAGAATTTCAAAAATGCCACCGCCTCTATATTGTTCTAATTTGATTTAATCTCATTCATAGATCATGGTAGATGAATGGTCCAGATTTTGTCCCCATATCTCACAAAATATCATTGTCTCACATGAACTCAACCATATATATATATATATATATATATATATATATATATATATATATATATATATATATATATATATATATATATATATATATATATATATATATATATATATATATATATATATATATATATATATATATATATATCATAGTTTAATGAAATCTAGGTTCGATGTGTTAAATGTTAATTTTTCTTGAGAGTTATCTCTAGTTGATCACCAAAATATATATATCGGAACTTAATATATATAGTTGCAGATTCAAAACCAAAAGTAAGGTCCATCTTATATAAAAATGATAAAAAAAAAAATTCTGAATTAATTAATAAATTATTTTTTTGGTTTTCAATAAAAGTGGTTGTCAAAAATACTACACCAATTATTATTATTTTTTAAACATTTTTTCTTCCTAAAATATGAGATGGGCCCCACTTTTAAGCGGGGTCTAGTTACATCCATCACTAAATATATATTGAGGCTAACCTAACATGGTATGCGACCAAGTTATTAACGTTCGTCACATCCATCACAATATTGAAATATAAATGCACAATAACTTTGCCACAATTTTCTCTGAAGGATATGTCCAAACATTTAAGTTTTTTTTTTTTTTTTTTTTTTTTCAAAAACCTACGAAGTCTACAAACCATATTTTTATCCATCTTTAGCAGAAGATGTGAACAAAACGGCTGTAGCATTAGGGATGTCAAAAAGTCCCGTGGGACCCCGTTCCCGTGGGGGCCCCGTCCTGTTTGGGAGATTTTTTTAAAAAAACTCGAGGGCGGGGACGGGGGCGGGGGCAATGTTAACCCCTGTTTTAATTTCGGGGGCGGGGGCGGGGGTAGGCAATCCCGTCCCCGAATCCCCATGGGGACCCCGTTAATAAATTACACATCTATTTACATATATTAATTATATAAATATAATAAACTATAACATGATTTTGAGCTTCCAAAATTCATCAAAAAACATGTTTTTAAGCTGTTAGTATAATTTTTTAAAATGCCATAACTTTTTTATTTTTAACATGTAAAATTTTGCTATAAATAATTATTTGTTACCTAAAAATAGCTTATTTTAGCCTAAATAACAACTTCTTTTAGCCCAAAAAAAAAGTAGCCAAAAATCAATCAGGGGCGGGGGAACGGGGGCGGGGGCGGGGGTAATAAAGGGGATTCGGGGGCGGGGGCGGGGGGTAGGAACATTGAACATTCCGGGGGCGGGGAGACGAGGAAATTTCGGGGGCGGGGGCGGGATATGCACTCCCCGCCCCGTTTGCCCCCGTTGACATCCCTATGTAGCATGTAATAAGAATTTTATTTGTTTTTTAACGTCTGCAGATTGCTGCAATAAACTGAAATTAATCATACAATAGTTAAAAATAATTTTAAATCAAAAATTTATTTAGTTTAATCATATACGAATCAAATATAAAAATCATTATTGTGACGATATGATTTTAAAGACGTTTATATAAAATAATTAAATATAATATTTGCTAAATAATAATAAATAAAATTTTTAATTTAGCGAACAATATGTTAATTTTGTTAAATTTTCAAATATGATCATTATTTTTTTGGTTAGCTTCAATAAATTTGATAATTTTGGTGATTAACTTTATAATTTATTAATATTTGGTTATAGACAAGGTAACACAAAAGTATATTTATGTAAAATCACCAAATGATTTTGAAATTATGTAAAATATACTCAAATTGTTTAGACAAAACTGCAAAAATGGTCCCTGTGGTATGCATTTTTTTGGTGTTTTAGTCCAAACTACGACTTTTTTTTGGATTAGTGGTCCTTTTGGCCATGTTTGTACATAGATTTGGTCCCTCGTAAAATTGAAATGACTATAATACCCTTTTGATATATATATATATATATATATATATATATATATATATATATATATATATATATATATATATATATTTCTATTTAATTTAAATGAAAAAGAAAATAAATAATTAATTTGGGTCCACCTCTCTCTCTCTCTCTCTCTCTCTCTCCACAAACACACAAACACACACACACGATCCCCACCCCTATTCTTCCCCAGCCGAACCATTCACCTTCATCGCTCTTGCTTCACCCTACACCTCTGTCTTCTTCTCTGATTTAACCTTGCCTCATCCCTGGTCTCTGTTATCGCCTGGACTCATCTATCCACAGGAAAATGGAATGATATCCCTAAATTATCCCCATTTAATCATCCATCGATTGATTGCTGCTGATCCAAACCTCCCACCATTGGCGTTTGCAGCAATCTGGAGACGATTTCTCTCCCTCTGCATCACTACCGAACCCAAAGGAAATCAGCCCTTATCATCATGTCATACCTACAACTTGAGACCTGCTTAACAATTTTACAAAGAAAGAAGAAAGAGACATCAAATCTCCCTGTCCTATCTTCTCGTTCAAAATCAAATAAGAAAAAGAGGATCATTGAGAGTTGCGATCGAAAACACACACACACACACACCTATTAATCAATCCAGCTAAGATAAAGAAAGGATATCCATGCTTCGATTTCACATGTAAAATCAATTTCAGATTCGAAATATGAAAAACCAAAAGAAGAATCCAGTTTGAGGATATTGATTTCAAATGGGTTTACACACCCTTTTCGTGTTCTTCACTGTGTGTTTTTCAGTTTGAGGATATTGATTTCAAATGGGAACACATTTTCTGATTTCAACAATAGGTAAAAAGGGCAATGGATGATTTGTGTGTCGTTGCAATGAGTGAAGATGGAGATTTGGAAAGGAACATAGTGGACAAGAGTGAATGATTTGGGATGTAGAGAACCCACTGAAGTGAAATGGAAAACGAGGGTTTCTTGATGATGACGGGGGGGGGGGGGGGGGAGAGAGAGAGAGAGAGAGAGAGAGAGAGAGAGAGAGAGGTAGACCCGGTTTTATATTTAATAATAATAATAATTTTAAAAAGTGAAAGAAAAATAAAAACTTAAATTCATTAAGGGTATAATAGTCTTTTTAGTTTGGACAGAGACCAAAACTGCATATAAACTAGCTCAAAAGGACCATCAATCCAAAAAGTCAAGGTTTGGACTAAAACCCCCCAAAAAATGCATACCACAAGGACCATTTTTGCAATTTTGTCAATTGTTTATAATATCATTCACAATATTATTAAAATAATAAACATGTTGAAAAAAAAATCTATGTTGAATATATAACTTAAAATAAGGTGAGAAGTGGTTTGAAGAGGGGGGGTCCAGTGTTACGCCACACAACACACATGAAACAGTTTTTAAGCCATAAATCTTTTGAAAAACAAATAACTGCAAAAGACCAAGTTTTATGCGACGCAACCAAAAATGACTTTTCTTAAAAAAACAAACAACGCCTTAAAGTAAACCAAAAGTCATTAAACAATGATATACACTGTCTTTAGTGAAGATATTATCATGGTGTAAACTAAAGTGGATGTGAAGAATGTAAATATGAGCTGAAGCAACTTTGTTCTGAACAAAATGTGTCACACCCCCAAACCAAGGATGGCGGAAACGTCCGGGGGTGGAGGACTTCATGTGTAGTATCATAACAACAATGACAATAGTGATGAAAGTAAACACAACCAACATATATATAATTGAAAGAGTTACATCATTGTATGAATTACATGTTTCAAAATCAATTACAATATGTTGACAAAATATGACAAAATTGACGCCTCAACGTCCCATCCTCAAAAGTACTTTGTTACCTGTTTAGCGATTTCCTAAGAATACAAATAGTTTGAAAAAGTGTCAACACAATGGTTGGTGAGTTCATAAGTTTTTGTATATAATTATGAAACAGCTTGTCTCGTAATTGCATAGCTGTTCTAGAAAAATCCGATATTTTCCTTAAAATGAATGCTGTAGTCTAGTACCCAAAGACTGAAACGTATGAGTAATCTTCCTTATTTACAGAAAATAACGTGAGTTTATTTCGATATAAACGCGTATGATATTAGTGAAATTCTCGTAAATTCTTAAGTTTGTTAATACTTTCCGTGAGTTATTATAACCATACTTGACATAGACGGCCTCGTAATGCGACGTTCTTCAGGCGTCGCCGTTAAATGACACTTGTCACCACAGACCTGCCGGTCTAGCTGTTGCAAGCAGCTCTGGTGTGGGTTTGTCAAACCCAATATAGATCTATACACAACTATCACGTTCTCCCTACAAGAGACCCTGGTTACAATTTACAGGACTTTTCGACTTTGTTACTTTGGAAGTAACCCGAAGGGAATGACTCACAAATTTATTCATTAACAGATTTACGTGAACTAAACTGAAAACCTTTGGTAAATAAGTTTGAGAAGTAAATGATACATAAACTATACCTATTATAGTTTATCCAAAACGTTTGTAATGTATAAGAATTCTTTTATGAATGTTTTAATACTATGAATCCATAAACTATGCTCATTATAGCTTAATTTACGTATTCTAAATGAATGAATAATCTTATCATGAATGATTATATTTCAGTTTATGATGATAAACTAACAAGGAAACGCATTCAATATTTAGAACTTATCGTTATACACTTTGCTCAACATAATACAAAGTGTTATGAAAGTTATAAGCTGTTAACAAATTTTCAACATTTCTACACTGTTTTTGAAAAGTCATAGAATAATCATACGAAGTTGAAAACTAAATCCGTAAATTCTGAGAGTTCCCAAAATGTGTCTAGTTTACTCATAATTTTTATCATGATTTTTAATGACCTCCAACTTGGGTGAAAAAGTCCATAATCACAGACTGGTCCGGATTGGTGTTTGAAATGATAGGAAGTTTTGTAAAAATCACCATAAATTGTAGAAAAATCGTATGGAGATGTGCAAGTAGTCATTTTAAAGCTAAGAACTGGAACTACTTACACCTAAAACAGTTTTTCAAACAAAAATGTTTAAGTTGTCCAAAACAGTCCGTGAATGGAGTCCAAATTTTCTGATGAAAGCTGTTAGAAAAATTTAGTTATGTTCTTGGTGTTTTAACTTGTATTCCCCCCCTAAAAACTTAAGAAAACATAAAAATGTAGGGGTATGAACTCACCTTGAGTGATTTCAGTAGGTAAGTGTTGAAGAAGAGAAGTGTTCAACCCAAGAACACTTGAAGAATCACTTGAAGATTCGAAGATCTAACAAGAATGTGATGATGTTTGTGTAAGAAATCTTTGATTTTGAGTAGGAGGATGTGTAATAATCATAAGAAAGATGATGATACTTACTAATTGTAGGAGAAGAGTCTTGGAGTATGCCTTGAAATTCTTGAATTAGAGAGTAAAAGATGAGAGAGTTTGGAGTGTGATTCTTGGTAAAAATGAGAGAATGATTAAAGTGTGAGGAGAGAGGATGGATGTTCCAGCCCTAAGAACGTGGGAATAGTTGTAAATAGTGAGAAAGGACCTATGGAGTGACTAGGGATGGGCTGGTGGTGAATAGTGACATGGAGTGGGTATGGGAGTGGTTGCTTGTGTCATAGACATAAGTAAAGTCAACACTCTACCCTTGTACTTCACCCACTCTCTTTTGGATAAGGTTTTATCCTTAAAAATGTGATTAATTAATAGTTAAGGGTCCTTATATGTTAAAATAAAGTTTTGGGTGAAAATCTCATGTTAAAACAATTAAAAACGGGCCTAAAATGCGAATTTAGTCGAAAACCGGGAGAAAAAGCGTTCCCAGCGAGACCTCTCGGTCCTAGGCCGAGGTTCGATCCCTAGGCCGAGGTTCGGTCCTTGCTGGTGCTGAGCCGGAAGCGAAGGGTGCGAACCAGAAGTGAGAAGCGAAGGGTGAGGGGTCCAGCCGAAGGTTCGGTTCGGTTCTTCTTCATCAGGAGGGTTCGGTTCGGTTCTTCTTCATCAGGAGGGTTCGGTTCGGCAGCCTTCTTCATCAGGAGGGTTCGGTTCCTAAGGGGACTTTCGGTTCCTAAGAGGACTTTCGGTTCCTAAGAGGGGTTTCGGTTCCTAAGAGGGGTTTCGGTCCCTTAAGTCCGTTTTTCGCTTAGACTTCCGTTTTTGGGCTGTTTTCGCCAAATTCGAGGGTCGGGATGCCCCGAGTGATTATAGAAAGTTGAGAGAGATTTGAGAGAGATTCCACATACTTAGAGAGATTTGGGAGAGATTTGACATACTTGGAGAGATTTCACATACAGAGAGATATTTGGGAGAGATTTCACATACTTAGAGAGATTTGGGAGATATTTGACATACTTGGAGAGATTTCACATACAGAGAGATATTTGGGAGAGATTTCACATACTTAGAGAGATTTGGGAGAGATTTGACATACTTGGAGAGATTTCACATACAGAGAGATATTTGGGAGAGATTTCACATACTTAGAGAGATTTGGGAGAGATTTGACATACTTGGAGAGATTTCACTTACAGAGAGATATTTAGGAGAGATTTCACATACTTAGAGAGATTTGGGAGAGATTCTCGATAAGAAGAGCTAGAGTGAAAACAATTGTGAGCGGTTTCGTGTGTGACGAATGTGAGTGTCCGGCTTCGCAATGCAAGGTCCGTAAACCCCGTTATGCCATGTTTTAGGATCTTACACACTCCCTATGAGTATGCAACATTGTTTTATTGTTCTTGTTCATTGTTTAGCACTAAGGTTACAGAAATTTAAACACACGAACTTTCCAAGTGATGTTTTCTCATTAAGATAGTGAGTTATACAGAAATTACATAATACAAACCCTATTATACAAGGTTTAATTGAGTTGACTGGTTTGACTCGTTGACCTTGTCCGGCTTAGACTTGACCCGAATTTGACTATTGTCACATCATCCCCCCGTTAGAGGGAATTTCGTCCCGAAATTTACGCTTTGGCCAGGACTTTAAGAGTTTAGGAAAAGATGCGGGCACTTTTGTTTCATTTGGTCTTCGCGCTCCCAGGTGAACACAGGTCCTCGTTTAGCGTTCCATCGAACCTTCACGATGGGAATACGACTTTGTTTCGTTCTTTTGACCTCCCGATCCATAATCTCAACTGGCTCCTTTACGAAGTGGAGATTTTCGTTAACTTCAATCTCGTCAAGAGGTATTACAAGTGTCTCGTCAGACAGACACTTCTTTAAGTTGGATACGTGAAATGTGGGGTGTATGTTATTAAGTTCTTGAGGTAATCGGAGTTTGTACGCCACAGGACCAATCTTGGCGAGGATTTCGAACGGTCCAATGTACCTCGGGTTTAGTTTCCCACGTTTACCGAAACGTATCATTCCTTTCCAAGGGGAAACTTTTAGTAATACCCGATCTCCGAACTGGAATTCTAAGGGTTTGCGTCGCTTGTCCGCGTAACTCTTTTGCCGATCTCGGGAGGCCTTCAGCCTTTCTCGGATTTGAACAATCTTTTCTGTGGTCTCCCTTATGATTTCAGGACCAGTGAGGGTGCTATTAGGGACTTGCCCCCTAGCTATCTGAGTATCCCCCACTTCGGCCCAACATATGGGGTGATCTGCACTTGCGACCGTAGAGAGCTTCGAATGGAGCGACTTTAATGCTGGTGTGATAGCTGTTATTGTAGGAGAATTCAATCAGCGGAAAATGGGTATCCCATGCTTTACCAAAGTCTATCACACAGGCTCTCAACATGTCTTCTAATGTTTGTATAGTGCGCTCGCTTTGCCCGTCGGTTTGTGGATGGTAGGCCGTACTCATGTCTAGCCTAGTTCCCAAGGATTTCTGCAGGGACTGCCAAAATCGCGAAGTGAACCTACTATCTCGGTCTGAGATAATAGATATTGGTACACCATGCAGTCGCACAATCTCCTTGATGTATATCCTGGTAAACTTCTCCATCTTGTCGGTTTCCTTTATTGGCAGGAAGTGCGCAGACTTGGTCAATCTGTCTACGATTACCCATATAGTGTCAAACCCGCCCGAAGTCTTAGGCAGCTTGGTTATGAAGTCCATGGTTATCCGTTCCCACTTCCATTCCGGTATATCAGGCTGTTGTAGTAGTCCCGAGGGTTTCTGGTATTCCACCTTGACCTTGGCGCAAGTCAGACACTTGCCCACATAAGTAGCAATCTCGGCTTTCATATTCGGCCACCAGTATAACTTTTTGAGGTCTAGATACATCTTGTCTGACCCTGGATGGATGGAGTATCGATTCTTGTGTGCTTCATTCATGACCACGTCTCGGATCCCACCGAACTTCGGTGTCCAGATTCAGTTACTGAGATAACGAGTTCCGTCATCCTTGACTTCTAAGTTCTTATCCATTCCCCTTAATGCCTCACCTGCCACATTCTCTGGTTTCAAGGCTTCTAGTTGGGCTTCCCTGATTTGCGTGGTCAGGTGGGAATGGATGGTCATGGTTAAGGATCTTACTCGGCGACCTGAGTATTCCTTCCTGCTTAGGGCATCAGCCACTACATTGGCCTTACCCGGGTGGTAGCGAATTTCGCACTCATAGTCGTTTAGCAGTTCAACCTATCTCCGTTGCCGCATGTTGAGCTCTTTTTGATTGAGGATATGCTGAAGACTTTTGTGATCGGTGAAGATGGTGCATTTTGTGCCGTAAAGGTAGTGTCTCCAGATCTTTAAGGCGAACACTACCGCCCCCAGTTCAAAGTCATGGGTAGTGTAATTAACTTTGTGTGTTTTAAGTTGTCTTGACGTGTAGGCGATGACTTTCCCTCTCTGCATGAGCACGCATCCGAGGCCTTGATTTGAAGCATCGCAATATACCACGAAGTCATCAGTTCCTTCTGGAAGAGACAAAACTGGTGCGCTGCATAGGACTTGTTTTAATGTCTGGAAAGCGGCTTCTTGTTTATCTCCCCACTTAAATGCCACACCTTTTTGAGTCAGGGTGGTGAGTGGCTTGGCGATCTTGGAGAAGTTTTGTATGAATCTTCGGTAGTAGCCGGCGAGCCCTAAAAATTGTCGAATTTCCGTCGGCGTTGTAGGTGCTGACCAGTTTTTGATAGCTTTGATTTTAGCGGGATCCACGTGTATCCCATTCTCGCTAACCACATGGCCAAGAAAATTCACTTCTCTAATCCAGAATTCGCATTTAGAGAATTTGGCATAAAGCTTCTCAGCCCTCAGTGTTTCCAAGATTAGCCGGAGATGTTGACGGTGCTCTTCCTCGCTTCGGGAGTAGATTAAAATATCGTCGATGAATACAATCACGAATTTGTCTAAGTAGGGTCGACACACTCGATTCATCAGGTCCATAAATACTGTCGGTGCGTTCGTTAATCCGAAGGGCATTACCACAAACTCATAGTGCCCGTAGCGAGTTCTGAACGCAGTCTTGGGAATATCCTCTTCTTGAACTCGTAGTTGATGATAACCCGACCTCAGGTCGATTTTTGAAAAGTAGCTTGCTCCTTGGAGTTGGTCGAAGAGGTCATCGATTCGGGGTAGGGGATATCGGTTCTTGATAGTGAGTTTGTTTAGCTCCCGGTAGTCTATGCACATGCGAAAAGATCCATCCTTCTTCTTTACAAACAGGACCGGTGCTCCCCAGGGTGAGAAGCTTGGCCTGATGAATCCTTTGCTCAACAGTTCATTTAACTGGCTGGTGCTAAGCGGTATGGAGCCTTGGCGACGGGGGTAGCTCCTGGGATTAAGTCGATCCGGAATTCGACTTGTCGTGCAAGGGGTACACCTGGAAGATCTTCAGGGAATACATCGGGATAGTTGCACACCTCGGGAATGTCATTGATATCCTTCACCTCTTGTTTCGTATCTACTACGTGGGCTAGAAATGCATGGTATTCCTTTCGGAGATACTTTTGGGCCTTGACGCAAGAGATGACTTGCAAATTTGAACTGGGTTTGTCGCCATAGATGAAGAGGGTTTCGCCATTTGGCAGATTAAGGCGAACGGCCCTTTCGTAACATAGAATGTCGGCACGATGGGAACTTAACCAATCCATACCGATGATTATGTCAAAGCATTTTATTGTGACCGACATCAGGTCTACTTTAAACGAATGGTTGTTTAGAGTGAGGGTACACCCTGAGTATATATCATTAGTGTGCTCTTCTTTCCCATTAGCCATTTCTACTACATATGTATCTTTTAATAAATGAGGGGTTTGTTTTAGTAATTGTTTGAATTCATGGCTCACAAAACTCCTCTCTGCTCCACTATCAAATAGGACGCATGCATATGTGTTATTGAGGAGAAACGTACCAGAAACCACCGAGGGATCCTTGACTGCTTCTCCGTGTCCCGTCGTCAGGACTCTCCCTACACCTCCAACATTGGTGTTTCGTGCTTTTGGGAAGTTTCTTTTGAAGTGCCCTACCTCTCCACATCCGTAACAGGTTTGACTTGCTCCGGTGTTGGCGGCTGGGGCAACTTGAGGGGCGGATTGGGCTGGCACTTTACAAAATCGAGTAGTGTGCCCCTTCCGGTTGCAATTTCTATAGTGCATTTCCCGACAAGCACCGGTATGGTGGAAGTTACACTTGTTGCACTTGGGAAGAGTTCCTGCATATTGCTTTGGTGGCGCTGGAGCGGTAGCAGTAGTGGCTGCACGGATAGCAACAGTTTGTTGCTTCTTTGTGGGGTCCTGCACCGGTTGTTTCTTTTTACTGTTCCAGAACTTCCTCTTGTTGTTCCCTCCTTTTGTTTGGTCGGTGGTGGCGACCATGATGCCACGGCTGGCCCTATGATCGATAAGTTGTTGTGCCAATTCCTTGGCACTTTCAAAGGTAGTAGGTTTCGAGGCCAAAACACTATCATGAATCTGGGATGATAGCCCCCATAGGTATCGTTCTACCTTTTTCTCCTCCGGGGTGACCATTGCCGGACAGAGGAGTGCTAGGTCATTGAATCGGGCAGTATAAGCTTCAAGATCCGTCCCCGACATCTTGAGATTCCAGAGTTCTTCTTCGAGTTTTTGTATTTCTCCCCTCGGGCAATACTCCTTTAACATCAACGCTTTTAAGTTTTCCCAGCCTATGGAGTTAGCCACTGCAGGAGTAAGTGACTTAACTCGGCCATTCCACCAAGTAAGAGCTTTTCTTGTGAAAGTGAATGTCGCATACTTGACTTTGCTCGCTTCGGGACAAGCACAGATTTCGAAGACTGCTTCGGTCCTTTCGAACCATTGCATCAGCGCTATGACGCCCCCGCTTCCGTCGAAAAGATCGGGTTTGCCATTCGTGAAGTCTTTGTAAGAACACTCCTTAGTACGCCCCGTGCTGTCCCCCTGATTCGAGTTAGTATTCCCGGATCCGGAACCGCCGGAACCATTTGTACCCATTTGCGACATTGCTGCTGCCACGGCTGCTGTTACTGCAGCCTGAAACATCACAGGATCAAACTCCGGAGGTGGTGGCGGAGGGGGTGGTGCTGAGTTTCCGGAAGGTCTTGGTCTTTTCCTTGGTGGCATGGTTCTGACATAAGAAAATAAAAAGAAAAGACTTGTCGGTAAGACTTCAATGGTGATAACGAGTCGAGTGTTACTTGTTTCATCTCAATTGTATTTTATCCGAGTTTACTAATTTAGAAGGTAATTCGTCGAAAAGTTTATGCAATTAAACTTATGAATTAAATAGTGTTGACCCGAGCAGAGTCATGTGTTTGGTTCGTGTCAGCATCTTAGGAAGTAAAATACATGCCACATTCATTGATAATTTGTTACTACATATTGTTTTAAGAAATTTTGCCTCATAAGGGCCTACATTACATCATAATAAAAGATAAAGTTTTGGCAGTACAAAAGCCCCTTTGACTAGTGTGATCACTTAGTCGCGAGGTCAACCTATTCGCAATAAAGAGTAGCACCAACGCATACTCGAAATCCTAGATTTATAACAAAATATAAGTAGCGCGAACACTACTCGTGGCGGGTAGCATCTGGTCCATGGTGGCCCTGGGATGAGGTCAAGGCCCCCTGAAGTTCCGCGATCCGGCGTTCGGCCGCGATCACTCTCTCCTCGAGAGCTGCGTGCCTCTCCTGGTACTCCCTTACCTCCGCTCGAGCAGCGGTAAGGTCCTCGATGATTTGGTCCAATGGATAGAAGTCCCTCTCCAAATCCCGGGTGCGTGCATCGGTGGCTGCTGTAATAGCGCTGAGATTTCAAACCTAGTCTGCCATTTCCCTACCCTGGTTCCCCAAGTTCGTGATGTGCTGGGTCATAACGGGGAGAGCTCTGTCAGCCGGTCCCCCGTGACTGAGGTCATAGTAACCTCGTTGGTCGCCATAGGGTGACCTCTGGCGTTGTTGCCGGCTCCACCTCTCGATCATGGTTGCCCAACGGGGCTCAGGCCCGTTGTGCCCCCAGCGGTTTGCAGGTACCCTCGCGATGTAAGGAGGGTTGAAGACTTCCTCCTCTGGCTCTTCTTCACCTTCATCCTCATCCATGTCCACCTCGTCGTCTTCCTCTTCTTCTTCTTCTTCGTCTACCTCCTCTTCTTCTTCTTCGGGTTCTTCTTCGGGATCCTCTTCAATCAGCTCTTCGGGCTCTTCCTCAATCCAGCTGGCATTTCCCTGGTTGGGAAAGTATGGGTCTCCTGGTAGGTGAAATCCTGCCATGTCGTCTGCGCGAGAATAGAGGGGTAAGAAGCAGATAGCGGTAGATATTAATAATATTGCGATATAGCAACATACAAATACTCCTATAGTATTTTAAATGTTTAGATTTGGTTCTTATAGCATTCTTTGTAGGGTGAAGTTAGGTTATTAGATTTGTTGCCCTCCTACGACTATCCCCCGATATGAGTAAGTCACTTCCCGGACTAATATAGTTGATCAGGCTATATCCTTCCCAAAACTGATTACTCATACCAAGGCATACTCGTAGCGTTCAACTCCTCTTCTTTTAGTTTATGTTCTTCTAGTTATGACACTACGCGAGTATGCAATGCATGTAGGTATACTTTTAAACAAGAACTATTCGTTTTCTAAAAGTATAACTGGTTAGAATGTTTTAAAATCAGAGACTCTTAGTCCCAAATGTGTTTATAGTTTGTATATCCTATGTTGTTTGATATACTTAATTCACTATAAACCGTGCTCTGATACCAATCTGTCACGCCCCCAAACCAAGGATGACGGAAACGTCCGGGGGTGGAGGACTTCATGTGTAGTATCATAACAACAATGGCAATAGTGATGAAAGTAAACACAACCAACATATATATAATTGAAAGAGTTACATCATTGTATGAATTACATGTTTCAAAATCAATTACAATATGTTGACAAAATATGATAAGTTTGACGCCTCAACGTCCCATCCTCAAAAGTACTTTGTTACCTGTTTAGCGATTTCCTAAGAATACAAATAGTTTGAAAAAGTGTCAACACAATGGTTGGTGAGTTCATAAGTTTTTGTATATAATTATGAAATAGCTTGTCTCGTAATTGCATAGCTGTTCTAGAAAAATCCGATATTTTCCTTAAAATGAATGTTGTAGTCTAGTACCCAAAGAGTGAAACGTATGAGTAATCTTCCTTATTTACAGAAAATAACGTGAGTTTATTTCGATATAAATGCGTATGATATTAGTGAAATTCTCGTAAATTCTTAAGTTTGTTAATACTTTCCGTGAGTTATTATAACCATACTTGACATAGACGGCCTCGTAATGCGACGTTCTTCAGGCGTCGCCGTTAAATGACACTTGTCACCACAGACCTGCCGGTCTAGCTGTTGCAAGCAGCTCTGGTGTGGGTTTGTCAAACCCAATATAGATCTATACACAACTATCACGTTCTCCCTACAAGAGACCCTGGTTACAATTTACAGGACTTTTCGACTTTGTTACTTTGGAAGTAACCCGAAAGGAATGACTCACAAATTTATTCATTAACAGATTTACGTGAACTAAACTGAAAACCTTTGGTAAATAAGTTTGAGAAGTAAATGATACATAAACTATACCTATTATAGTTTATCCAAAACGTTTGTAATGTATAAGAATTCTTTTATGAATGTTTTAATACTATGAATCCATAAACTATGCTCATTATAGCTTAATTTACGTATTCTAAATGAATGAATAATCTTATCATGAATGATTATATTTCAGTTTATGATGATAAACTAACAAGGAAACGCATTCAATATTTAGAACTTATCGTTATACACTTTGCTCAACATAATACAAAGTGTTATGAAAGTTATAAGCTGTTAACAAATTTTCAACATTTCTACACTGTTTTTGAAAAGTCATAGAATAATCATACGAAGTTGAAAACTAAATCCGTAAATTCTGAGAGTTCCCAAAATGTGTCTAGTTTACTCATAATTTTTATCATGATTTTTAATGACCTCCAACTTGGGTGAAAAAGTCCATAATCACAGACTGGTCCGGATTGGTGTTTGAAATGATAGGAAGTTTTGTAAAAATCACCATAAATTGTAGAAAAATCGTATGGAGATGTGCAAGTAGTCATTTTAAAGCTAAGAACTGGAACTACTTACACCTAAAACAGTTTTTCAAACAAAAATGTTTAAGTTGTCCAAAACAGTCCGTGAATGGAGTCCAAATTTTCTGATGAAAGCTGTTAGAAAAATTTAGTTATGTTCTTGGTGTTTTAACTTGTATTCCCCCCCTAAAAACTTAAGAAAACATAAAAATGTAGGGGTATGAACTCACCTTGAGTGATTTCAGTAGGTAAGTGTTGAAGAAGAGAAGTGTTCAACCCAAGAACACTTGAAGAATCACTTGAAGATTCGAAGATCTAACAAGAATGTGATGATGTTTGTGTAAGAAATCTTTGATTTTGAGTAGGAGGATGTGTAATAATCATAAGAAAGATGATGATACTTACTAATTGTAGGAGAAGAGTCTTGGAGTATGCCTTGAAATTCTTGAATTAGAGAGTAAAAGATGAGAGAGTTTGGAGTGTGATTCTTGGTAAAAATGAGAGAATGATTAAAGTGTGAGGAGAGAGGATGGATGTTCCAGCCCTAAGAACGTGGGAATAGTTGTAAATAGTGAGAAAGGACCTATGGAGTGACTAGGGATGGGCTGGTGGTGAATAGTGACATGGAGTGGGTATGGGAGTGGTTGCTTGTGTCATAGACATAAGTAAAGTCAACACTCTACCCTTGTACTTCACCCACTCTCTTTTGGATAAGGTTTTATCCTTAAAAATGTGATTAATTAATAGTTAAGGGTCCTTATATGTTAAAATAAAGTTTTGGGTGAAAATCTCATGTTAAAACAATTAAAAACGGGCCTAAAATGCGAATTTAGTCGAAAACCGGGAGAAAAAGCGTTCCCAGCGAGACCTCTCGGTCCTAGGCCGAGGTTCGATCCCTAGGCCGAGGTTCGGTCCTTGCTGGTGCTGAGCCGGAAGCGAAGGGTGCGAACCAGAAGTGAGAAGCGAAGGGTGAGGGGTCCAGCCGAAGGTTCGGTTCGGTTCTTCTTCATCAGGAGGGTTCGGTTCGGTTCTTCTTCATCAGGAGGGTTCGGTTCGGCAGCCTTCTTCATCAGGAGGGTTCAGTTCCTAAGGGGACTTTCAGTTCCTAAGAGGACTTTCGGTTCCTAAGAGGGGTTTCGGTTCCTAAGAGGGGTTTCGGTCCCTTAAGTCCGTTTTTCGCTTAGACTTCCGTTTTTGGGCTGTTTTCGCCAAATTCGAGGGTCGGGATGCCCCGAGTGATTATAGAAAGTTGAGAGAGATTTGAGAGAGATTCCACATACTTAGAGAGATTTGGGAGAGATTTGACATACTTGGAGAGATTTCACATACAGAGAGATATTTGGGAGAGATTTCACATACTTAGAGAGATTTGGGAGATATTTGACATACTTGGAGAGATTTCACATACAGAGAGATATTTGGGAGAGATTTCACATACTTAGAGAGATTTGGGAGAGATTTGACATACTTGGAGAGATTTCACATACAGAGAGATATTTGGGAGAGATTTCACATACTTAGAGAGATTTGGGAGAGATTTGACATACTTGGAGAGATTTCACTTACAGAGAGATATTTAGGAGAGATTTCACATACTTAGAGAGATTTGGGAGAGATTCTCGATAAGAAGAGCTAGAGTGAAAACAATTGTGAGCGGTTTCGTGTGTGACGAATGTGAGTGTCCGGCTTCGCAATGCAAGGTCCGTAAACCCCGTTATGCCATGTTTTAGGATCTTACACACTCCCTATGAGTATGCAACATTGTTTTATTGTTCTTGTTCATTGTTTAGCACTAAGGTTACAGAAATTTAAACACACGAACTTTCCAAGTGATGTTTTCTCATTAAGATAGTGAGTTATACAGAAATTACATAATACAAACCCTATTATACAAGGTTTAATTGAGTTGACTGGTTTGACTCGTTGACCTTGTCCGGCTTAGACTTGACCCGAATTTGACTATTGTCACATCATCCCCCCGTTAGAGGGAATTTCGTCCCGAAATTTACGCTTTGGCCAGGACTTTAAGAGTTTAGG
This sequence comes from Lactuca sativa, assembly GCF_002870075.4. Classification (NCBI taxonomy): domain Eukaryota; kingdom Viridiplantae; phylum Streptophyta; class Magnoliopsida; order Asterales; family Asteraceae; genus Lactuca; species Lactuca sativa. The sequence continues at coordinate 15,306,691 of NC_056630.2, read as the reverse complement.
AAAAGATGCGGGCACTTTTGTTTCATTTGGTCTTCGCGCTCCCAGGTGAACACAGGTCCTCGTTTAGCGTTCCATCGAACCTTCACGATGGGAATACGACTTTGTTTCGTTCTTTTGACCTCCCGATCCATAATCTCAACTGGCTCCTTTACGAAGTGGAGATTTTCGTTAACTTCAATCTCGTCAAGAGGTATTACAAGTGTCTCGTCAGACAGACACTTCTTTAAGTTGGATACGTGAAATGTGGGGTGTATGTTATTAAGTTCTTGAGGTAATCGGAGTTTGTACGCCACAGGACCAATCCTGGCGAGGATTTCGAACGGTCCAATGTACCTCGGGTTTAGTTTCCCACGTTTACCGAAACGTATCATTCCTTTCCAAGGGGAAACTTTTAGTAATACCCGATCTCCGAACTGGAATTCTAAGGGTTTGCGTCGCTTGTCCGCGTAACTCTTTTGCCGATCTCGGGAGGCCTTCAGCCTTTCCCGGATTTGAACAATCTTTTCTGTGGTCTCCCTTATGATTTCAGGACCAGTGAGGGTGCTATTAGGGACTTGCCCCCTAGCTATCTGAGTATCCCCCACTTCGGCCCAACATATGGGGTGATCTGCACTTGCGACCGTAGAGAGCTTCGAATGGAGCGACTTTAATGCTGGTGTGATAGCTGTTATTGTAGGAGAATTCAATCAGCGGAAAATGGGTATCCCATGCTTTACCAAAGTCTATCACACAGGCTCTCAACATGTCTTCTAATGTTTGTATAGTGCGCTCGCTTTGCCCGTCGGTTTGTGGATGGTAGGCCGTACTCATGTCTAGCCTAGTTCCCAAGGATTTCTGCAGGGACTGCCAAAATCGCGAAGTGAACCTACTATCTCGGTCTGAGATAATAGATATTGGTACACCATGCAGTCGCACAATCTCCTTGATGTATATCCTGGTAAACTTCTCCATCTTGTCGGTTTCCTTTATTGGCAGGAAGTGCGCAGACTTGGTCAATCTGTCTACGATTACCCATATAGTGTCAAACCCGCCCGAAGTCTTAGGCAGCTTGGTTATGAAGTCCATGGTTATCCGTTCCCACTTCCATTCCGGTATATCAGGCTGTTGTAGTAGTCCCGAGGGTTTCTGGTATTCCACCTTGACCTTGGCGCAAGTCAGACACTTGCCCACATAAGTAGCAATCTCGGCTTTCATATTCGGCCACCAGTATAACTTTTTGAGGTCTAGATACATCTTGTCTGACCCTGGATGGATGGAGTATCGATTCTTGTGTGCTTCATTCATGACCACGTCTCGGATCCCACCGAACTTCGGTGTCCAGATTCAGTTACTGAGATAACGAGTTCCGTCATCCTTGACTTCTAAGTTCTTATCCATTCCCCTTAATGCCTCACCTGCCACATTCTCTGGTTTCAAGGCTTCTAGTTGGGCTTCCCTGATTTGCGTGGTCAGGTGGGAATGGATGGTCATGGTTAAGGATCTTACTCGGCGACCTGAGTATTCCTTCCTGCTTAGGGCATCAGCCACTACATTGGCCTTACCCGGGTGGTAGCGAATTTCGCACTCATAGTCGTTTAGCAGTTCAACCTATCTCCGTTGCCGCATGTTGAGCTCTTTTTGATTGAGGATATGCTGAAGACTTTTGTGATCGGTGAAGATGGTGCATTTTGTGCCGTAAAGGTAGTGTCTCCAGATCTTTAAGGCGAACACTACCGCCCCCAGTTCAAAGTCATGGGTAGTGTAATTAACTTTGTGTGTTTTAAGTTGTCTTGACGTGTAGGCGATGACTTTCCCTCTCTGCATGAGCACGCATCCGAGGCCTTGATTTGAAGCATCGCAATATACCACGAAGTCATCAGTTCCTTCTGGAAGAGACAAAACTGGTGCGCTGCATAGGACTTGTTTTAATGTCTGGAAAGCGGCTTCTTGTTTATCTCCCCACTTAAATGCCACACCTTTTTGAGTCAGGGTGGTGAGTGGCTTGGCGATCTTGGAGAAGTTTTGTATGAATCTTCGGTAGTAGCCGGCGAGCCCTAAAAATTGTCGAATTTCCGTCGGCGTTGTAGGTGCTGACCAGTTTTTGATAGCTTTGATTTTAGCGGGATCCACGTGTATCCCATTCTCGCTAACCACATGGCCAAGAAAATTCACTTCTCTAATCCAGAATTCGCATTTAGAGAATTTGGCATAAAGCTTCTCAGCCCTCAGTGTTTCCAAGATTAGCCGGAGATGTTGACGGTGCTCTTCCTCGCTTCGGGAGTAGATTAAAATATCGTCGATGAATACAATCACGAATTTGTCTAAGTAGGGTCGACACACTCGATTCATCAGGTCCATAAATACTGTCGGTGCGTTCGTTAATCCGAAGGGCATTACCACAAACTCATAGTGCCCGTAGCGAGTTCTGAACGCAGTCTTGGGAATATCCTCTTCTTGAACTCGTAGTTGATGATAACCCGACCTCAGGTCGATTTTTGAAAAGTAGCTTGCTCCTTGGAGTTGGTCGAAGAGGTCATCGATTCGGGGTAGGGGATATCGGTTCTTGATAGTGAGTTTGTTTAGCTCCCGGTAGTCTATGCACATGCGAAAAGATCCATCCTTCTTCTTTACAAACAGGACCGGTGCTCCCCAGGGTGAGAAGCTTGGCCTGATGAATCCTTTGCTCAACAGTTCATTTAACTGGCTGGTGCTAAGCGGTATGGAGCCTTGGCGACGGGGGTAGCTCCTGGGATTAAGTCGATCCGGAATTCGACTTGTCGTGCAAGGGGTACACCTGGAAGATCTTCAGGGAATACATCGGGATAGTTGCACACCTCGGGAATGTCATTGATATCCTTCACCTCTTGTTTCGTATCTACTACGTGGGCTAGAAATGCATGGTATTCCTTTCGGAGATACTTTTGGGCCTTGACGCAAGAGATGACTTGCAAATTTGAACTGGGTTTGTCGCCATAGATGAAGAGGGTTTCGCCATTTGGCAGATTAAGGCGAACGGCCCTTTCGTAACATAGAATGTCGGCACGATGGGAACTTAACCAATCCATACCGATGATTATGTCAAAGCATTTTATTGTGACCGACATCAGGTCTACTTTAAACGAATGGTTGTTTAGAGTGAGGGTACACCCTGAGTATATATCATTAGTGTGCTCTTCTTTCCCATTAGCCATTTCTACTACATATGTATCTTTTAATAAATGAGGGGTTTGTTTTAGTAATTGTTTGAATTCATGGCTCACAAAACTCCTCTCTGCTCCACTATCAAATAGGACGCATGCATATGTGTTATTGAGGAGAAACGTACCAGAAACCACCGAGGGATCCTTGACTGCTTCTCCGTGTCCCGTCGTCAGGACTCTCCCTACACCTCCAACATTGGTGTTTCGTGCTTTTGGGAAGTTTCTTTTGAAGTGCCCTACCTCTCCACATCCGTAACAGGTTTGACTTGCTCCGGTGTTGGCGGCTGGGGCAACTTGAGGGGCGGATTGGGCTGGCACTTTACAAAATCGAGTAGTGTGCCCCTTCCGGTTGCAATTTCTATAGTGCATTTCCCGACAAGCACCGGTATGGTGGAAGTTACACTTGTTGCACTTGGGAAGAGTTCCTGCATATTGCTTTGGTGGCGCTGGAGCGGTAGCAGTAGTGGCTGCACGGATAGCAACAGTTTGTTGCTTCTTTGTGGGGTCCTGCGCCGGTTGTTTCTTTTTACTGTTCCAGAACTTCCTCTTGTTGTTCCCTCCTTTTGTTTGGTCGGTGGTGGCGACCATGATGCCACGGCTGGCCCTATGATCGATAAGTTGTTGTGCCAATTCCTTGGCACTTTCAAAGGTAGTAGGTTTCGAGGCCAAAACACTATCATGAATCTGGGATGATAGCCCCCATAGGTATCGTTCTACCTTTTTCTCCTCCGGGGTGACCATTGCCGGACAGAGGAGTGCTAGGTCATTGAATCGGGCAGTATAAGCTTCAAGATCCGTCCCCGACATCTTGAGATTCCAGAGTTCTTCTTCGAGTTTTTGTATTTCTCCCCTCGGGCAATACTCCTTTAACATCAACGCTTTTAAGTTTTCCCAGCCTATGGAGTTAGCCACTGCAGGAGTAAGTGACTTAACTCGGCCATTCCACCAAGTAAGAGCTTTTCTTGTGAAAGTGAATGTCGCATACTTGACTTTGCTCGCTTCGGGACAAGCACAGATTTCGAAGACTGCTTCGGTCCTTTCGAACCATTGCATCAGCGCTATGACGCCCCCGCTTCCGTCGAAAAGATCGGGTTTGCCATTCGTGAAGTCTTTGTAAGAACACTCCTTAGTACGCCCCGTGCTGTCCCCCTGATTCGAGTTAGTATTCCCGGATCCGGAACCGCCGGAACCATTTGTACCCATTTGCGACATTGCTGCTGCCACGGCTGCTGTTACTGCAGCCTGAAACATCACAGGATCAAACTCCGGAGGTGGTGGCGGAGGGGGTGGTGCTGAGTTTCCGGAAGGTCTTGGTCTTTTCCTTGGTGGCATGGTTCTGACATAAGAAAATAAAAAGAAAAGACTTGTCGGTAAGACTTCAATGGTGATAACGAGTCGAGTGTTACTTGTTTCATCTCAATTGTATTTTATCCGAGTTTACTAATTTAGAAGGTAATTCGTCGAAAAGTTTATGCAATTAAACTTATGAATTAAATAGTGTTGACCCGAGCAGAGTCATGTGTTTGGTTCGTGTCAGCATCTTAGGAAGTAAAATACATGCCACATTCATTGATAATTTGTTACTACATATTGTTTTAAGAAATTTTGCCTCATAAGGGCCTACATTACATCATAATAAAAGATAAAGTTTTGGCAGTACAAAAGCCCCTTTGACTAGTGTGATCACTTAGTCGCGAGGTCAACCTATTCGCAATAAAGAGTAGCACCAACGCATACTCGAAATCCTAGATTTATAACAAAATATAAGTAGCGCGAACACTACTCGTGGCGGGTAGCATCTGGTCCATGGTGGCCCTGGGATGAGGTCAAGGCCCCCTGAAGTTCCGCGATCCGGCGTTCGGCCGCGATCACTCTCTCCTCGAGAGCTGCGTGCCTCTCCTGGTACTCCCTTACCTCCGCTCGAGCAGCGGTAAGGTCCTCGATGATTTGGTCCAATGGATAGAAGTCCCTCTCCAAATCCCGGGTGCGTGCATCGGTGGCTGCTGTAATAGCGCTGAGATTTCAAACCTAGTCTGCCATTTCCCTACCCTGGTTCCCCAAGTTCGTGATGTGCTGGGTCATAACGGGGAGAGCTCTGTCAGCCGGTCCCCCGTGACTGAGGTCATAGTAACCTCGTTGGTCGCCATAGGGTGACCTCTGGCGTTGTTGCCGGCTCCACCTCTCGATCATGGTTGCCCAACGGGGCTCAGGCCCGTTGTGCCCCCAGCGGTTTGCAGGTACCCTCGCGATGTAAGGAGGGTTGAAGACTTCCTCCTCTGGCTCTTCTTCACCTTCATCCTCATCCATGTCCACCTCGTCGTCTTCCTCTTCTTCTTCTTCTTCGTCTACCTCCTCTTCTTCTTCTTCGGGTTCTTCTTCGGGATCCTCTTCGGGATCCTCTTCAATCAGCTCTTCGGGCTCTTCCTCAATCCAGCTGGCATTTCCCTGGTTGGGAAAGTATGGGTCTCCTGGTAGGTGAAATCCTGCCATGTCGTCTGCGCGAGAATAGAGGGGTAAGAAGCAGATAGCGGTAGATATTAATAATATTGCGATATAGCAACATACAAATACTCCTATAGTATTTTAAATGTTTAGATTTGGTTCTTATAGCATTCTTTGTAGGGTGAAGTTAGGTTATTAGATTTGTTGCCCTCCTACGACTATCCCCCGATATGAGTAAGTCACTTCCCGGACTAATATAGTTGATCAGGCTATATCCTTCCCAAAACTGATTACTCATACCAAGGCATACTCGTAGCGTTCAACTCCTCTTCTTTTAGTTTATGTTCTTCTAGTTATGACACTACGCGAGTATGCAATGCATGTAGGTATACTTTTAAACAAGAACTATTCGTTTTCTAAAAGTATAACTGGTTAGAATGTTTTAAAATCAGAGACTCTTAGTCCCAAATGTGTTTATAGTTTGTATATCCTATGTTGTTTGATATACTTAATTCACTATAAACCGTGCTCTGATACCAATCTGTCACGCCCCCAAACCAAGGATGACGGAAACGTCCGGGGGTGGAGGACTTCATGTGTAGTATCATAACAACAATGGCAATAGTGATGAAAGTAAACACAACCAACATATATATAATTGAAAGAGTTACATCATTGTATGAATTACATGTTTCAAAATCAATTACAATATGTTGACAAAATATGATAAGTTTGACGCCTCAACGTCCCATCCTCAAAAGTACTTTGTTACCTGTTTAGCGATTTCCTAAGAATACAAATAGTTTGAAAAAGTGTCAACACAATGGTTGGTGAGTTCATAAGTTTTTGTATATAATTATGAAATAGCTTGTCTCGTAATTGCATAGCTGTTCTAGAAAAATCCGATATTTTCCTTAAAATGAATGCTGTAGTCTAGTACCCAAAGACTGAAACGTATGAGTAATCTTCCTTATTTACAGAAAATAACGTGAGTTTATTTCGATATAAATGCGTATGATATTAGTGAAATTCTCGTAAATTCTTAAGTTTGTTAATACTTTCCGTGAGTTATTATAACCATACTTGACATAGACGGCCTCGTAATGCGACGTTCTTCAGACGTCGCCGTTAAATGACACTTGTCACCACAGACCTGCCGGTCTAGCTGTTGCAAGCAGCTCTGGTGTGGGTTTGTCAAACCCAATATAGATCTATACACAACTATCACGTTCTCCCTACAAGAGACCCTGGTTACAATTTACAGGACTTTTCGACTTTGTTACTTTGGAAGTAACCCGAAAGGAATGACTCACAAATTTATTCATTAACAGATTTACGTGAACTAAACTGAAAACCTTTGGTAAATAAGTTTGAGAAGTAAATGATACATAAACTATACCTATTATAGTTTATCCAAAACGTTTGTAATGTATAAGAATTCTTTTATGAATGTTTTAATACTATGAATCCATAAACTATGCTCATTATAGCTTAATTTACGTATTCTAAATGAATGAATAATCTTATCATGAATGATTATATTTCAGTTTATGATGATAAACTAACAAGGAAACGCATTCAATATTTAGAACTTATCGTTATACACTTTGCTCAACATAATACAAAGTGTTATGAAAGTTATAAGCTGTTAACAAATTTTCAACATTTCTACACTGTTTTTGAAAAGTCATAGAATAATCATACGAAGTTGAAAACTAAATCCGTAAATTCTGAGAGTTCCCAAAATGTGTCTAGTTTACTCATAATTTTTATCATGATTTTTAATGACCTCCAACTTGGGTGAAAAAGTCCATAATCACAGACTGGTCCGGATTGGTGTTTGAAATGATAGGAAGTTTTGTAAAAATCACCATAAATTGTAGAAAAATCGTATGGAGATGTGCAAGTAGTCATTTTAAAGCTAAGAACTGGAACTACTTACACCTAAAACAGTTTTTCAAACAAAAATGTTTAAGTTGTCCAAAACAGTCCGTGAATGGAGTCCAAATTTTCTGATGAAAGCTGTTAGAAAAATTTAGTTATGTTCTTGGTGTTTTAACTTGTATTCCCCCCCCTAAAAACTTAAGAAAACATAAAAATGTAGGGGTATGAACTCACCTTGAGTGATTTCAGTAGGTAAGTGTTGAAGAAGAGAAGTGTTCAACCCAAGAACACTTGAAGAATCACTTGAAGATTCGAAGATCTAACAAGAATGTGATGATGTTTGTGTAAGAAATCTTTGATTTTGAGTAGGAGGATGTGTAATAATCATAAGAAAGATGATGATACTTACTAATTGTAGGAGAAGAGTCTTGGAGTATGCCTTGAAATTCTTGAATTAGAGAGTAAAAGATGAGAGAGTTTGGAGTGTGATTCTTGGTAAAAATGAGAGAATGATTAAAGTGTGAGGAGAGAGGATGGATGTTCCAGCCCTAAGAACGTGGGAATAGTTGTAAATAGTGAGAAAGGACCTATGGAGTGACTAGGGATGGGCTGGTGGTGAATAGTGACATGGAGTGGGTATGGGAGTGGTTGCTTGTGTCATAGACATAAGTAAAGTCAACACTCTACCCTTGTACTTCACCCACTCTCTTTTGGATAAGGTTTTATCCTTAAAAATGTGATTAATTAATAGTTAAGGGTCCTTATATGTTAAAATAAAGTTTTGGGTGAAAATCTCATGTTAAAACAATTAAAAACGGGCCTAAAATGCGAATTTAGTCGAAAACCGGGAGAAAAAGCGTTCCCAGCGAGACCTCTCGGTCCTAGGCCGAGGTTCGATCCCTAGGCCGAGGTTCGGTCCTTGCTGGTGCTGAGCCGGAAGCGAAGGGTGCGAACCAGAAGTGAGAAGCGAAGGGCGAGGGGTCCAGCCGAAGGTTCGGTTCGGTTCTTCTTCATCAGGAGGGTTCGGTTCGGTTCTTCTTCATCAGGAGGGTTCGGTTCGGCAGCCTTCTTCATCAGGAGGGTTCGGTTCCTAAGGGGACTTTCGGTTCCTAAGAGGACTTTCGGTTCCTAAGAGGGGTTTCGGTTCCTAAGAGGGGTTTCGGTCCCTTAAGTCCGTTTTTCGCTTAGACTTCCGTTTTTGGGCTGTTTTCGCCAAATTCGAGGGTCGGGATGCCCCGAGTGATTATAGAAAGTTGAGAGAGATTTGAGAGAGATTCCACATACTTAGAGAGATTTGGGAGAGATTTGACATACTTGGAGAGATTTCACATACAGAGAGATATTTGGGAGAGATTTCACATACTTAGAGAGATTTGGGAGAGATTTGACATACTTGGAGAGATTTCACATACAGAGAGATATTTGGGAGAGATTTCACATACTTAGAGAGATTTGGGAGAGATTTGACATACTTGGAGAGATTTCACTTACAGAGAGATATTTAGGAGAGATTTCACATACTTAGAGAGATTTGGGAGAGATTCTCGATAAGAAGAGCTAGAGTGAAAACGATTGAGAGCGGTTTCGTGTGTGACGAATGTGAGTGTCCGGCTTCGCAATGCAAGGTCCGTAAACCCCGTTATGCCATGTTTTAGGATCTTACACACTCCATATGAGTATGCAACATTGTTTTATTGTTCTTGTTCATTGTTTAGCACTAAGGTTAAAGAAATTTAAACACACGAACTTTCCAAGTGATGTTTTCTCATTAAGATAGTGAGTTATACAGAAATTACATAATACAAACCCTATTATACAAGGTTTAATTGAGTTGACCGGTTTGACTCGTTGACCTTGTCCGGCTTAGACTTGACCCGAATTTGACTATTGTCACATCATCCCCCCGTTAGAGGGAATTTCGTCCCGAAATTTACGCTTTGGCCAGGACTTTAAGAGTTTAGGAAAAGATGCGGGCACTTTTGTTTCATTTGGTCTTCGCGCTCCCAGGTGAACACAGGTCCTCGTTTAGCGTTCCATCGAACCTTCACGATGGGAATACGACTTTGTTTCGTTCTTTTGACCTCCCGATCCATAATCTCAACTGGCTCCTTTACGAAGTGGAGATTTTCGTTAACTTCAATCTCGTCAAGAGGTATTACAAGTGTCTCGTCAGACAGACACTTCTTTAAGTTGGATACGTGAAATGTGGGGTGTATGTTATTAAGTTCTTGAGGTAATCGGAGTTTGTACGCCACAGGACCAATCCTGGCGAGGATTTCGAACGGTCCAATGTACCTCGGGTTTAGTTTCCCACGTTTACCGAAACGTATCATTCCTTTCCAAGGGGAAACTTTTAGTAATACCCGATCTCCGAACTGGAATTCTAAGGGTTTGCGTCGCTTGTCCGCGTAACTCTTTTGCCGATCTCGGGAGGCCTTCAGCCTTTCCCGGATTTGAACAATCTTTTCTGTGGTCTCCCTTATGATTTCAGGACCAGTGAGGGTGCTATTAGGGACTTGCCCCCTAGCTATCTGAGTATCCCCCACTTCGGCCCAACATATGGGGTGATCTGCACTTGCGACCGTAGAGAGCTTCGAATGGAGCGACTTTAATGCTGGTGTGATAGCTGTTATTGTAGGAGAATTCAATCAGCGGAAAATGGGTATCCCATGCTTTACCAAAGTCTATCACACAGGCTCTCAACATGTCTTCTAATGTTTGTATAGTGCGCTCGCTTTGCCCGTCGGTTTGTGGATGGTAGGCCGTACTCATGTCTAGCCTAGTTCCCAAGGATTTCTGCAGGGACTGCCAAAATCGCGAAGTGAACCTACTATCTCGGTCTGAGATAATAGATATTGGTACACCATGCAGTCGCACAATCTCCTTGATGTATATCCTGGTAAACTTCTCCATCTTGTCGGTTTCCTTTATTGGCAGGAAGTGCGCAGACTTGGTCAATCTGTCTACGATTACCCATATAGTGTCAAACCCGCCCGAAGTCTTAGGCAGCTTGGTTATGAAGTCCATGGTTATCCGTTCCCACTTCCATTCCGGTATATCAGGCTGTTGTAGTAGTCCCGAGGGTTTCTGGTATTCCACCTTGACCTTGGCGCAAGTCAGACACTTGCCCACATAAGTAGCAATCTCGGCTTTCATATTCGGCCACCAGTATAACTTTTTGAGGTCTAGATACATCTTGTCTGACCCTGGATGGATGGAGTATCGATTCTTGTGTGCTTCATTCATGGGAAATCTGTGGGAGCCAACTCGCCGAGTCCATGGGTGACTCAACGAGTCGTAGCAGGTTTGACCGAGTAGTCTTAATCTAGTGTTGGCTCGCCGAGTTGGGAGTCAACTTGACAAGCTGAGTGAGTCCTAGGTAGAGTTCAGTTGATGTGAGGGGACTCGACGAGTCGCATCGGTGCACTCGGACGAGTAGGGTCAAATGTGGACTGTTGACTTTAGCTTGACTTCTATGACTTTGGGGTTTTGGTCAACATAAGTAATAGAGGCCCTGGAAGGGTAAAATGGTCTTTTACCCACTTTAGAGAGTTAGAAATAGAAGGAACCGCCTTTGATTATCTGAGTCGTGAAAAAGAGTTATTATAAGAGATATTCATCTTATGTGTTAAGCGGTGGCGAGTTTGAGATTCAAGTGTGAGGATAGCTGCTTTCTGCTTGCTAGGTGAGCCTTCTCATTATACCTACAATTCTGAAGAGGGATGTCGTAACATCGATAACATTGATCTTGTCTTATATAGATGGAGTTATTTGATAATTATGCTACCAAAAACAGCTTTCAACATGTCGTGACCAATTTAAATGGTCATAAATATTATTTTAAGAAAATGAATCTATCAATACTATAAACATTATGAGTGACTGCCTTAATAAAAAATTAAATTTACTTATCAGTGTAATTATATTTTCGTCTTTTTCATATTTGGGTAATTTTTTTTAACATCTAGATAATAAACTTGTTGAAAGTATTCAAATTTAACTATTAGACTAAAAGGAGTGGACGCTCGCTAGGTCCTCGCTAAAGTTGCTAAGAAGAAGAGAATACCATCCCCTAGTGCTCACTAGGGGGCTCGCTCAAAACAACTCGTTAAAGGTTTGGCGCAAGGAGAGAGAAAGGAATGAGGCTCTTTGATTGGTCGAGTGCTTTTGATTGCTTAAATTGGTTGACCGACTTTTATTCCCCATCTACCCAAAGTTAAATTGCCAATTTAATTTCTGGCAACTCCTCACACACAAAAAAAAAAGATTTTAAACATTAACATCATTTACGTACACTCTCTTGCCACCTGGTTTCATTGTTGATTAATTTCAAAAAATAAAATTGTTTGTGGTTAAAAAAATATAACTTATATTATATTAATTATATGTGGTTTAAAATAATATAATTTATATTATATTAACTGTATGTGATATAAAAAAATAAAATTTGTGAAAAAAATTGTTTGTATATTAAAATAAAGTAATTTACTTATATTAGGAAAAGAAAAAAAAAAAGGAATGCTAGGAGCGTTACCACTCCTTAGCAAATGCTAACATTACATGCTAAATGGTAAAAAATGAGGTGTCATTCAAAAATTTGAGGTGACAAGGTGTTAAAAGTGTTACCATTCCCCTTAACTTTATGATCGATTGTAACTTGTTTAAGCCGATTATAATGATCATATATGAACACTTCCAATAAGTTTATTATCTAAATAATACAAAAGCAAATTAGCTAAAGGTGGACAAAACAAAAAGTAATTAACCTGATATATATATATTTCCTATGATGACATTGGAGAAGTAAATTTCCTTTGGAGAGGGCGTACGAAAAAGACAATTGTAATGTATTGAATTGTATATGGTGAAAAGAAAGGCCACATGCCTTCAAATTTAGTCTTGTGGTGGTGTCATTTCAACATCAACTTCCTAAGGTGGAATGAAACAAGATTCGAGAGAGATTGTCCCACAAGCATATGGAAAGTCTCCAACAAGTCAATATATTTATCTGGGTTAACTTAAAAAGCTTACTTCATATTTATTTTACAATTTTACTTCATATTTTTAAAAAATTACTTGATTATAGCATTATTGTTCAAATACAGAACAAAATTTATTTTTATAATTATATAGATGTTTTACAATAACATATCAAAATAAATATCTTTTTGGAAGTACACCACAATCACACGTGTATTTGTAGTAATACAATGTCTTATATATATATATATATATATATATATATATATATATATATATATATATATATATATATATATATATATATATATATATATATATAAAATAGAAGAAAGGACGAAAAAAAATATAAAAACAAGATGTTATAATAGTACGATACATAAGGACGTTGCTAATTATTGTATTCCAGTGTACCGATTATTAAGTTTGTGCTACTCATTAACCAATTTTAATAAAAATGAGTGATGATCTTCTTGTCATGATTTGTTAATTAATGACAATATATAGGTTAATACATGGCACAAGCCATTTAGGTCACAAACAAGCAATAACTAGTAACAACGAGTAAAAATTTATGATGATTAGCGCTCAAGGATTCATTTCCTAAAATACAAAGAAAAGTCACGTCTCGTTTAGAAAAGAGCACCATTGTGAAGCGTGTAAGGTGGAATAGGTATAGAAATTGAAAACCAATTTTCTCCCAAAAATAATATTCCAAACTAGAGACCCGGTTCAAGGTTTTAAACACATAAATTGAGACTTTAGTGGTAGCCCCGTTGACTAGGAGTCTGGGACTGATCAAAAGGCAGTGCATTAACTTGAATAATTTGATTTGAAGGGGAAAGGTTGTACACGTATGGGATTATGTCATAAACGACGTCCAAATTAGTTGGATTGATCTATGAGGTTTTATATCCATGTGTGGCCGAGGATGTGATTTCAAACCTTGGAGATACCTATTTCAGTAATACATGTGGTATATATATAGGGTTGGGTTCATACGAGACAATAAGATTTTGTGAGACAAGAAGACAAGATTTGAACCACTCTCTATAAATAATTTAGGGCTGAGATTAAAACAAAAAAGCTGGTGGAACACTGTGACAATTTTGAAATTATTTCAAAGTTGAAGATTAATTCATGGACATGGAGGGCTATTCTTGTCAATTTGCTTTAGTCACCTAGTACCTGAATCACGTCGCATCCTGTTTTACATCTTTCTTCCTCAAACAAAAAGTTCTCTTTCAAACCCTAGAACTCGCATCCCCTTGAAATTTGTCAATTAATTCCTTTCATTCTAATTCATCTTCGATTTTGAAAAAAGTCCGTCGATTAAAATTAAAATTTTCATTTATGATTACCTTTGTTTCTGATTAAAAGTTTCTTCAGAAACTTTCTTGATTAAATCTAGAGAAATTTCCCAAACAGTCGATTAAAACCGTAAAAAAGCCCTAAAAACTTATTTCGATTCATATTCTGGAAATCACGACTTCATTCTACCTCAAATCAAATCTTGATTAAATCTCATTATGAATCTCTCAAAAAATCATCTCTAATTGAAATACATGATTCTGATGAAGAGCATAAAAGAGTTATTTCAAGTATTTTTTTGATTAATTAGCTTCTAGTATAAATTCTGTTTAAATAGGGTTTTAGATCTGAGTATTTTAAGTATTATGCTTAGTAAAGTTTATGTCCAGACGTTGTTATGTTGATTAGTTAGATGAGGTAGTACAAATACATTGAAATAGGGTTCAATCCATTAATAAAGTAGGCATTTTGGTTTGGTAAGATTGTGATATTATTTACTAAACTATGTGTTGATACAGACTATTCTAAAATTTTGTGTAGATTATGATATTTCTATGTAATATTATGAGATTACAAATGAAGTTGATTTAATCTCGTTCATGATAAAACCTTATTCAGACATATGTTTTCAATTTCAATTGTTTCCAGTAAAAGATCTTGTATTTTTTTTTCATCTAGTGATTATAATCAAAACAACAATATTAACCCTTATCTACTCTGCTTCGAAGAAGTAACAGAGTTGAGGATAAAGAATTAAAAGCAAAGTTCTCAAACAAAGTAACAAGCTAATTCCAATAAGGACCATATACAAGTTATTTAAGGTATTATGTTGACTAATTATCTTCTAGTATGAATTTAGTAAAACGTGTTTTTTCATTTTAATATTCTATGTATTCTTATTAGTATAATATAAGGTCAAGTGTTATTGAGTTGTTTAATTAGATGCTACAGTACAAATATAATGATGTAAGTTTTAATATCAAGAATATTCTAGACATTTTGATCTTGTTGGAAACCAATAATGATTCAGTTATAGACAAAGGCTGAATGAAAATGTAATTGTAAGGTTCAATAGATAAAGTCAATAATGAACAATCAGTTATGGAAAAGTATTTTGGACATTATGATTTTGTTAGAAACTACTTGCTTTGAACCACTTGGCGGAGTACTGTATAATATTATGATAATATTTGATATGCCATAAACTTATGTGAATCATTCTAGAATTATGTGTCATATTCTAATTTTAGATACAATGATTTTGTTAGAAACAAATTGCTTTCAATCTTTTTTTTAAGTAATACGTAATATATGATTTTAGACATTATGATTTTGTTGGAAACATCTTGTTTTGAACTTTTTGTTAAGTAATGTGTAATATATGACTTTATACATTCTAATTTTGTTGGAAACAACATATTTTGGACCTTGTTGTGAGGTAATATGTAATATTCTGATAGTACTTGATTAACAATCTAGTAATGTGAAATATTCTGAAATTATGTGTCATATTCTGATTTTAGACTATGTAATATTTTAAAATTATAACTTAATGTTATAAGAATGTTGTTATTTTAAGAATTAAAAAACCTCCTCATCACATACATATTTCTACTAATCCTTCAACTAGTACTGCTTTTCATGTTTCTTAGTTACGGGTGGATTCTTCTCATCAGGTAATAGTAGATGTCATTGACTCATCCTTGGTTGCTAACAATTCCAATGTTGATAATTCTAGTATTCATGTAATGCTATTATGCATAAATTAAGTTATTCGCAAAATATGTTGAGATATTCGAGGTATTTAAAATATATTTTGATTCCAAATGTTATTTTGTATGATTTATCTTATTATCTAGTGAAAATTTAGTAAATAATTGTTTGGTAACTTGATATTCCACATATTCTGATCTGATAAGTCATATCTAACTTCCTAATTTGATTAATGATGTTATTTTGTTTGATTAATTGGATGATCTAGTAAAGATATAGTAAATAGTGTTTGAGAACTTGATATTCTAGGTATTTTGGTTTGATAAGTCATATGGTACTTCCTAATTTGATTTTAGATGTATGTTTTTATTAAATGAATGATTTAGAAAATTTTGGTAAAATGGTATTTGATAACTTGATATTCTAGGTATTCTATTTTGATAAGTCATATAGCACGTCATTATTTGATTTCAGATGTTATTTCCTTAATTAAATAGATGGTTCGGTAAAAAAGATTAGTAAATTAGTGTTTGATAATATAATATTCTAGGTATTCTTATTTGATAAGTCAGATGTTACTTCATAAATTTGGTTTCAGATCTTATTGTATTGATTAACTAGACTCTATTTCCTATTTTGATAAGTGAAATTTAAATCATACACTAATGACTTTATTGTGTAAGGTTAATGTCTATATGATTTTGATTATTATTATATTGTAGTTTATGCTTTATAATGTCAATATTCTAGTTTTTGTCAAGTATTTAAAAAACAAATCCATGTATTATTTTAGTTTATGATGTGTGGCCTGAATCTTCTTGTATTTATTTTCCTAATTGAAGCATGGTATATGTTTTTATGCAAATCAAGTGACAAGAATTACTAAGTCAAGAGCAAAATATGTTGTTGATACTAAAGCTAAGAAAGTTAATGATAGTTCAACTGATAGGTCCTCATCAGAGCTTGAAATAAACGACAAGGTATAACATTAAACACACTAATATATATGAAGATCTGACATAAATATTCTAAGTTAAGGTATTCTGAAGTGTTATATTCTACTTTTTACCATGTTGATTATTCTTAGAATGTACATATTTTTGTATTCGATTTTATATTAGGTTCGACTTTATATTAGGTTATGAAATAATGCATATGTTTTTTTCCCAACAGATTTATACTATATAATTTGATGCAGATCAAATAAGAAGAAAAAAGATTATTGAAGAACCTAAATAATATGAAAATCTTGATAAAGAAACTTAGCATAATATGACGAGGGAATGGATTGATGAAAAATAATGCATTGGAAGGGATCCAAAAATAGAATTAATGGAAGTTTGGAAATGTGTGATTGTGAATGACATTCAATCATTTTCTTTCTTACATTTTCTGTATTTTGAACAAAGTATGTATGAACAATAGTTACGTTTTGAATTTCGAATTCCTTGTTATGTTTAATAAAATACTAGGTATGGTTGGAAATATGATGTACTTATGATAAATATTTTTCTTGCAATATTGTAATCAATCATATATACTCCAATGTTTTTGATACATTTAAAATATAATTGTAGAGAATCATAGCCTCATCATTAATATCATTAAATATTGTATCTATATCAGGTGTGACTAGAATCAACATCTAGAATGTAAACTAAAGCACCAATAGCTACAATGAATATGTTACTTGAGTGAGATTTCTCTACAACATCATTACTTTGAGTTACAAAAAAAAAAGAATAACCAAATAGAATAATATTATGATAATATTCGAGATTTTCTGGCATTAACTTAAAATCAATAAGTATTTGTGTAATATTCTAATAGTATAAATGTTTATACATATAATATTTTAATAGAATAAAAATTAAACTTTTCTATTATCATTAGAATGATGCACTAAAACAGAGTAAGGTCATATAATGCAGAAATCAAAGCTTTTAAATGGCTAATAATCCTCCATAATAAATAAAGATAATTTTGTCACATGTCATTCTCCCATTAACTTGGACACATGTCAGTTTTTGGTATTTTTGAATAAATGTTTTTTCCATTTGTCATATTCTCATTTTTTTAATCTTTTCTTAATTAACACATCATATTCCCACCTCAATTAATAATTACCTTAATTAAAAGCAACCAATAAATTACTCGTATTATATTTAATATGTTTCCTTTTAAATCTAAATTTCAAATTTAAATAAATTTTTGTTTAACCTAACATATTTAATTTTATTGTTTATCCAACCCGTATAACATACGGGTCTCACAACTAGTATGAAATAGAAAACAAAATCAAACTAGATACAATATTTAGAGTCCAAACTAAAGAACCATTTAATTCCATCATCAATATCATAGTTGGTATGTATGTCAAATATTATATAAAATCTCATTAACATCTACCATTAATACAACCTTCCACATAATAATTAGAATAATTTTTTGTGTATTGCTTCAAAGAACAATGAAAATCAAATATTAAAAGTACCTAATTGTTTGCTGAAATCAAAGATTACATGAAATTACTAAAGATAAGGCGATATGTAAAGGATAAAAATGGATGATCGATTGCTAATAAAGCTTCCAATTTCTGTAATTGATTAATAATCAATGTCAAACTCTGATCGTGTTGCTTCAATAAAAATCAACAAAATGACAATTAAACGAGATTCTTCTGCAACATCATTACATTGACCTGCAAATAAAGAATCTTTAGTTAATAATTTATAAATATAGTCATAAATCAATTGAAATAAATACTGTATATGTACAATGTATTCTTATTGATCATCATGAATTGATTTACAAAAGAAATTACGTAAAGAGTAGTATCATTTGTTATTATCTGTTACAATAATAATTTATATTCTATGTTTTTATGTATGTAGAATATTCTATTAGAACAATATTATATGTTTTTTGTGACAAAAGATACAAATATGATCTTGCGTGTATCTAACTGTCAGAGTAATATTCTATATTTTTTGTGAAAAAAATAAACAAAGATGATTTGTTGCTCAAATCTTATTGCTTCAATTAAATTATTCTTTATTTTTTCCAAAATCGACCAAAGCTTCAATTTTCTCTGATATGATGCTTTAATACAGAAGATGAACTTTTATTTTTATAATCGTATTGCTTCAACTAAAACGAACCAAAAGAAAATTCTATTAGAATGATATTCTATGTTCTTTCCTATTAAACTAATATTTTATATTTTATATTCTTGTCTATATGTATTCTATTAGAATAATATTCTATGTTATTCGTGACAAAAGAAACAAAGATGACCTTTCTTGTATGTAGAATATTCTCTTAAAATAATAATCTATATTTTTAGTGACAGCCAAAACAAAGATGATAAGTTTCTTCAATCATATTGATTCAATCAAAATATTATTGATTTTTTTTTTTCAAAATCAACAAAAGCTTCAATATGCTATGATATGATGCTCTAATATAGAAGATGAACTTTTATTATTACAATCGTATTGCTTCAGTTAAAATATACCACATACAGCTCCAATTTTGAGAATGAGTATGAAATACAAAAAAGAAGCTTACAGTACATGAAAATGATAAAAATTGATTATCAATATATTGCATACAAGCACTCAGTTTTCCTATCTCTGGATGTTAATAAGAGCAGTCAATATTTCTAAAACCCCTTATTGCATATTAGTAAGAGCAACCCCTTATTGCATGTTAATAAGAGCAATAAATATTGCTAAAAAACAATTTTGTTTGAAGAAAAAACAATTTTACACAATGGTAAAAAGGACATCTCCAACCTTTTGTGTTTGAGTAAAAGCATACTTCCACAGAGTTATCGTAAAGTTAGTAAGAGTAACATTAAATCATATTACACCAATTTTGACATCAAATTTCAAACCATACTCCAATTCTTAAAGAGAACTTTCGTCAGGGGAAGGAGCGAGTGATATATACATCAAATTCTTAATTCATTTAGGACTTTCATCAAACAAGTAGAGTGCATGTATTGTTGCTGAAAAATTGTTGATTGAATGAAAGTTTAAACTCAAACATTGAAATAGTTTGATATATTTCTCAAAAACATATCCTATGTTAACTTTTCTTCTAGGTTAAAAACAATTAACATGAACTAAATAAATCAATCAGTATGATGTTCTATTGCTTCAAAACATATTGCTTAATAGTGCTGAAATCAAACAATGAAAGTGATGAAAGTTGTCATACATTGATGAATTTCTAAAATAACGAATCAGAGAGTAAAAATCAAAACTTGAAAGTGCATAGACAACTATAAATGTTTAAGAATTGCAGAAATTGCTAACCACAACTTATAAACAGAACTACATATGCCAAAAAACTAAACCTCAATCTAATGATCACTTTCAGATGTAGAGTGATGAAGAAGATGAACCGATAAATCACTAAAATCACGAATTTAATAGTTGAGATTGTGATAGGAGAGGATAATTTAATCAATCAACGATTTTTGATTTCAAAATCACAACAATCTGGTAGAAAGACTTGATGATCGAAGGAGAGGAAGATCATGATTACCTGAATATGAAGAATTTGATACAAGAGGATAATTGATCAATCAATGAATGATGGTCCTATATCAGCGATGAGTTGGCCAAAGACTTAAAGATTGATGGAGACGAATATCTTGATTACGTGAATATGACCCTAATTTCTATAACAGATGTGCTGATGAGATATTTAACCTAATAATGACTAATTTGCCCCTAATTAATAAATGATGTACGTTAATAAGTCTTAATCATGTTTTTCTACGTGCCACATGATCAGTTATGATCAATGGCTAAGATGTTGTCCTTGTGTCTCACAAAAAACCTTTGGTCTCAATGAACCTCATCCTATATATATATATATATATATATATATATATATATATATATATATATATATATAGGGGAGCGTTCAATTGAGAACATTTCTTATCGCAAGAACATTTGAGAACAAATTTGGACCACATAATTTTTTTAATTAAAATTATAAAATAATATTCATATAAATCAAAAAATAGTTACAAACAATTAAAAATCCCACTAACTAACACCACTCACCACTTAACCAACACCACTCGCCACCACCACCCATCAATAACCACCACCACCAACCACCACTCATCACTACCCACCACCACCCGCTACCACCAGCACCACCCACCACCATCACCACCCAACCACCACCACCTGCCACCACCACCCATTACTACCATCTGTCACCACCACCCACAACCACTACCTACCACCCATCACCACCACCCATCACGACTACCCATTACTACCCACCACCACCACCAACCACCACCACCACCCGCCACCACCACACATCATTAACCACCACCACCACCAACCACCAGCCACCACCCATCACTACCCACCACGACCCAGCACCACCACCATCACCACCCAACCACCACCACCCGCCACCACCCATCACTGATGTGCACGAAAGTACCCACTAATTTTAATATTTATAACCTAACAAACTTAAACTAACTATGCACTTATAGGCAGTGTACCTAGTCAGATTACAGTATAGTTTGGGTAAGTCGGGTGTCGATCACAGGGAACGGTGTTATTAATTAATCTACTTGCTATTAAATTAACCTAATTATTAACGATTTTAGAAGAGTTTTCTATCTGATTTTACAAGATCAGACGAACTTAACTCAAATTCAATCAATAAGTAAAAACACACTCTTGTCTAGTTCGAATCCACTGTGTCCTTATGGCTAGCTAATAATTATGGATTATCAAGTTGGTTTTAATTGTATTAGTAATTTAGTTCTAACTTTACCAATAATTAATTAATTCATGTCAAACTATGTATGGTCACACACAATTAAACACAGAATCAATTATGAATATGAATATGCTATGTAAGATTTATTATGTAAACACAATTATAGTCACAATACACGTTCTCTAGCACAACTAAGTTTATTTACTCTAGTTACTAACTAAGACTGGTCAATCCTAGCTCTAACAATTTAATGTTCACTAAATCATTAGGTAAACAAGTTCATGCAGCTAATGGTCACTAAACTACACTGAACATGAATTTAAGCAACTAAAGAAACAAACACAAGCATGCTAGGTAACTATAAATCAAACACAAGCAATTTACCAACTAAATAAATCCATAAAAATTAAGCTATTCATAAGTTAGAAGCTTCATCTAGCTAAACAAGAGTAGCTAGATTCAGCTGCTCATAATAGCAACTAACACATTAACACAAATCAAAGTATTAAGAAACATATTCTCAAGTAACAAATAATTAAACTAGATTATGGACCTTCACTCTTATGGTGTTGAAACCCTCTTTCCAGAACTTTTCTTCTGCTCAAAATCGCCTTCTGGAACTCCTTTCTCCAGCCAAAAGTCTCTTTTCTTCGTAATGACCAAGAGAGCTTAAATAATCTCAAAAATCCCGCGCCAGGTTGTGGATATACATGCCACGACGTGATCCCCAAGTTATCCGCATCGGTAAGGTCTCCTTCTCTATGCGATCTTTATCTTCAAGACTACTCATGCCACGTCGTGGATATCCATGCCACGACGTGGTTTTAGTAATTTTTTGGATTTCTTCATCTCTTGTGTTCCAAGTCTCCCATGTTCTATAGATTGTCGCTTTTGGTCCCTCTCTTCGAAAATATTTCTAATTGATTGAAAATAACAATTTAAAGTCATAAGTATCATTATTCTAAACATATTATCAACTTATTAATAAAAATGTACTCAAATATTGCCTGAAAATAGGTATAAATATGGCAATATCAAAATACCCCACACTTAGGCTTTGCTTGCCCTCAAGCAAATTTAAACTTAACCCTTGATTGCTAACATCACATAGAACAATCCGACTCCAGCTCAGCCATTATGCCAAGACCTCAACGCATGCATTTGTGTCTAAAATTTTCCTAAAGTACCCCTCCATACTTTAAATACTCACAATCTTCATAAACACTTGCCCACTTTTTTCCGAACAATGTTCATTTTATGCAACCCTCCGAATCCATCCGCAGAAAACCTCCTATCCTCAAGGTATTTTTAGTTGAGCAACCCAAGTATACATAATCTAGAATTACAATTTATGATACCACTATGGAGCTCTTTTGGAATTCTTCACTTCCTTGATAATTTGATCTATGATTTCTTTGAATTCACCACCTTGTTGTTTAATTTTTGGTATCTTCAACTTTTTGAATTTCTTGGAATTTTGATCTTTTGATCCTCACTTTAATTGCTCCAAAATTCTTCAAACTTTTCTTGCTATTCTCTCTCTCTCTCTCTCTCTCTCTCTCTCTCTCTCTCTCTTTTTACATGTACCTCACTTTTTTCACTCAAAACTTACATGCTTAAGCAGGGGTGCTCAACCTCAAGCTTTATTGGTTAACGATAATAATTTTCCTGGATACATTTCAGGTTTAGGCTGCTAGACATATTGCATCCCTCAAACCAAGCGGGGTTATGTTTTTGTTCCATGATTTCACTAAAATAAGGGAGGCCACAAATGCACTATAATGTGTATTGGCTCAACTAACCATTTGAACTCTTATCGGATCATCCCATATAACACTAGCAACTACAGTTCAAATTATTATTACTAGATTCAATTATTAAAAATTTCAATTTTCAATTTTTAAATTTTACCATCAAATTTTATCATTACCTAGTAATTTACTTTTTCTACCCCTACCCCACACTTATTTCATACAATGCCCTCATTGTATGCATAAAACAAAATTAAAGAAAAAGGGAGAAAAAGGAACAGACTCCCCTGGGATAGTGGTGTAAGCATCTCCAAAAGTGTGGAAAACGTGCATCTCGAACACGAACCTCTCAAAAATATAAAGTTGGTGTAGAACTGGATGAGTATGTAAATAAACCGCGAACATGACTCGAAACTTCAATTCTTCAAAGTGGGTGCAAATATGTAGAAAAATGTGGGAAAGTATAAAATGACTCACGTCGTGGCAGAGAATGCCACGTCGTGACCTTAGATCAAAACGCGAACAGAATGCATCTTCAATTCTTCAAACTGGATGAATGCCACGGCGTGGTGTAAGAAGCCCACATCGTGGAAACTGGACGTCAGGAAAAAAAATGCCTCATTGCTTTTATCATCCTAGCAGCTTGACCAGTGTCTTAATGGGTTAAGACTCTTCAATGTGAATATACTTCCCAACTGTAACCTCTCTCCCTCTAACGTACCCCACACTTATCTTTAATTGTGGGTTCCGACTCATGACTTTAACCTTCCTTGACTTGACTAGACAAACACGACTCTTAACTTAACCTTATATGCTTCTGAGAATTCCAATGCTAATCTGAAAAACGGAATAACCCAAAAAAAATAAAAGAGTAACATCATAGTTTAACAAAGTCTTACAAATCAATTTCAAACACTACATAAAAAAAACAAAAAAAAGCTAAATAGAAAATAAATCAATCATCATCTCCTTGTCCCTGTGCTCCACTTGGTCCTACCCCATCATTCTGCAGATTTCAAAGCTCCTCCCATGTTGGAAAATAAGGATAACGTGGTGGCATAGAAGGTGGCCGGGTCACACCAAATGTGAATAAATACCCTCAGTAACCTGGGTATGATAAAGAGCATGGCCCCGGAGGTTATCCAAATAAGTTCCCACCCGACTCTGAAAAGGGTCGGTGGGTACTCCTTGTACATGTTGTGGAGCAGCATGCTCTCTCTCCAACTCTCCCCTAGCTCGAACATTTCGTCGCCTCGGTCTGGCCGGTGGTTGCTGCTCTGGTTGTGCCTCCTCCAGCTCCGCATCTACTGGCGATATAACAAAACCACCTCCAACATTCACCACTACCCGCATAACTCCCAAAACTTGAATAGTTAAATCAGTGTCCAGGAATCGGGTAAGATTCCTCACAAAGTCGTGAGTCAAAATATGATACGACCGAGCAAGGCGAGTAACCAAATGTCCTCCCGTAATCGGACTCCTGGGCCTAGAACTAGCCGCTTTCTTTCCCATGAACCTCGCCATATATGGTAAATCACAGCAAACCCCAAGTGTAATAAGAGTCCACAGATAGAACAAATTCTGAATAGGGACTTTATCGCCATGATGCTTGTGATTTATAGAAAAAGTAATAAGGCGATGTAGAAATCCGTAAACGGGATTCCGAATCTGCGACTCACTAGAGTCACGAGTATTATACTCGTGGTTGGAAATACTCCGCCAGAACTGGACATCCATAATACCGGGATTAAAATCCCGAACACACCCAAGTAGGAATGGTATGAAGAACGGAGATTGAGTCTCCACTTCCATATAAAGTCCCATCCGCCAAGCGAACTCCCGAAGACTACATTCCCTATAAACGTCGCCCAACTGGAACACAAGTGCCCGGTTATAATTAAAGTCGATGGTGAGTTCTTCGAAGACTACGGTAGAGAAAAACTCCACCGATAACTCCCGGTACACGGGTTCTTGAATTGCAAACAAATTCCGCCACCCGTGACAAGTGAAGGAAAAATGATCCCCTTCGTATGTTTTCGTCCAATATCGTTCTAATTCAGCAACCATTCCCACACCACCGAGCCATCCCCAATCGACAATCAGAGCTATCGTAAATTCCCTGTTGTACAACCATCCCAACCGATTTTCATACGTAGTTAATAATGGTCGGGGAATGTTTTGTGGAAACCGATACAAAGGATGAATACTCGCCACATCAATCGGATTTTCCTCCTGTGGAATAGCCCTTCTAGGTCCCATTTCTGCAAATAAAATTAAACATAAGCAGCAAACACCCAAAGCATTAAAAAAATAAAACTGTTTGCCCAGAAGTCACGACGTGGCCAAGCACGCCACGTCGTGAACCGCAATCGGGACGTGGGTCTGGATCGGTCACTCTATATACAATTTTAACCAAAAACAATACTTGGGGTTGGTTCCTATTGCTATTCAAAGGATTTGCAACCTAAAATCAACAACTAATTTCAACCAATTTCGTGAATCTCATTATTCACATAAACCCTAACTATGAAAATGTAAAAATTGTAAGAAATAACTACAATTAATGGATAAAATACATACCAAATGGAGTTAGAAGACAAGAAATTCGAAGAATTTGGAAGGCAAATTAAGAAATCGGCTGTGGGGACCTTGTTTCTGTTCGTGAGGCAGCAAGCAAATGGGGAATGTGCGGTCAAAGGGTTTTAAGAAATGGTCCCCCCCCGGTGACTTTTTAAAGGCCACGTCGTGGGATGCGCTTACCACGTCGTGGATTTCAAAATAATCTGTTAATTTTTTTTCACCTCATCCCCATATTTGCTTTGTAACCACGATGTGGCTTATACAGACCACGACGTGGCATACGTTTGATCGCAAAAATGAGTAAAATCATACATTTTGACTAACTACTTTGCATTCCATTTATCAATTAAAGTACCCCACAACTAATTCTTACCAAGTATCAGTTATTAGAGGATGAGCTGATATCTTTCCTAATTAAAACTCAAAAATTAAAAGAAAATAAAATGCAAACCAAGCTCGGGTTGCCTCCCGAGAAGCGCTTCTTTTTCTTGGAGTCTTGAGCTGGACTCCGTGCCTCCTACGTTGAGTCCTCGGAAGAATCCACCACTAGGATCTTTTGTTCCTTGAATCGCCTCTTGTAAGCTTGCACACGTCTTTTGTACGCCTTTTTTGAATTCTCTTTTTTAGCTTTGACCTCTTCTTCAAGCTTGCGTTTAATCCCTTGAGTCTTTAATTTTTCTTCACTCTTCAGCTCCATACCACTTGTCTCTTCCTTCACCATTTGCCTTGTCACCTTTAAAGTAACCTCTTCTTCATCACTTGTCATCTCCTCATCTTCTTTGCTCACCCAAGAAGGTGGACTCTTGTAATCAATGACTTCAACTAAATAGGGAATAGATGCTCTTGGTTTTGTTCTTTTGACTTGATGAACTGTCTTGATCTCTTCTTCCATAAGCCTTTCTAGTTCTTCTAGTTCATTATCTTCATTGATTGTGAACACCTCTTCTTGAACATGATTCCTTTGGAAGCCATCTTCTATCCCAAAAACTTCTTTTATCTCCAACCCTCAAGGCAAGCTTAGACTCGCGAATATCAACCAAAGCTCCAGCAGTGTTAAGTAATGGACGACCAAGGATAATTGGAACATTGGGATCTTCCTTCATATCCAACACTACAAAATCTATTGGAAAAACAAATTTTCCAATTTTTACTAACATATCCTCCACAATGCCCTGGGATTGTGTCACTGAACGGTTCGCCATGTGAATAGTCATTCTTGTAGCCTTCATCTTCTGAATCTCCAACTTCTGATAAAATGAATAAGGCATCAAACTAATGCTAGCCCCAGAATTGGCTAAAGCATTAACCTTCATTTTGTTACCAAACTCACACGGAAGAGTGAGGCGTCCAGGATCTCCCATCTTCTTCAATGTCTCTCCCAACACAACTTTTGAGCTTTGTTCACTTAGAATCACCTTAGAATGCTTCTTTAATTGCTTGCGAGTGTCTATCAAATCTTGCAGTAATTTCTGATGCTCGGGAATTTTGGATAAGGACTCGACAAAGGGAGTATTAATCGGGATTCCTTTCACATCCTTAACAAACTCTATATGCACTCTTTCCAGTAGACTAAGGGTAGCTTGGGAAGGAAAAGTCAAAGGTGGCTGATAAACCCAACCAGCTACATAATTTTTCTGTTCATGACGGGCCCACGTCGTGAACTTATATGGTTCACGTCGTGAATTCTGGAATTCAGCAGCTTCTTGATTTTCGAGCTTGGGCTTCTTCAACTTTGGATCGGGCTGCTGTTGTTCAACTTCTAAGGCTTCTAAGAACTCAGAGATGGCCTCTTCTTCAGTATCTATGGCCATTACATGAGATTGGGCCTTCGTTTCGGGATTTTTCGGGGATAACTTCTCATGAACCAGAGTGGCTAGTTGACCAAATTGTACTTCAAGGTTATTGATGGAGGCTTGCTGATTCTTTATTAAAGTTTGCTGTTCAATAATAGCAGAATCAGTGGCATCGTGTCTCTTTTCCGAAGCTTCCATAAACTTCATCAACATGGTCTCTAGATCGGGTTTCTTCTCAGCTGGTGGCTACTACTTTTGATAGAAGCCTCGACCTGTCTGCCTATACTTCTCTTCTTTTTTCTTCTTATACTCTTCATATGGCAGCCACTCCTTCTTTGGTTTCCTCCAGTCTTCATCAAACTTATCCCTACTCGAGTAGCACACTTGAGCTTTTCTGTTCCCAAACTCATCTAAATGGCAGTCCTTGGTCAAGTGCGGACCACTACACCTCTCGCAACCCACTCTCATGGCATGAATTGACTGGTCCATTTGTGTTATCCTTCTATCCAAATTATTCAGCATAGCCATCACAACTGCTATTTTTTCAGTTTGGGCCCCTCCACCGACTTTGATTCCATCTTACCTAGGGTTGTGGTATTCGCAAGAGTGCTTCGCGAATTCTTCAATCAGCTCCTTCACCTCCCTTGGATTTTTCTTTGTCAAAGGTCCTTGAGAGTCAAGGAGTTGTCTCGTCATAGCGTTGACCCCATCATAGAAAATCAACATCTCTTGTTGCACATTTAGATCATGTTGAAGGCAATTTCTGAGCAAGCCCTTGTACCGCTTCCATGCTTCGTATAATGACTCCCCCGGCTGTTGCTCAAAGTTGGCTATTGCCTTCTTGAGTTTAGCTATCTTGGATGGTGGGCAAAACTGGTCCAGAAATTGCTCACGCATTTGAGCCCAAGTTGTGATTGTGCCCAGTGGAAGTGATTTTAACCACTCTTTAGCAGCTCCCTTGAAAGTAATGGGAAGCATCCTAAGCAAGAAGGTGTTTCTGTTGACATTTGGGACATTGAAGTAATCCGCAATGTCATTGACTTCATCTAAATGCTTAAAAGCATCCTTATGATCTTTCCCAAAAAATGGGATATCCTTTAGTGCAGTCAACATGTGCCCCTTCGGCTCGAATGTGGCAGTGGCAGGTATTGTGAGTTGGACTAAACTGGGACCCACATCTTCTCGGATCCACTTCTTGTAAGCTCCCATGGACATCTCTTCAATGTTTGACATCTCGTTCCTTGGCTCATTCTCGGGTTTGCTCGTAAGTTCTTCAAATTCAGGCTCGGTATCGTATTCGGATTCGGTTTGGACGGGTATTTGATCCAAGTGTTCAAAATTGCTCTTGTGCCTTGAAGATGAACTTGACTCTCCTGTCTTATTTACCGACTTCCTTGAAAATGCTGACTTTAGCTCTTGCAATGGCGTCTTCTTATCAGTTTTTTGTGAAGTGTAGCTTCTGGATCTTCAATCGGGGGCACCAAAGGCGTGTTAGATCCTCTGGTCATGAAATCCTACAAACTAAACACAATAAAAAAACGTAAAACTGAAATAGAAAAATAAACTAAAAACTAGAATTCTTAGAAACCACGTCGTGGCGTGTATCTGGCCACGTCGTGGACTCTGTGGCTAAAAAAAAATATTTAAACTTTGCTGAAAATTAACTTTTTATGGGTTTTACCCCACAAAAAGGATCGATTAACTTAATGCAAATAAATAAGCTAATAAACTCAGCCGTTCCCCGGCAACGGCGCCAAAAACTTGATGTGCACAAAAGTACACACTAATTTTAATATTTATAACCTAACAAACTTAAACTAATTATGCACTTATAGGTAGTGTACCTAGTCAGATTATAGTATAGTTTGGGTAAGTCGGGTGTCGATCACAAGGAACGGTGTTATTAATTAATCTACTTGCTATTAAATTAACCTAATTATTAACGATTTTAGAAGGGGTTTCTATCTGATTTTACAAGATCAGACGAACTTAACTCAAATTCAAACAATAAGTAAAAACACACTCTTGTCTAGTTCGAATCCACTCTGTCCTTATGGCTAGCTAATAATTATGGATTATCAAGTTTGTTTTAATTGTATTAGTAATTTAGTTCTAACTTTACAAATAATTAATTAATTCATGTCAAACTATGTATGGCCACACACAATTAAACACAAAATCAATTATGAATATGAATATGCTATGTAAGATTTATTATGTAAACGCAATTATAGTCAAAATACACGTTCTTTAGCACATCTAAGTTTATTTACTCTAGTTACTAACTAAGATTCGTCAATCCTAGCTTTAACAATTTAATGTTCACTAAATCATTAGGTAAACAAGTTTATGCATCTAATGGTCACTAAACTACACTGAACATGAGTTTAAGCAACTAAAGAAACAAACACAAGCATGCTAGGTAACTATAAATCAAACACAAGCAATTTACCAACTAAATAAATCCATAAAAATTAAGCTATTCATAAGTTAGAAGCTTCATCTAGCTAAACAAGAGTAGCTAGATTCAGCTACTCATAATAGCAACTAACACATTAACACAAATCAAAGTATTAAGAAACATATTCTCAAGTAACAAATAATTAAACTAGATTATGGACCTTCACTCTTATGGTGTTGAAACCCTCTTTCCATAACTTTTCTTCTGCTCAAAATCGCCTTCTGGAACTCCTTTCTCTAGCCAAAAGTCTCTTTTCTTCGTAATGACCAAGAGAGCTTAAATAATCTCAAAACTCACGCGCCATGTCGTGGATATACATGCCACGACGTGATCCCCAAGTTATCCGCATCGGTAAGGTCTCCTTCTCTATGCGATATTTATCTTCAAGACTACTCATGCCACGTCGTGGATATCCATGCCACGACGTGGTTTTAGTAATTTCTGTGGATTTCTTCATCTCTTGTGTTGCAAGTCTCCCATGTTCTATAGATTGTCACTTTTGGTCCCTCTCTTCGAAAATACTTCTAATTGATTGAAAATAACAATTTAAAGTCATAAGTATCATTATTCTAAACATATTATCAACTTATTAATAAAAATGTACTCAAATATTTCTTGAAAATAGGTATAAATATGGCAATATCAATCACCATCGCCCACCACCACCAACAACCACTACCTACCACTCATCACCACCACCCGCCACTACTAACACTACCCACTTCCACCAACCACTACCTACCACCACCCGTCACCCGACACCACCCACCCACCACAAAAACCACCCACCACCAACCGCCACTCGCCACCACCACCCATCACTACCCACCACCACCCGCCGCCACCACCACCACCACCCACCTACCATAACCACCACCACCCGCCACCACCATCACCGCCCAACCAACACCACCCACCTCCACCATCCACACTCACCCACCACCCACCAAAACCACCACCCATTACCACACACCACTACCACCCATCACCACCACCCCTACCCCCGCCTACAAAGATTTGTTATTGTGTTTTTGATTCATTAGTTTTTCTCGTGTATATAATCACATGTGATTATATGTATCGAATCATATATAATTTATATGTTATTAAATACATATAATCACATGTGATTAAATACACGTGAAAAACTAGTGAATCGAGAATGAAAAAATGAATATTGTCTACGTAAATCATATGTGATTAGATACATATAATTACACGTGATTATATGTATTTAATAAAATATTATTTACATGGGCCGTATTTATTTTCATGTTTTTGATTTAATAATTGACACCGTGTAAAAATCACATCTGATTATATGTAATTAATCACATATGATTTACATGGACAATATTTGTTTTTACGTGTTAATTCAATAGTTATTCTTCTGTATTTAATCACATGTGATTATATTTATTTAATCATATATGATTCGTATGGAAAATATTTATTCTTACGTCGATTCAATAATTGTTCTAATATATTTAATCACATGTGATTATATGTATTTAATAACATATGATTTATGTGGACAAGATTCATTATTTCTTTCTCAATTCAATAATTGTACTCATGTACTTAATCACATGTGATTATATGTATCAAATCGCATATGATTTATATTGATAATATTCATGATTCAATATTTTTGCTTATATAGTTAATGATATGTGATTGTATGTATTAATCACATATGATTAATGTGGAAAAAGAAAAACTATTTAATCAAAAACGCAAAAATGAATCTTATGTATAGAAATCATATGTGACTAAATGTACAAGAACAACTATTGAACAAGAACGCGAAAATGAATATTGTTCATATATTCATATCTAATTAGATACATATAATCTCATGTAATTAATCACACAAGAACAATAACTAAATCAAGAACATGAAAATAAATATTTTCCACATAAACTCTATGTTATTAGAATACATATAATCACATGTGATTATATGTATTTAATCACATATGATATATGTGGACAATATTTATCTTTGTGTTCTCGATTTAATAGTTGTTCTTGTGTATATAATCATATGTGATTATAAGTATTTAATCACATATGATTAATTTGGATAAAGATTTGCTTTTGCGTTCTTGGTTCAATATTTGTTATCGTGTATATATTTACATGTGATTGTATGTATCTAATAACATATGATTTAAATAGACAAGATTTGTTTTTTCCAAATAAAATCATATGTGATTAGAAACATATAATCACATCTGATTAAATGTATTTAATCACATATGATTAAAGTGAAAAAAACAGCAATTATTGAATCGACAACTCCTAAAAGAATCTTAGCCACATAAATCATATGTGATTAGACACACATAATCACATGTTATTTAGGTATCTGTGAACAATAACATAAAACAAGTAATGCCTACATAATAAGAGAGTTAGTACTCACCTCCTTGATCTTGAAAATTAGCTAGCATGAGCAAGACAGATCCTTTCCTTTCCGAGAACCTTGATGTGTGTGAAACCAACTAGTTTTAAACCTACTTTTAATTATAAACTAAACACACAAAGGCAGTGGACCTATCAATTGTGGTATAGCTAAATAAGCAGGGTATCGAACACAGGGAACGGTAAATTAAAACTAAAAACTAATTCTATCTAAATTAATTAATAAGTAGGGGTTTTCTCTAGTTTTACAAGACTAGAAACTTACTAACTATCACTTAATTTAAAAAACTACAAAAGCAAAGAATTAACTAGATTCAATAATGGGAAGGAACTTCTGTTTAGTTCAACTCAATTGATCCTATGGTTGATTTCATGGTAATAGTGTAATTGCTTAATTCTTTTATTGGCTACCGACTCTAATGATTAGCTTCGCGTTCGCTACACTAACCCTTAGTAAAATAACTAACTCAAACAGTGATCAGTTGTCTAATTTAATTAAATTCACTAGATTAATTATTCGGGTTAATTTAGACTTGCAATAATTAACTAATTTGGTCCTTTAGTTAATTTCTTGTTGATGGTTATCACACAAGCTCACACATGAATTTACTTAATTTTCTTATTAATTCTAGTTTCATGTTCATTAATCCTAGACATATGATGAAGTGGTCACGTAAACATATGAGGTTGATAATCAAAAGATGTTCATGCTATTTAATTACCTTCCTATTAACAGAAAATTAATTATCATTCACACGCAAGGTTCTTTAGCAAGCTAAAAATAACAAAAATCACCAATATTTAATTAATCCTACCAATAATCAAACCATAGTCTCAATTTTGTATCCCCAAACAGAAGTTTAAGAGTTTTAGCTCATGATTGAAGTAAATAACAGCAAATAAACGAATTCTAATTGTCTAGCCATAATGGAAAACAAAAGATTAAGTAGAATGATGAAATTTGCCTCAAATCTCCTTCGGGATTGGATTCTAGGTTGTATCTTCATTCTCCAAGGTTCTTCTGGCTCTTTAATCGCAGCTAATCTCTCCAGAAGGGTTTCAGAATTCTCTCCTTTTCGATATGAGGAGTTATCTTTATATATGCGAAACGACTTGTCGAGTCAGGTGCCGACTCGCCGAGTCCATCTCTCAGTCCTCGTATACGATAAGTCTCTGGGTCTCTGAGTCTTTATCTTCTCGAATATTCGCTCAGACTCGCCGAGTAGTCGACCCTACTCACCGAGTAGGTGTTGTTTTTGGTGGTTTTCTTCTTTGTTCAATTCCCGAGCTCCCAACCGCTTCTCCTTCTTCCTTTTTCTTCCGAGCTTCACTTTTGGACTAAAAACATAATTCAAACACTTTTAAGTACCTTTTGTCCATGAAATGCAATAAATTAGCTAATAAATGATAAAAAAATCTATACTTAATATGAACTAAATATGCAAATATCAAAATATTCCACACTTGAATTTTGCTTGCCCCCAAGCAAAACTGAATTTCAACACATTAGAATCACAAATGACAACTCCAATCTAACCCAACCATTATGCCAAGACCACAACGAATACATTTGTGTCTAAAATTTTTCCTAAATACCCCCATACTCCAAATAATCACAATCCTCATAAACATTCACCCACTTATCCCGAACAATGCTCATTTTATGCATCCCTCCGAATCCTTCCGCATAAAACCTCCTATCCTCAAGGTATTTTTAGTTGAGCAACCCAAGCATACATAATCTAGAAAAAATTACAACTTTTTTTTGATACCACTATGGAGCTCTTTTTGGAATTCTTCACTTCTTTGATAATTTGTCTTTGATTCTTGAATTCACCATCTTTTTTATTTTTGGTATCTTCAACTTTTTGAATCTTCGGAATTTTGATCTTTTGATCTTTACTTTAACGGCTCCAAAATTCTTACAACTTTTCTTGTAATTCTCTTTATTTTTAAACATGTACCTTACTTTTTTTTTCACTCAAAACCCTACATGCATAAGCAGGGCGCTCAACCTCAACCTTTATTGGCTAACGATAATATTTTTCCTGGAAACATTTCTGGTACATGATGCTAAACATATTGCATCCTTCAAACTAAGCAGGGTCGTGTTTTTGTCGCATGATTTCACTAGAATTAGGGAAGCCACAAATGCACTAGAACGTATATAGGCTCAACTAAACATTTGGGTCTTCATGCAATTATCCACACAACTCTAACATGGAATCCTAATTTAATTTTTACCAAAATTTCCTAAATTAACCCCTAAGTCACATTTTTGGTATGCAAATTTTAAAAATTAACCTATATATTAGGACTCTATATTTACTAAGATGACATTAACCCCCTACCCCACACTTAATTTATGCAATGTCCTCATTGCATATTATGCATGATAAAGAACAAAATAAAAAAGGAATTGGAACAAACTCCCCTGGGGTAGCAGTTGCTAGGTCGACATCTTCATTCTTCAACTCTATCTTCAATTGACTTTAGTCATGGAAATAGCTCATCCATATCTTGGGCATCAAATCACATGTGGGCAGCTCCAAATAGGCAAGAAAAATACTGTAAAGTCTTCAAGAATCAATATGGAAGAATAAATGGTCAAGTGGTATATTCAACAGCATCAAATCAGCAGCCTTTTTGGTATAAAAATGAGTGACTCGTCGAGTCATATAAGCGACTCGACGAGTATAGTCGCGAACAGCTTCGAAAGTGCGAAAATACAAGGCGACTCGTCGATTCAGTTAAATGCACTCGGCAAGTAGACCGCTGGGTGGAAAAAATTTACATTCTACATTTGTTCCAGCTTTTGACAAATCTTCAAAACTTCTAGACTCATTTACTCATGTCCCTAAGGACCGGACTCGACACCTTAACTCTAACTCCGCCCTTTCTTGACTCTTTTCCACTCTTTATTTTTCTTTCTCTCTCAAAATCTAGACCCTTTTATGCAAGCATTCCTAATCCAAAATCTGAAAGTAACCAAGGCAAATTAGACATCAAGCATAAAAAATAAAAGTCTTAACTCAAACACACCAAAGAAAACAAAATAAATTAAATTTTTCAACAAAGCATAAAAAATAATAAAAAAAACTAATCCTCCACCTCATCATCATGATCATGAGCAGCTCCACTTACACTAGCTCCACTCATCTGTAACATCCCGGAATATCAAGAGTAAAGTTGAAGGGCTAAAAGAGTAAATTGGAAAGGGGAACTCGGCGAGTCCATGGGTGGACTCAGCGAGTAGGGTCGCGACTTTGGTCGCGTGTTAAGTGGCCGACTCGACGAGTCAGCGGATGGACTCGGCGAGTAGGCGCTGAGTGGAGAAAACCCTAAATCCGGAGGATGAGCCCTATATAAAGAACATTATACCCTCTCCCCAACCTCTTTACCATCTGTTGAAGTCCAAATAGCCCTAAGATGTGATTGTGAGGGATTAGAGTGCAATTGGAGCTTGGAGAAGTGGTTGTTGAAGAAATCTTGAAGGAGAAGAGACTTGGATCAAAGGGCTTTGTGTAACGCCTGCGTTTCAGGGCTAAGCATTTTTGTCAATGTAATAGTCTAGGTCAACTCTTGTAACTCTTTTTGAAGTAATAAAGATGAAATATTTGAGTATTATGTGAATTATGTGTATTTATGTGCTTATAATTTAATTATAAATGTATAATTAATAAATAATAAAAATAAGCTTCAAAATTAAAGTGTAAGATAAGCCTGATATCTCTACATAAAGTTGTAGAATATGTCTCAAGGTTTCCGTGCATATAAGGAACGTCGAAATCCGAGTTATAACGAAGAAGTTATGACCCGTCGAAGTTTCGCGACAGAACCGGCACGATACCGGGAAGCGTGGATAGTGAACTTACGATAGAGCGAGATTTAGCCTTAGCAATCTAAACGAAAGTCGTAGAATATGTTAAACTAAGAACATCGATAAAAAGAACGCCCAAATCTGACTTCGTATGAAGAAGTTATGATTTTTCGAAGTTTCGGAATAGCAGTGTACAGCCCGAAATTCGAATATTAGATCGAGCGGTTTTTAGCCGACACGACCTGAACGAGAATCGAAGATCTCATTAAGAGTAGCGTAATGAGAAAAAGATGGGTGAAAACGGATGTCGGATGAAGAAGTTATGAGGATTTAACGGACCAATCGTGTCCCGGCCCGTTAATAATATAAAATTTAAAATCGAGCCAAAATTAGCCGACGAAGTCTAAACGAAAGTTGTAGAGTACGTTCCCACCTTCGCGTGGATATAAAGAACGTCGAAAACGGAGGTCGTACGCGAAAGTTATGAATTTCTAAAGATGAGCATGCAATTTGCGAAATCTGATGCGAAACTGGTGACGTGGCGCGTTGTGGGCCGTCCGATGAAGTCTCAGATCTCGCTTCGGATCATGCCACGAAGCCTCGCTATTACGCCCCGCGTACGAAGAAGCTACGCCCCGCGTAACCTCGGTCTTATCCGGTCCGAAGAGGCTAACAGTTGGAGTCGGTCTGGCACTCTTATCCGATGACTACGCCCCACGTAGGTCCGAGGTACGCCTAGCGTACCGAGGCCTCGCAGGGCTATAAAAGGAGGCCGATTTTCCTTCATTTTTCACACCTTTTTCACTTCTCTCTCTAACTTCTTTCTCTATCTACAACCCCAAAACACCTCTAAACCCTAGTTTTTCGGTTTCGAAACGCTGCTCCAATCAAGTCCCGGTTCTCGATAAAATTCGCTGTAAGTGTGCTACGCTTACGCAATTTTTAATATAGCTTTCAAATAATTATAGGAATGTTATT
Organism: Lactuca sativa; assembly: GCF_002870075.4. Lineage (NCBI taxonomy): Eukaryota > Viridiplantae > Streptophyta > Magnoliopsida > Asterales > Asteraceae > Lactuca > Lactuca sativa. The sequence continues at coordinate 15,269,603 of NC_056630.2, read as the reverse complement.
AGGTCCTTAAAATAATTATTTGGGCTATTATTATGAGTTATATCGAGTATTATTAACGCTTAATAATACTCGGACTAATTAATTTGTCGCGGTTATCGCTAAACTAAACCCTAGTGGTATCGATACTAGGTTTTATCGAAGGAATATAATTTTGAGAGTATCGAAGCGCTGTCCGAGTGCTGAGTCACCACCTAATCAGGTGAGTGCATAGTTACTTTCAGCTTACACATAGATATGAAGTATTTTATATAAATTATGTGCTATGTGTGCATATTATCTGAATACTTGCTATCTATGCTGGATGAACATTGTTATACATGTTTTCAATGATTTAAACTGTATATGTATTTTATATCTACGAAAATGTTGGGGTAAAACATGGGTAGATGTAATAGCTGATGTGTGATAAAATGATGAGAGGCCTCGATGTTGATGTTGTTGTTTCTGTCATCTAGCGGAGTATGGATGACAACCACGGACTCTTCTAGACAGTCCAGTGGAACACTAGCAGGCTCGCAACCTGTAGGTGTTTGTGAACGATGTGTTCACCAGTGTACTCCATCCCCCACATGGTTGCCTTTAGGACATTTATTGCTGAGGAATCCCCTTAGCAGTAGTGTCCGTCCCGATGATGATCCTTAGGCTAGGTCCCTTATGATAGGTGTTTAGGGACGTAAAGTGAGGATAACGGGAACGGGTAATCGGGTTATTGTTGATTGAATTAATAAACTTATTTATTGTGGGTTGAAAACCCTATGTGCTCACCAGGCTCCCAAGCCTGACCCACTCAGTTTTATGTATTACAGGTAGTGGCGCATGACCATAGATGTGATGTTTTGGACGAGGGATTACGGATATAGGCCTGTAGATATGAAATAATGTAGTAAGGCTTATATTGTACTGTTTATGCTTTTGATCTGTACGAACATGACATCCCGAGTCTTTTAATGAAATACATTTCTATGGAAATGCTTTTGATAAATCTTTATCATATTTTTGTTTTGGGACAAATTCCGCAACACTTTCATTTAAAATGTAACTCTGATTTTTAAACAAAGCATAAACAAACCGGTCTTTTCTGGCCGTGATTTTGGGGAAGTCACAGTTGGTATCAGAGCATTAGTTTAAGCGAACTAGGAATTTGTAGGATTTCTAGACTTAAACTTAGAATGCTAAGCGATGATTGTGAGGTGTGAGCACTAGCTTATTTTAGGAATTGTGCCTAAAATGCTTTTATGTGCTAAATGCTTTGTGCATAATATGCTGTTAATGGTTCGGATCTATGGTCTGTTGCCGACCGGATCTGGAAACCTTATGTGTTTAGGATTCTAAACGTACGACTACGATATTAGAACTAGCATGTAAACGTTTCGGAGTGATAAGGACGATTTAAACGTCTATCCTAAATAAAGATCTAAATTCACCTTATTCGGTGTATAGATCAAGATGGCAAGGACCCGTAGCGGAAACGTAAACGCGAATGGAGATAGGAACCAACCCCCAGTGGTTCAACAAATACCTGTTGTAGAAGAAGTTGCACTTGAACCAGTCACGATGGCCGGAGTGCAAGCGATGATCCAGGCTATGTTGGATCGTCAAATGGAGGAAACCAGACGTTTGCTCCAGCAAAATCGAGAGGAAGAGACTATTCAGATCGAACAGCCCGAGTTGAACGAAGGGCAGACTGAGGAGGGAAACTATAGTGGGACTGTTGGTCAAGCCAACCCACCGATAGTTAGGCAAAACCACCAGGATGGAGGAAATGACGGATGTGGATGCAAATACAAGGATTTCATGGCATCCAAGCCACCGAGTCTATCTGGAAGCCCGACACCGGTGGAAGTCATGAACTGGATCTCTGAAATGGAGACGATGTTTGAGAGTTGCGAGTGTAGCAACAGGCAGAAGACCGCTCTCGCGGTTCCTTTGTTGAAATCTGGAGTACTAAGCTGGTGGAAGCTACTAGCTGACTCAATGCCCAAAGGTGAAGCAAGCAAGATGTCGTGGGAGGATTTTCTGGTACAGTTGAAGATGCAATACTGCTCTGAGCAGGATCTTCTGGAAATCAACAACGAATTCCAGAATCTGAAGAAGGGAAGAATGAGCGTTACGGAATACGCTGCAAGCTTTACTGAGAAAATGAAGCTTGTTCCTCACCTCGTCCCAACTGAACTCTCCAAGGTTAACAAATTTGCCCTCGGATTACCAGCGGACTTCGGTCCAATGGTCAAGCAATCTACCACTCTGAAAGCCGCCATCTGGGCTGCTAAGAATGTGGAGACCCAGATACGAGAGAAGGGTCTGGAGAGAGCAGAAGTGGGAGAGAAAAGGAAATTTGACGGATCCTCAAGGTCCGGTAAGAAGGGTAGATTCTCGAAGTTTGGTTCGAGAGGAGGAGGATCAGAAGCGAAGTGGTGTGACAAGTGCAAGAAAAAGCACTCTGGGAAGTGTGATGGAGGGGTCACTTGTTACAATTGCGGAAAGCCTGGGCACTACGCCAATGAATGCACCCTCAACCAGAAAGCCTGTTATGGGTGCAATGAAGAAGGGCACATTTTGAAGGACTGCCCGAAGAAGAAGGAGACAGGAAGACCCAACATACCACCGAAGCCGAAGGCAAGAGCCTTCCAGATGACGCTCGAGGCTGCAAAGGAGGCAGCAGACGTCGCTTCAGGTACCTTTCTTGTAAATGGTTTGCCTGCAAATATACTATTTGATTCCGGAGCCAACTACTCCTTTGTATCGCATAAATTTGGTGGGAAATTAGCATTGCCTGTAGAAAAACTAGATAATACCCTGATTGTAGAAGTTGCCAGTGGCAAATTCGTACCTGTTAGTAATCGTATTAGGAACATCGTCATTGACCTAAACGGAAACGAATTCAATGAAGAGCTATTACCCATAGAGTTAAACGGTTTCGACATCGTCTTGGGTATGGATTGGCTTAGCGCCAACGATGCTGAGATTCAATGCCGAAAGAAGATAGTAAAGGTAAACCCACTCGAAAAAGAATCATTTATGGTGTACGGGGACAAACGCAGAGTGAATTCTGGAATCATCTCCCTGATGAAAGCCAGGAAATGTTTGTCAAAGGGATGTGCATCATACTTGGCATTCGTAATCGATGCCAAGAAGGAGAAGAAAGAGGTGCAGAATATACCGGTTGTGTGTGATTATCCGGAAGTCTTTCCCGAAGATCTTCCCGGATTACCACCTGATAGACAAGTGGAGTTTCGTATAGACTTGTTACCAGGAACGACACCGACAGCAAAAGCACCTTACCGATTAGCACCGACGGAGATGAAGGAGCTCATGACGCAACTTCAGGAGCTGTTGGACAACGGTTTTATCCGACCTAGTTCATCACCCTGGGGAGCTCCGGTGTTATTCGTAAAGAAGAAGGACGGAAGCATGAGGATGTGCATAGACTACCGAGAGCTGAATAAGGCAACGGTGAAGAACAAGTATCCATTGTCGAGGATTGACGACCTATTCGATCAGCTGCAAGGTTCGAGCTACTTCTCAAAGATCGATCTTAGGTCAGGATATCATCAGCTGAAGGTGAGAGAGCAGGATATTGAAAAGACTGCATTCAGAACAAGATATGGACACTACGAGTTCTTGGTTATGTCATTTGGACTAACCAATGCTCCTGCAGCATTCATGGATTTGATGAATAGGGTTTGTAAACCATTCCTCGATAAATCCGTGATAGTGTTCATCGACGACATTCTGATCTACTCAAAAAGCCAAGAGGAGCATGGCAAGCATCTACGGGAAGTGTTGGAAGTATTAAAGAAGGAGAAGCTTTACGCAAAGTTCTCCAAATGCGACTTTTGGATACGGGAAGTCCAATTCTTGGGTCATGTGGTTAACCAAGAAGGGATAATGGTTGACCCAGCAAAAATCGAAGTTGTAATGAAGTGGGAACGTCCAAAGAGTCCCACGGAGATTCGAAGCTTTCTAGGATTAGCCGGATATTACCGACGATTTATCCAAGGCTTTTCTTCGATAGATGCTCCATTAACAGCTTTGACTCATAAAGGAGCTACGTATACGTGGAGTGAGAAACACGATGAGGCATTCGAGAAGCTAAAGAAGAAGTTATGTGAAGCACCGATACTTTCTCTACCCGATGGAGTCGAAGATTTCGCGGTTTATAGTGACGCTTCTGGAGTCGGCTTGGGTTGTGTTCTGACCCAAAGAGAAAAGGTGATAGCATACGCATCTCGACAATTGAAAGAACACGAAAAGAACTACCCCACTCATGATCTAGAGTTGGCAGCGGTAGTTTTTGCCTTAAAGATATGGAGGCATTACCTCTACGGCACGAAGTGCAAGCTCTTCACTGATCATAAGAGTCTCCAGTATCTCTTTAATCAGAAGGAGTTAAACATGAGGCAACGACACTGGCTAGAACTTCTCAAGGACTACGACTGTGAGATACTTTACCACCCAGGTAAAGCAAATATTGTTGCTGATGCTCTCAGTCGGAAAGTCAATCTTGAAAGGAAAAGGCCAAGAGCGTTAAGAATTGAAGTCGTCTCAACGATTGTGGAAAGTATCAGGAAAGCTCAAGAAGAAGCTTTAGAGAAAAATGACCGAAAGGAAGAACGTTTGGGAAGAACGTTAGTGTTCGGTACAAACAGTCGAGGACTGAAGGTATTCCAAGATCGAATTTGGGTACCTAAGACGGGAGGAATAAGAGATCTTCTGATGGAAGAAGCACACAAGACCATGTACTCAATTCATCCCGGTAGCACTAAAATGTATAGGGACCTAAAACCCTACTACTGGTGGCCGACGATGAAGCTCGATGTTGCGAAGTATGTGGCCGAGTGCGTAACATGTGCGAGGGTTAAGGCACAACATCAGAAACCGTATGGGAGTTTAGAACCTTTACCTGTACCCATGGGTAAATGGGAAGACATCACCATGGATTTTGTGACTAAACTGCCCAGGACGAAGAACGGTCACGACATGATTTGGGTAGTCGTGGATGGTTTCACCAAGAGTGCACACTTCATAGCAGCCAACGAGAAGTGGTCTATGGATAAGCTCGCAAATGCTTACGTGAAGGAAATTGTAAGACTTCACGGTGTTCCTCTTACGATTGTATCAGATCGTGATAGTCGTTTCACGTCAAGGTTTTGGAGGAGTCTACAAGAGGAGTTGGGTACAAAGTTATGTTTGAGTACTGCTTACCATCCGCAAACTGATGGCCAGAGCGAAAGAACGATTCAGACACTGGAAGATATGCTGAGAGCATGTACCCTCGAGTTCCAAGGGAATTGGGACAAGCACTTACCTCTGGTAGAATTCTCCTACAACAATAGTTTTCACTCGAGCATCAAGATGGCACCTTACCAAGCCTTGTATGGACAAAAGTGTCGTACGCCGTCTTGTTGGCTTGAAGCCGGAGAGAAGCAGTTTATGGGCCCCGAGATAGTCCATGAGACTGCTGAGAAGTTGAAGGTGATTAGGGAAAGAATGTTAGCAGCTCAGGATCGTCAGAAGAGCTATGCTGACAAGAAAAGACGACCGATAACCTTCGAGGTTGGGGATTCCGTTCTGCTTAAAGTCTCACCGTGGAAGGGACTTATACGATTTGGGAAACGAGGAAAGTTGAGTCCAAGGTTTATTGGACCGTTCAAAGTTCTTCAGAAGATTGGGAACCAAGCTTACAAGCTGGAATTGCCCGAAGAACTCAATGGTATTCATAACACTTTCCATGTGTGTTATTTGAGGAAATTCATGGGAGATGTTCCCGACATAATTCCAATCTCAGAGTTAAGGATGGATGAGAATAAAAGGCTGATCGAAGAGCCTGAGGCAATTGTTACGACGCAAGATGGTCGACTTGGTGCTAGTCCGATGGAAACATTCGAATGGGCCGAATCTCACTTGGGAAACAGAGGATGACATGATGAGTCGCTATCCACATCTGTTTGCTGATGCATGATTCCGGGACGGAATCATCCTAAGGGGGAGAGAATTGTAACGCCCGGGTTTCAGGGCTAAGCATTTTTGTCAATGTAATAGTCTAGGTCAACTCTTGTAACTCTTTTTGAAGTAATAAAGATGAAATATTTGAGTATTATGTGAATTATGTGTATTTATGTGCTTATAATTTAATTATAAATGTATAATTAATAAATAATAAAAATAAGCTTCAAAATTAAAGTGTAAGATAAGCCTGATATCTCTACATAAAGTTGTAGAATATGTCTCAAGGTTTCCGTGCATATAAGGAACGCCGAAATCCGAGTTATAACGAAGAAGTTATGACCCGTCGAAGTTTCGCGACAGAACCGGCACGATACCGGGAAGCGTGGATAGTGAACTTACGATAGAGCGAGATTTAGCCTTAGCAATCTAAACGAAAGTCGTAGAATATGTTAAACTAAGAACATCGATAAAAAGAACGCCCAAATCTGACTTCGTATGAAGAAGTTATGATTTTTCGAAGTTTCGGAATAGCAGTGTACAGCCCGAAATTCGAATATTAGATCGAGCGGTTTTTAGCCGACACGACCTAAACGAGAATTGAAGATCTCGTTAAGAGTAGCGTAACGAGAAAAAGATGGGTGAAAACGGATGTCGGATGAAGAAGTTATGAGGATTTAATGGACCAATCGTGTCCCGGCCCGTTAATAATATAAAATTTAAAATCGAGCCAAAATTAGCCGACGAAGTCCAAACGAAAGTTGTAGAGTACGTTCCCACCTTCGCGTGGATATAAAGAACGTCGAAAACGGAGGTCGTACGCGAAAGTTATGAATTTCTAAAGATGAGCATGCAATTTGCGAAATCTGATGCGAAACTGGTGACGTGGCGCGTTGTGGGCCGTCCGATGAAGTCTCAGATCTCGCTTTGGATCATGCCACGAAGCCTCGCTATTACGCCCCGCGTACGAAGAAGCTACGCCCCGCGTAACCTCGGTCTTATCCGGTCCGAAGAGGCTAACAGCTGGAGTCGGTCTGGCACTCTTATCCGATGACTACGCCCCGCGTAGGTCCGAGGTACGCCCAGCGTACCGAGGCCTCGCAGGGCTATAAAAGGAGGCCGATTTTCCTTCATTTTTCACACCTTTTTCACTTCTATCTCTGACTTCTTTCTCTCTCTACAACCCCAAAACACCTCTAAACCCTAGTTAAGCCCCTTAGTACCCTAGGGAAGCCCCGAGGCTCCCGGAGTCCCGAGAAAAAAGAGTTTTTCGGTTTCGAAACGCTGCTCCAATCAAGTCCCGGTTCTCGATAAAATTCGCTGTAAGTGTGCTACGCTTACGCAATTTTTAATATAGCTTTCAAATAATTATAGGAATGTTATTAGGTCCTTAAAATAATTATTTGGGCTATTATTATGAGTTATATCGAGTATTATTAACGCTTAATAATACTCGGACTAATTAATTTGTCGCGGTTATCGCTAAACTAAACCCTAGTGGTATCGATACTAGGTTTTATCGAAGGAATATAATTTTGAGAGTATCGAAGCGCTGTCCGAGTGCTGAGTCACCACCTAATCAGGTGAGTGCATAGTTACTTTCAGCTTACACATAGATATGAAGTATTTTATATAAATTATGTGCTATGTGTGCATATTATCTGAATACTTGCTATCTATGCTGGATGAACATTGTTATACATGTGTTCAATGATTTAAACTGTATATGTATTTTATATCTATGAAAATGTTGGGGGTAAAACATGGGTAGATGTAATAGCTGATGTGTGATAAAATGATGAGAGGCCTCGATGTTGATGTTGTTGTTTCTGTCATCTAGCGGAGTATGGATGACGACCACGGACTCTTCTAGACAGTCCAGTGGAACACTAGCAGGCTCGCAACCTGTAGGTGTTTGTGAACAATGTGTTCACCGGTGTACTCCATCCCCCACATGGTTGCCTTTAGGACATTTATTGCTGAGGAATCCCCTTAGCAGTAGTGTCCGTCCCGATGATGATCCTTAGGCTAGGTCCCTTATGATAGGTGTTTAGGGACGTAAAGTGAGGATAACGGGAACGGGTAATCGGATTATTGTTGATTGAATTAATAAACTTATTTATTGTGGGTTGAAAACCCTATGTGCTCACCAGGCTCCCAAGCCTGACCCACTCAGTTTTATGTATTACAGGTAGTGGCGCATGACCATAGATGTGATGTTTTGGACGAGGGATTACGGATATAGGCCTGTAGATATGAAATAATGTAGTAAGGCTTATATTGTACTGTTTATGCTTTTGATCTGTACGAACATGACATCCCGAGTCTTTTAATGAAATACATTTCTATGGAAATGCTTTTGATAAATCTTTATCATATTTTTGTTTTGGGACAAATTCCGCAACACTTTCATTTAAAATGTAACTCTGATTTTTAAACAAAGCATAAACAAACCGGTATTTTCTGGCCGTGATTTTGGGGATGACACACTTTGCAAGGATCCAAATTAATCTTCTCTTGGAGCTTCCTTTTGAGGTGTTATTTCATTGTTTGAGCTGCTATTATCTAGATTCATCATTTTTGGAGGTGGTAGAGATCATATCCTTTGGTGTATTGGAGTTTAGAGGTTAGATCTGAGGTTGCTACCTCATATCTGGAATGGAGAAGGGTTGGAATGCATAGAAGTCCCTGTTTGTGAGTGATTGATGGAGCTATCTTGTCCCAAACCCAAACCCTAGAGTGAAAATGCCTAGATCTCCTTGGATTCACGTAAAGATTGCCACTTTACGTGATGGATGGCCTTAGGAGGGGTAGATCTATGGTTTGGATCATCTGCATGGCTTGGAAAGCCTCTGTATGGATTCAGATCCGGTGGTACTCGGCGAGTCACATGGGTAGACTTGGAGAGTTTCTTGAAGATAGGCTGGAACTCGACGAGTTGGAAGAAAAACTTGGCGAGTTGGATGAAGATGGCCTGGAAATCGGCGAGTTGGAAGAATAACTCGGCGAGTAGGTTGAAGATAGTCGTAGACTCGACAAGTCTGTTCTTGGACTCGGCGAGTCTGGTCGTGGGGTCTAAGTTTCTTTTGGTAGAGCTGTGACTCGGTGAGTCAAGGGATGACTCGGTGAGTTGTGTGTGAGTGGACTCAGAGTTGTTGGACTCGGCGAGTCTCGAGGTGACTCGGCGAGTTGAGTCGCAGATTGGGGAATTTCTGAGCATGGGGACTCGGCGAGTCATCGGGTTGACTCGGGGAGTAGAGTCAGTCAGGGGTTGACTTTTACTTTGACCAAGGGTTGACCAGTGATTTCCAGGGGCATTTTGGTAATTGTTAGATATTCTTTTGAGTTTAGTGCCTTGGTGGTTGTCCAGTGGTGGAGATCGTATCAGTGACCGGAGCAGCTTGGGTTATCTGTTTAGTCGGCAGTTTCGAGGTGAGTTATCCTCACTATATCGACAGGGTCTAAGGCACCAAGGCTGGCCCTTTATCGGATTGAGATCCGGGTATTTGTTGTTATGTTATTGCTTTGATATGTTTGCATCCTGGTAGCTAGGATGGTATATGTTAGAGACCTGGTTAAGGTCGGTTCCCTGATAGGTAGGGTGATGCTATGTTAGTGACCGGTTAGGTCGGTATCCTGGTTAGGATGATGATATGTTATGTGATCTGTTTGATCGGCTTGTTGACTATGAATGCTTATATGATTGTATGTTTATGTGCACATGGTTGTTTAGACTGGAGTTGGGTTGAGGCGGGTCCTGCTTTGTGCTATAGACCAAGATACCCAGGGCGGACCGGTTGTCCCGAAGGCCCAACGAGCGGTCCGGATAGGCTGTAGGCCCCAAGAGGGCGGACCTGACGTGCCGAGGCTCGGAGAGTGGACCAGGCCGACTGAAGGCCCGGTGCGGGCGGACCAGTCATACTGTAGACTTAGAGAGTGGACCAGGTGAATTGAAGGCCCGGTGCGGGCGGACCAATCACACTGCAGACTCGATGTATGTGGCTAGATTCGGAGAGTGGACTAGGTGGATTGAAGGCCCGGTGCAAGCGGACCAATCACACTGCAGACTCGAGGTATATGGTTAGACTCGGAGGGTGGACCAGGTGGACTGTTGGCCGGTGCGGCGAACCAGTCACACAGTAGACCCGAAGTGCATGGCTGTTCTGTGATCGGATATGTTATGGCATGTTATGCGTGTATGGTGTATGTGGTTGGTATTTTGGGGATATCTCACTAAGCTTTCGGGATTACAATTGTGGTTTAATGTTTTTCAGGTTCTTCAGGAGACCGTGGCAAGGTGATGGAGTGATCGTACCGCTCCTCATGTTTTTGTCTGTATGTTTTCTCTAGGGCGTGGTGGTAGTACTTCATACAAATATGGGTAGGTGTGGATGGTAGTATGGTCCCGTACTACTGGAAGCACATGACCCATATGCGTATCAGGGAAACCATGACCTCTAGGGTTGGGTTGAGAATTGGTTCCTAGATTAGTGGTAAGTGTCTGAGATTTCTGTGGTGTTTTTCAGTATGGAAATTCCGAGACATGCTGGGAGTGGATCGGGGTCAGGATCGGGAGCAGGAGAGGGAGTTCCGGGTAGGTCAGTACCGCCCGAGGTTATTGGTCAGATGAGCACGTGCGAGTTGGATGCGAGGATTCGTGAGATCCTGCATGATGAGGTTGTTGCGTTGTTCTGGGCCGAGTTGCTGGAACTGTTTGGGTCGATCAAGACCGCCATGGTTGAGTATTTTGATGAGCGCTATGCAGCTCTCACACAGACGGCTGCCACGGCGGCTACAGCGGCTGTAGTAGCGGCAGGGGGAGGAGCTGGTCGGGGTTTTCAGTATCGGGACTTCGATAATACGAAGCCTCCCACATTTGATGGAGTTTAGGACCTGATTGTTGCTATGAGATGGTTATCGGAGGTGGAGGGGTGTTTCTTCACGTGTTCATGCCCTGCTGATCAGAGGGTGAGGTGTGCTCTGAACCTGTTCAGGCTCGGGGCGAAGGATTGGTGGAGATTGACAACGGGGTCAAATTCGGATGCACAGAGGGCTGCGGTTTCGTGGGATCAGTTCAGGGAGATGTTCAGCACTCGTTATGTTCCGCGAGTTGAGAGAGAGAGATTAGCTCAGGAATTCCTTGAGCTGAAGTAGGGTTCGGAGTCGGTGACTGAGATCACCAGGATGTTCACTGAGAGGGCGATGTTCTGCCCTGAGTTTGCTTCGGAGCAGGTTCAGATGTCTCGATATCTGAGCATGCTCAAGAGGGATAGCAGACAGTTTGTGTCTACGCAGAGGTGCGAGACTTTGTTGGAGTTGTAGGAGGCCAACATGCGGCGTGAGTTAGAGATTGAGTTGCAGTTGCGTGAGCTGAGGCAGGCTCCGGTGCAGTCGCAGCCGGCGCCAAAACGGTCCAAGACCGTTGATTCTAGAGTGGGAGACCTGAGTAGCTACACTTGTGGGAAGTGTGGGGGGAGCCACACCAAAGTTTGTAGGTCCAGTGGTGCATGCCGCAAGTGCGGAAAGGAGGGGCACTATGCGAGGGATTGTTGGCAGTCAGCGCCGGTTCGGGATTTGAGGATTTGTTATCATTTTCATCAGGTTGGACATTTGAGGGTCAAATGTCCACAGCTCGCTGCAGGACCGGTGCAGGATCCAGCACCGGCTACTTTGAGGATCACGGGTGGAGGTCAGGGTGGAGCGGAGCCCCCAAGGGCTCAGGGTCGTGCTTTTCAGCTTACAGCAGAGGAGGTCAGAGCAGTGCCGGATGCAGCTGCGGGTATGTTTCTTTCTTGATGCCTTGTTTATCTTATGGTTATTGTGGAGTATTGTGTATCTGCTAGTCTCATTGTGTGGTTTTCGGTGCGGTATTCGTTGTTTTTGAGGGTTGTGGTTTGGTTATGGGTTATTGTTTGGGAATTTCGTTGGTTATCATTCATGGGGGTTATTAGTGGAAATCCGACGTCTGATTTGAGGGATGGGTAGCTTCTACATTCTGAGGAATGGTTAGCTGCAGATTGAGTTTCTTTTGAGCTCGGGTCGATCAGCGTTGATATGTGTTTTTGTGATGGGTGTTTGCGCTTGCGGGACGCAGTTCGCGTGTAAGTGATTGTTTTGTGTAAGGTTGTTGAGGGAGGTCGATAATGGCAACCGGTGATTGTTAGTCAGTACTAAGTGGGGGAGAATTGGAAAATTCTCCGGAAGATCGATGAGCATGTGAGGTTGTTTAGCTGTTAAGGATTCAGCAGTGTTCTGTCAGCCAAGAGCATAGGCTGGTATGAGTAAGTGACAGGCATGCGGGGCGGCATACAGACCAAGGGTATTTGATTGTGGAGGGCCTGGGATCAAGCCGGGATCGAGTTCGTATGATGGAGATAGAGTTCGGAACCCCTAGAGGGCTAGAACAATATGCATGGGAGGATTTCCCAGAGAGATAACTCGGAATGAGGAATGATGGTTGAGCGGTCCGGATAGACTGAAGGCCGGTCGGCGTACCAGTCAGGCCGAAGGTTTAGAGAACGGTCCAACCAGACTGAAGGCACTGGAGGGCGGTCCAGATTTGCGGAAGGTTCTGAGAGTGGTCCAGATTGGTTGAAGGCCTGGTGAGGCGGTCCAGTCATGCTGAAGACTCTGCAGGTATTGTTAGATCGGTTCGAGGATATGGATTGTGTATATTGCGGTGTGATAACATTAGAAGGTCTGGCCCCGGGTATTGATCTTGATTAGTGGAGATAGTGCATTGGCTTGAGAGTCCCTGTGAACAGAGTCAGAGCCTGTGTGTTGGATGGATAGCGGTTACGCTATGAAGGAGTGGTGTAGCATTGGGCGAGCGTCGTGGCACTTGTGGTAGTGTCGAGGCAGCCAAGTGGTTTTCCTTGGTAAGGAAAGGGAAGAATGTAGCTCCGAGAGGGAGTGTAAGTTCATGGAAGTGAAAGCAGCAGTGCAAAGTTGTGATTGGCGTAATCCAAGTATGGTCATTGAGCAGCGTGTTTGCGGCAGTGGAATGGAATCACATTCGGATTGGATGTATGCTGAGGTCACCGAAGGAATTCCGAGGGTGTAGAGCCAAGAGGCTCGGAAGGGATGCAGGGATGGAGTCTTGGATTCCCAGTTGATTTTGATCAAGGAATGGAGTATGTAATGGTGGTTCACCATGGGGGGTGTTGGAGGTGTCGTTAGTGTGACGGGTTTCCCTAACCCGAGAGTACTAGAGCTAGTGCAGCATGTGCATACGATTGTAAGAAGAGGACTCATGGAAGTTGCTCTGAGGCTGAAGAGTGTGTCTTCCTGTCAGCGTGGAATGGATAGGGTTGGACTCGGCTCGGGAATCCGGTGGTTCATAATTATTCTAGCTCATATGGGTCAAACAATTGTTGTGATTTGGAGCAGTAATGCATCATGGGTAGTACTCAGTTGTTAAGTGTGGTTATCAGAGAGTAAAGCCGGTGGTCGGCTTGAGGCGGTGGTCAGTACACCGCAAGAAAGGAGAAAGTGAGTTCGAGTTTCAATGGTGGTGCCTTGAGGAACCTGGTTTGGTTAATGCCAGGTGGTGCATTGCAGGAGTGGCTCAAAAGTCGAGTTGCTGCAGGCTTCGAGGAAGAAGCCTAATTTAAGTGGGGGAGAATTGTAACATCCGGGAATATCAAGAGTAAAGTTGAAGGGCTAAAAGAGTAAATTGGAAAGGGGAACTCGGCGAGTCCATGGGTGGACTCGGCGAGTAGGGTCGCGAATTTGGTCGCGTGTTAAGTGGCCGACTCGACGAGTCAGCGGATGGACTCGGCGAGTAGGCGCTGAGTGGAGAAAACCCTAAATCCGAAGGATGAGCCCTATATAAAGAACATTATACCCTCTCCCCAACCTCTTTACCATCTGTTGAAGTCCAAATAGCCCTAAGACGTGATTGTGAGGGATTAGAGTGCAATTGGAGCTTGGAGAAGTGGTTGTTGAAGAAATCTTGAAGGAGAAGAGACTTGGATCAAAGGGCTTTGCAAGGATCCGGATTAATCTTCTCTTGGAGCTTCCTTTTGAGGTGTTATTTCATTGTTTGAGCTGCTATTATCTAGATTCATCATTTTTGGAGGTGGTAGAGATCATATCCTTTGGTGTATTGGAGTTTAGAGGTTAGATCTGAGGTTGCTACCTCAGATCTGGAATGGAGAAGGGTTGGAATGCATAAAAGTCCCTGTTTGTGAGTGATTGATGGAGCTATCTTGTCCCAAACCCAAACCCTAGAGTGAAAATGCCTAGATCTCCTTGGATTCACGTAAAGATTGCCACTTTATGTGATGGATGGCCTTAGGAGGGGTAGATCTATGGTTTGGATCATCTGCATGGCTTGGAAAGCCTCTGTATGGATTCAGATCCGGTGGTACTCGGCGAGTCACATGGGTAGACTTGGAGAGTTTCTTGAAGATAGGCTGGAACTCGATGAGTTGGAAGAACAACTTGGCGAGTTGGATGAAGATGGCCTGGAACTCGACGAGTTGGAAGAATAACTCGGCGAGTAGGTTGAAGATAGTCATAGACTTGGCGAGTCTGTTCTTGGACTCGGTGAGTCTGGTCGTGGGGTCTAAGTTTCTTTTGGTAGAGATGTGACTCGGTGAGTCAAGGGATGACTCGGTGAGTTGTGTGTGAGTGGACTCAGAGTTATTGGACTCAGCGAGTCTCGGGGTGACTCGGCGAGTTGAGTCGCGGATTGGGGAATTTCTGAGCATGGGGACTCGGCGAGTCATCGGGTTGACTCGGCGAGTAGAGTCAGTTAGGGGTTGACTTTTACTTTGACCATGGGTTGACCAGTGATTTCCATGGGCATTTTGGTAATTGTTGGATATTGTTTTGAGTTCAGTGCCTTGGTGGTTGTCCAGTGGTGGAGATCGTATCAGTGACCGGAGCAGCTTGGGTTATCTGTTCAGTCGGCAGTTTCGAGGTGAGTTATCCTCACTATATCGACAAGGTCTAAGGCACCAAGGTTGGCCCTTTATCAGATTAAGATCCGGGTATTTGTTGTTATGTTATTGCTTTGATATGTTTGCATCCTGGTAGCTAGGATGGTATATGTTAGAGACCTGGTTAAGGTCGGTTCCCTGATAGGTAGGGTGATGCTATGTTAGTGACCGGTTAGGTCAGTATCCTGGTTAGGATGATGATATGTTATGTGATCTGTTTGATCGGCTTGTTGACGATGAATGCTTATATGATTGTATGTTTATGTGCACATGGTTGTTTGGACTGGAGTTGGGTTGAGGCGGGTCCTGCTTTGTGCTGTAGGCCAAGATACCCAGGGCGGACCGGTTGTCCCGAAGGCCCAACGAGCGGTCCGGATAGGCTGTAGGCCCCAAGAGGGCGGACCTGACGTGCCGAGGCTCGGAGAGTGGACCAGGCCGACTGAAGGCCCGGTGCGGGCGGACCAGTCATACTGTAGACTTAGAGAGTGGACCAGGTGGATTGAAGGGCCGGTGCGGGCGGACCAGTCACACTGCAGACTCGATGTTTGTGGCTAGATTCGGAGAGTGGACTAGGTGGATTGAAGGCCCAGTGCAGGCAGACCAATCACACTGCAGACTCAAGGTATATGGCTAGACTCGGAGGGTGGACCAGGTGGACTGTTGGCCGGTGCGGCGGACCAGTCACACAGTAGACCCGAAGTGCATGGCTGTTTTGTGATCGGATATGTTATGGCATGTTATGCGTGTATGGTATATGTGGTTGGTATTTTGGGGATATCTCACTAAGCGTTCGGGCTTACAGTTGTGGTTTAATGTTTTTCATGTTCTTCAGGAGACCGTGGCAAGGCGAAGGCGTGATCGTACCGCTCCTCATGTTTTTGTCGTGATGTGATTCTGGGAATACTTTAAATAAATTGTATTGAAAACCTTTTTGTAATAACTTTAATGGAATCAGGTTGTTTTTGAAAAATTTAAATTGGTTGGAATTTTTCAGTCGTTACATCATCCTTGCATTAATCACCTCATCCCAAGATGGAATGTATGGGAAATTACCCCCATCGATATGCGGAATATGGAAATGGTAAAAAAAAGTCGGATATGTGATTCATTGCTAAAGTTGATACCCCGCACCATTTGATGTTGCAACTGCCTCATCTCAACATTGTACCAATCCATTGGTACTTCATCATTGTCTACCGGAATCACCGGCGGTTCCTCCTCCACGTCTCGCTCTCGCCTTGACCGAACCCTCCTTCCCGGCGCCTCGGGACCAACCCCCGGATCATCATGCGGAATAGCATAATGACCACCCCCATAATCCTCAATAATCCTAGCCCTCCGGAAAAGAATGGGATTAAATGGAGGGGTAGGAATCACCGTCATCAAATTCCATGTGCCACGGGTCATCGACCCAAATGAGTTGGCTAGCCGGGTGACGAACATGCCACCATTAATTTTGGAGGTTTTGCGATCCTTGACCGCACCCTCCGACAAATAAGAAGCCAAACACCACTGAATATTGCAAAAGGTGTCTGGTGTGATAATGCTCCAAAGGTAAAAGACATCAAGGTTGGAAACCTTGTCATTGTCCTTCCGTTGGTTGATGGTGGTGGAGATAAGACGGTGAATGAGACGGTGCGTGGGCGACCTAATACTTCCTTCTTGGGCCGACTTCGGAATGTATAACTTGTTGGCGATTGTATTCCACCAACTCGTACTCGTAACACCATCGGGGAACACCTTATGAGAGTGTTCCAAAAAGGCGCGAAAAATAGCAGTCGAGACCAATGATCGGTCATAGATCCGCAACCGACAGGCAAGATCAATAACGGAGCACTGATGGAACTCGCCCCCAAGGCAAAAACTGAAACTCGTCGGGTGTTAGAAATCGTCTCCTCCACGAAAAGATACCGTGGAGAAAAACTCCTAGCAAAGTTCCCGGTACACCGGCTCTTGAATTCTAAAGACCCGGTTCCATCCATCGCAAATCATCGTCTCCCCTTCATATGTAAATTCCTTCAAAAGATAAGGTGCTAACTCCTAATCATACCAAACACTTTGCAACCAATCCCAATCAACCCTGTTGGGTACATAAATCTCCTTCTTTCTGACTTTAACCAACTTCTTCTTCCATCTTGACATTGTTGAAGCCGATTCAATTCATGGAAAATTTAACCAAGGAAAATATCCTTGGTGTCCACTTGAGCTTTGACCTCTGTGAAACATTGTCCCTGCAAAACAAAGAACACACAAACCAAAAAACATAGAAAATCATCAAAACAGATTACACATGGGTCCCCGACTGGACTCGTCGAGTCCATGAACGACTCGGCGAGTCGCATGAACTGCGCGAGTCATTCGATGGGTCGGTCAAAGTTTGACCATAAAAACTCAAAATTTCTTCAAGGGTTTTGTCCAGGGATGTTTCTAAGATGTATTAGGGCAAGAATAATCATCCAAAACAACATAATTATTACTAAATCAAAACCCTAGAAATTTACTAAACTTCAAAATCGGGTATTCTATGAAATTGACACCCTAGATCATCTAAAAATCATGGCTTTAACATAATTAAGGAAGAAATTAAGTACCTTTTGTGATGGAAATCGAAAATCTTGAAGAAAGAGTGGAGAGGTTGATGAATGCTTGAGAGAGAACACAAATGGAGGCGCACGGCGAGTGATGGGGGGGGGGGGAACTAATTTCATTAGGGTTAAAAACCCTAGTTACCAGTTGTAAAAATTCATTTTAAATTAATAATTTTTTTCTGTAAATAAACTCGACTCGTCGAGTCAGGGTCAGACTCGGCGAGTCTGGTCGCGATTTTTAAACTCATCTGGAAAATGAATCGACTCGTCGAGCCAAGGTCAGACTCGGCAAGTCAATTGCAAACAATTCAAAAATTATATAATTGTGTCATTCATTTAGAAAAGAAAATTCATTCCACCCCACAATTAGTCCATACGCACTCTGAAGCAGACATGTTTGATGATTTGGAAGATTAAAATCCTAAAAACAAATATCAAACAAAACTAAAACGAAAAAGATGAAAGAAAGCAAACTCTAATAACGGGTTGCCTCCCGCCAAGCGCTTCTTTTTAAGGAGTCGTTAGCTGGACTCCTTCCCATCTATGTCTCTTCATTTTCCTGCATTGGGAAGGCACGCCTAACCTTTTGTGGTTTGTACTTCGTTTGTAAGCGTGGATCTTCTTTTTGTAAGCCCGTCTTAATTCTTCTCTCTTCTTTCTTATAGCATCATCCTCAGCTGCATGAAATTCCCTTCTCCTCGTTTTCTTCTTCACCCCATTCTCTTGCACCTTCTCTTGCACATCCTTTTCCTTAAACTTCATTACTTCATATTTGGTGAAAACTCGTGCTCTAGGTTTGGTAATGAATGGGTGATCAGCATCATCTCTCCTATCCCTTGCCTTTTCCTTTTCTCTAAAGCTTGCCTCATCTTCAAGTGGAATATCCTCTTCTTCTTGCATTATCGTATCAAGGCATGCTACAAGAACGTGTTGAAATTCACCATCCATTTCTCCTTCTGCTGCTTGTTCTTCTAAAGAATGAGGGAAAATCTCCATGTGAAGATCATGCAGGGAGCTGGTAACAAGCAGATCAAAATCGTCCAAGTTGCTGGTAATTTCGACTAGACTCGTTGAGTCTGGGAAAGCGACTCGAAGAGTCGGATCATATTCCACACTTCCCATTGTGTTTTCCGAGTCGACTCCTTTCAGCAGCTTTTCTATCTCCTCCAAGTTTTTGTCAAAGTCTTCATTACCTCCAGAGGGTAGCAACAACTTGCTTGGATCTTCTTCTTGTAAAAGTGCAAGTTCTTTTTGTAGCATCTCATCATCCAAATCAATGAATGAGATCTCTTCTTTTCTTTCCTCTTTTTGCTTGATCTCTGGTAAAGCTTTAAATACCTCTAACCCGTCTTCTACCCTCAACGTTAGTGTGGACTCACATACATCAATTAATGCACATGCGGTATTCAAAAATGACCTCCCCAAAATGATTGGAATTTCGGGGTCTTCTTCCATATCAAGTACCACAAAGTCCACGGGAAAGATAAATGTGTCGACCTTAATGAGAAGATCTTCACAAACGCCTCTTGGATGAATAGTCGTCTTGTCTGCCAAATGGATCTTCATATTTACAGGCCTTGGCTCCGGTAAATTCAGCTTCTTGAAGAAAGAGAAGGGAGTCAAATTGATACTTGCACCCGAATCGGTCAACGCTTTAGTGGCAAGTACATTCCCAAATTGCCAAGGAATTATGATGCTCCCCGGATCGCCCTTTAGCAAGTTAAAATACTTGGGCGTTTGAAGCATTGTTTCTACAAAAGGAACGTTGACTTGAAGGGCTCGAACAT
This sequence comes from Lactuca sativa, assembly GCF_002870075.4. NCBI lineage: Eukaryota > Viridiplantae > Streptophyta > Magnoliopsida > Asterales > Asteraceae > Lactuca > Lactuca sativa. Next base: position 15,250,337 of record NC_056630.2, on the reverse strand, counting down.
GCTCCAAGAAGGCTCTATATGCTTTAACCTTTTCACCAGGCATGGCTCTGATTGGGTATCGCAAAGGGGGATTGTATGGCTTTAAGGGAATAATAGTTTTGTCATCAGCGCATGGACTCGTCGAGTCCATTAGAGTGACTCGGCGAGTCTGGTCGGGTTTAGCTGGAGCCGACTCTTCTGCCTTTTCTGTATTCACCTTGGAGATCCTCTGTGCAGGTGTGAAAATTTCTTCATAGCTGGAAGTCACAACACTCACATTCTCCATTCTCTGATTATTTTCGGTGTTACTTGGAAGTTGACCCGACCTTCTTTCGTTCACTTGATATGCAAGTTGCCCTAGCTGTTTCTCAATGTTGAGAATAGATGCCTGTTGATTCCTTAACATATTTATGGTCTCTTGTATTACAGCATCGTGATCATTGTGTCTTTTTTCGGACGCGGCTATGAATCTAGTGAACAATTCTTCTAAATCGGCTTTCTTTTCCATTATCGGTTCTTCCTTTTGATAAAATCCCCTCTCCTTCTGCTTGTATTTCTCCTCCTTTGCCTTCTTGTATTCTTCATACGGGAGCCAATCCTTCTTCGGTTTCCGCCAATTCTCGTCGTATCAATCGCCGCTTGAGTAGAACACTTGAGCCTTCTTGTTTCCATTTTCATCTAAGTCACAATCTTTTGTGAGATGAGGTCCTCTACAATTCTCGCATCCAACTCGAATAACATGGATTGTTTGATCCATTTTTGTCATCTTTGTATCTAGACTATTGAGCTTAGCCATCAAACCATGCTATCATTTGCCGAGTTCACTACCCCCCGACTTACTTCATTCTTGGATTGTGGTATTCTCTAGAATGCTTAGAGAATTCTTCTATTAATTCCTTGATCACGGGAGGTGGCTTCTTCGTGAGCGGGCCTTATGAATCGATCAATTGTCTTGTAGTGACATTGACTCCATCATAGAAGATGGAGACCTCTTGTTGGCTATTGAGGTCATGGTGTGGGCAATTTCTAAGAAGGCCTTTGTAACTTTCCCAAGCCTCATAAAGGGATTCTCCGAGTTGTTGCTCGAAGTTGGCAATGGCTTTCTTTAGCTTGGCTATTTTGGAAGGTGGGTAAAAGTGGTCTATGAACTCTTCTTTCATCTTGGCCCATGTGGTGACCGATCCGGGAGGAAGTGACTTGAGCCAATCCTTTGCAGCACCCTTGATTGTGACTGGAAGCATGCGAAGAAGCTGGGTCTCGCGTGGAACATTTGGTACATTGAAGTAGTCAGCCACATCATTCACTTCGTCCAAGTGCTTGTAGGCATCTTCGTGGTCTTTTCCATAAAAAGGAATCTCCTTGAGTTGAGCGAGAATATGGCCCTTTAGCTCGAAAGTAGCGGTAGCGGGAATTGCAGGCTGCACAAGTCCCGGGCCCGTGTCATCGCGCATCCTCTTCTTCCATTCCCCCGTGGGGACTTCATCGATATTAGCCATAGTGATAGCTAAATCGTCTTCCAAATCGGATTCGTGCACGTATGTGGGTTCTTCTTCTTCCTCGGTCTCATACTCGGTGTCTTCTTTAATTGGGCCTTCGATTGTCAAAGAGGCACTGGATGCTCCTGATTTGCTGCTCCTCTTCTTGCTGAAAACGGATTTGAGGTTCTTTAGTGGCGAATACTTTGAAGAAGCGGATTCACCAATGACTTTTCCTTTGCTCCTCCTTAATGCGGATTCCGGGTCTTAGAGAGGAGGGATCAGAGGTGTATCAGATCCTCGGGTCATGAAACAACTGTAAATAACAAAAAACGCATAAAAAGAACAAAAAGTAAATGAAAATTAAAACTGTGAATCAGCGATGAACTCGCCGAGTCGACATGAGTGCACTCGGCGAGTTGAAGGCAAAACTAGAAAAATTTTCTAATTACTTTTAAAAACAGATTTTTATTAAAACTTACACTAATTACTAAATTACCTAAGAATTAACTCCGTGTAAGATAAATCTTACACAAAGGATCGATAAAAATAGAATTTAATGTTAATTTTAGAACCGTTCCCCGGCAACGATGCCAAAAACTTGATGTGTATGAAACTAACTAGTTTTAAACCTACTTTTAATTATAAACTAAACACACAAAGGCAGTGGACCTATCAATTGTGGTATAGCTAAATAAGCAGGGTATCGAACACAGGGAACGGTAAATTAAAACTAAAAACTAATTCTATCTAAATTAATTAATAAGTAGGGGTTTTCTCTAGTTTTACAAGACTAGAAACTTACTAACTATCACTTAATTTAAAAAACTACAAAAGCAAAGAATTAACTAGATTCAATAATGGGAAGGAACTTCTGTTTAGTTCAACTCAATTGATCCTATGGTTGATTTCATGGTAATAGTGTAATGGATTAATTCTTTTATTGGCTACCAACTCTAATGATTAGCTTCACGTTCGCTACACTAACCCTTAGTATAATAACTAACTCAAACAGTGATCAGTTGTCTAATTTAATTAAATTCACTAGATTAATTATTCGGGTTAATTTAGACTTGCAATAATTAACTAATTTGGTCCTTTAGTTAATTTCTTGTTGATGGTTATCACACAAGCTCACACATGAATTTACTTAATTTTCTTATTAATTCTAGTTTCATGTTCATTAATCCTAGACATATGATAAAGTGGTCACGTAAACATATGAGGTTGATAATCAAAAGATGTTCATGCTATTTGATTACCTTCCTATTAACAGAAAATTAATTATCATTCACACACAAGGTTCTTTAGCAAGCTAAAAATAACAAAAATCACCAATATTTAATTAATCATACCAATAATCAAACCATAGTCTCAATTTTGTATCCCTAAACAGAAGTTTAAGAGTTTTAGCTCATGATTGAAGTAAATAACAGCAAATAAACGAATTCTAATTGTCTAGCCATTATGGAAAACAAAAGATTAATTAGAATGATGAAATTTGCCTCAAATCTCCTTCGGGATTGGATTCTAGGTTGTATCTTCGTTCTCCAAGGTTCTTCTGGCTCTTTAATCGTGGCTAATTTCTCCAGAAGGGTTTCATAATTCTCTCCTTTTCGATATGAGGAGTTATCTTTATATATGCGAAACGACTCGTTGAGTCAGGTGCCGACTCGTCGAGTCCATCTCTCAATCCTCGTATACGATAAGTCGCTGGGTCTCCGAGTCTTTATCTTCTCGAATATTCGCTCAGACTCGCCGAGTAGTCGACCCTACTCGCTGAGTAGGTGTTGTTTTTGGTGGTTTTCTTCTTTGTTCAATTCCCGAGCTCCCAACCGCTTCTCCTGCTTCCTTTTTCTTCCGAGCTTCACTTTTGGACTGAAAACATAATTCAAACACTTTTAAGTACCTTTTGTCCATGAAATGCAATAAATTAGCTAATAAATAATAAAAAATCTATACTTAATACGAACTAAATATGCAAATATCAAACCTACACAAAAATTATAACATTATTTAGCTTGTGTTTGTTGTATTAATCTTATAAAACTTATGTACATATTTCCTTATTTTCTCTTGGATTGTAGTCCTCTGTTTGGGATATGGTTTCTTACCTTTAAACTAGTTATTAAATTTTGATAAAATTATATTGGTAAAGTTCCCTCTTTTATCTTTTCAGAAATATAAAGATCTCATTCTAATGATTTTTGGCTTATTTTATATTAAATTTACAAGTTCGTAACTTTTAATTGTCACTTTCTGGACCACTCAACACTCTTGGAATAAACTGTATCAATCTACTAAGAATTACAACAGTCCCTTTATATGCTGGAAACTATATATCCATATCTAATTATAGACTTTGGAATTTTGGCATTTGGAGTTCGGATGAATTTATTATGATTGTTTTAAGACAGTGCATGAAATCTGTGACAACATGGACCAACCTGAGAAGATTGCCAATTTTACCCCTCAAGGAGTTGGAATTTCGAATGTGATTCAAAGTTTGAAGAAAGTAGACACACTAAGATTTCCATAAAACTAATTCTCATGATTTTTAGATGGTCGTATTGACTTGCACGCATTTTAGAACTTAGAGGATAGATTAGGGAAAACTGATCATAATATATTCTAAATCATTTTTGGTGTTCTATTAAGAAATTAATGGTTAAGCCTTAAGTTTATTACTTTTAACATGATTGTTGACTACTTATTAGGCTATAGAGATGTGAAATTCAATTTAACCTAAGGGTTTAAAGTTAAGGATTTTCAAATAAAATGTCACTTTTATACTTATTAGGGTTAAGATGCCAACTTAACCCATTAAGCTCTTTAAGTCACCTCTTTCAAGTCCTACAAAGAGGAAAATTAAACAAAGATATCAAATAAAATGAGGTTGTTTCAGCAAAAAAACCATCAACAAGCACCTACAGACTGCAATAATAAATACACCACCTTATTCTTGATTTATTTGTGGAGGTTTTTTCATTGAGGCATTTCATCGAACACTTGGTGTTCATAAAAAATATGTAAGCTGTCACAATGTCTATGAGATTATATGAAACAAGATAAAAGTTAATTACCCCAAATGAAAGAGTAATGAAGCAACAATGTCACACCCCCGAACCAGACGGCGGAAACGTCCGAGGGCTGTCGTGACTCAATTGAATACCATAACATTGAATATATATGAAACATAACAACATTCGTCACCATTCATTAACATAGTACAACCAGTAGCGTTTACATATCATACATTGTTTAAACATTACATTCCCCAAAAACTAATTTGTTCAATTCATACAAAAATAAACTGCAACCGTCACTGAATATGATTTCCCTTGATTCACTGGTTCCCTGAGAATACAAGTATTTTGAAAAACGTCAACATATGAAATGTTGGTGAGTTCATAAGTAGTGTTTGAAATCGAATGTTTGTATTGTTTGAAAATCCACCAGAAAATCCGATATTTTCTGAAAAGAAAAGCTTTTGAAAACGTTTGTGAAGATCCATAAGTATGCTTGTTTGTTTTCTATACTTGTAAAATATTGTTTGTTGAAATCGTATGTATTCTGAAATTGTATGTATTGAAAACCCTAGGAAAACCCGATGTTTTCCTAATTCCTTGAATTACATGAAGTTACATTGAAACCATTGCATAGCGTATAAAGTCCGTCCCAGGCGACGTTGGAAGGTTCTCGAGCATGATTATTTACTACAAACCCGCATTACACAAACGCCCAGTTTATAGTTATACTAACGAACCCGAAGGCGTCGTCCGTACTAATCACGTTATCCAATCGCCCTGACTAGGTGTAGTCCCACATCCGAAGAGAAAGAGGTCACGAAGACCCCGGTGACTCCATTAACCGGTTGGGGAAAATATGCGTGCGAGGGGTCCCCGACCCGCCTCGTAAAATATGCAGACTCTTCTAGCAATACCATGGACCCTTGGGGACCAGTGGTACAAGCCATTGAAAGTCACTCTACGTTGTGCCAAGTCGGTGAAACTCAACACTTCGTAGAAAATATGTGTCTTCGGGCCTTAAGATCAGGTCATTGGGCTAGCTAGGCCCAACAAGCAAGATTTTACACTTTTGGGGCCCGAAGATGGTGCGTAGACGTCTGTGCACACTCGTATGTATATGTATTACCAAACGTTATTTGTATGATTCGTAGTGTCGAAGAGTTAGTAGTTGTAGATTTCCATTGGCTCGAGACCGAGCCAATTCGTTTAACAACGACTTTTGGTATTGTAATAAGTTGTATTTCGTTGATAGTCAAGGTGTCATTATTTGATCAAATTGTACATATTGAATTAGCCTTGAAATATTTCTGTTTTCAGCCCCTCATTATTTGTAAAATTTACATTTTCAACCCTTTTATTGTAATATTTCCCGGTTTGGTCCTTAAACTATTTTTCTTGACATTTTAACACCAAAAATTATTGAAATTAATATTTTCCAGCATATTTTTCATAGAAAACAGTTTAAGTCCCTGAAAATGCAGTTTTTCTCGGTTTTAGCCCTTCTTTTCGCAATTTTGACAATTTTGGCCCAAATTGGAAAATTTTTGCAACTTTGGTCCTTTTTAAATTTAAAAAGCATTTTAAACCTTTGAAAAGGATTTGGGACACTTATAGTCCACTGTTTTACAGAAATTCACAGTTTTGGCCCTTCAAAAAACAGAAAAATTCGCATAATGGGCCTCCTTGGGCCGAAATTTTCATTTTTAGCCCAATAAGCTTGAAATTTATGTTTTTAATCCTCTAATTGAATATAATTCCAGAAATAGTTTTATGGAAACTGTTTTGGCACATTTCAACCATCAGAATCTGTGAAATGTCAATTTGGGCCCTTAATTTTGTATTTTTCACATTTTTGGCCCAAAATGGGTGTTTTTAGCTTAAAGAAAATTGTTGCTAACCACTTAGCTATTTTTCTTGTATCACTTTATATGTAGAAATATATTTGAAGCTAAAATCATAATACATAAGTTATATCTCGGTTTTGAGGGGTTTAATGGCTAGATCCAACATTAAAACACCTATAAGCATACATATAAGCATGGAAATCATACAAGGCATACAAACACATATAGATCTACACTTTCACTTGTATTCCCCCCCACAAAACTCATAAAAACAGAAAATAGGGGTATGAATCTCACCTTGGGGTGTTGATTCGGTTTTTGGAAGAAAAGATGGAAGAAAAATGAAGTGTTTTTGGCCTTGGCTCCCTTTGATGAAGATCTTGAGTTTTGAGATGGTTCTAGGGTGTAAGATCACGATTTTTGCATAGGTTAGGAAAGGATTTTGATAACAAAAGAATTTAAACCATAGATCTATGCATGATCTTACCTTAGATGAAGAATTTTGTGGAAGAACCTTCTTGAATGCTTCCAAATTTTCGAGATTTTGGATGGAGGGGGAGAGATGTTCTTGAGTGATCTAGAGAGTGTTTGAGAGATTTTTGGTGGGTGTAAGTGTGTATGGCCGAGAGTGAGAGAAGAGAGAAGAAGAAATGACTTTTGAAGTGATATGCATGGAGATATGGACTAAGGTGCATGGAAACATGTTGGGTAATAATGAGGTGGCAAGCAATTAGTCAACTCTTCCATTTCTCTTTGGGTGTGGGCCTTGGGCCGAGAATTTGAAAGAAAAAAAAGATTTTTGGGCCTTTTGGCCCTTAAGCCCAATATTTGAGTTAGTTAGAGTGTGTTTTATGCTTAAGAGAATGTAGTAGGATTTTTATGTTTTTCTTGAACTAGTTTTAGGTTATTCATGTATCAAGGCTTTTAATTTATTTAATTCTAGGCCCAATATGACCTAAAATGTTAAAATAAATAAATGTGGGTCCAATTAGAGTCCAATTAGGGTTCTAAGCCCATGATAGTCTAATTGGAAGCTTATTGGCCCATTTGGATCCAATAAGGAAGTTCTAGCCTAAATTAGACTTAACAAGAACTTCTAGGGTCTCCAATTGTTTGATGACTATTTGTAGTCCTAGCATGTTGTATTTGATTGAAGTTTTTGATTCACATTAACTTGAATGCATAGATTACATGGCTCAAAATTTACAGTTGTGACATCATCCCCCCGTTAGAGGGAATTTCGTCCCGAAATTCTGTTTGAAAGCTAGATTTGAGAATTGCTAGAATAGGTGAGGGTACTTCTGCTTCATTTGATCTTCGCGTTCCCACGTGAATTCTGGTCCACGCTTTGCGTTCCACCGTACCTTCACGATCGGGATGCGGCTCTGCTTAGTACGCTTCACCTCCCTGTCCATGATTTCGATTGGTTCTTCGACGAACAGGAGATTCTCATTGATTTCGATTTCGTCAAGAGGAATGACAAGGGTTTCATCTGATAGGCACTTTTTCAGATTAGAAACATGAAACACGGGGTGTACACCGTTTAGCTCCGTGGGTAGTTGTAGTCTGTAGGCTACTGGACCTATTCGGGCGACGATTTCGAAAGGTCCAATGTACCGTGGGTTTAGCTTTCCTCGTTTTCCGAAACGTATAACCTCTTTCCAGGGTGAGACCTTCAACAATACTCGATCACCGACCTGGAATTCTAAGGGTTTTCGCCGTTTATCAGCGTAGCTCTTTTGCCGGTCACGCGATGCCTGTAATTGAGCTTTGATCTGGACAATCTTTTCTGTGGTCTCGCGAATGATTTCCGGTCCTGTCATTGCCCTATCCGACGTATGTGTTCTTGCTAGCTGGGTGTCACCTACTTCAGCCCAACATAACGGTGATCTACATTTACGCCCGTACAGTGCTTCGAAAGGGGCCACCTTAATGCTCGAATGATAACTATTGTTATATGAAAACTCGATCAATGGTAGGTGGGTATCCCAAGACTTTCCGAAGTCTATCACGCATGCACGAAGCATGTCTTCAAGCGTCTGAATGGTTCGTTCGCTTTGACCGTCCGTTTGTGGGTGATACGCGGTGCTCATATCAAGATGAGTTCCCATGGCCTTGTGGAGCGACTGCCAAAAGCGTGACGTGAACCTACTGTCCCTATCCGAGATGATAGATTTTGGCACTCCATGAAGTCTTACAATCTCTCGTAGGTACATACGCGTCAGCCTCTCCATCTTGTAGGACTCTTTGATTGGCAGGAAATGGGCAGATTTCGTCAGTCGGTCGATTATTACCCATATGGTGTCCAATCCGTCCGACGTCTTGGGCAGCTTGGTCACGAAGTCCATAGAAATCCCCTCCCATTTCCACTCAGGGATTGCCGGTTGCTGTAACAATCCGGAAGGTTTCTGGTATTCCACTTTTACTTTGGCACACGTAAGGCACTTACTAACATAAGTTGCGATTTCCGCCTTCATGTTAGGCCACCAATAGTGCTGCTTAATGTCCAAATACATCTTGTCCGAACCAGGATGAATGGAGTATCGTGTCTTGTGGGCTTCCTTCATAACGGTCTGCCTGAATCCTCCGATTTTTGGAACCCAAATACGGTTCATGAAGTAGTGTACCCCATTCCCTTTGACTTCCAGGTTCTTCTCCATTCCGCGCAATGCCTCGCTAGTTCTATTTTCCGCTTTCATAGCCTCTGCCTGGACTGATGCAATTTGAGTGGTCAGATGAGACTGAATGGTTGTCGAGTGCGTTTTCGTACGGCGATTTGTGTATTCCTTCCGACTTAATGCGTCAGCTACCACGTTGGCCTTGCCTGGATGGTACTTGATCTCGCATTCGTAGTCGTTTAACAATTCCACCCATCTTCGTTGTCTCATGTTCAGCTCCTTCTGATTGAAGATGTGCTGGAGGCTCTTGTGGTCCGTAAAGATGGTGCACTTTGTACCGTACAGGTAGTGCCTCCAAATTTTTAGGGCGAAGACCACGGCTCCCAGTTCTAGGTCATGGGTCGTGTAATTTACTTCGTGCGTCTTTAGTTGGCGGGACGCATATGCTATCACTCTTCCACGTTGCATGAGAGCGCAACCTAAGCCTTGATTTGACGCGTCACAGTAAACTACAAAATCTTCCGTTCCTTCTGGTAGAGATAGTACAGGAGCGCTGCAAAGAGCTTGCTTCAAGGTTCGAAACGCAATCTCTTGTCGGTCTGTCCACTTGAATGGCACACTCTTTTGCGTAAGCAAGGTAAGTGGCTTGGCGATTTTAGAGAAGTTTTGGATGAATCTCCTATAGTAGCCTGCTAGGCCTAAGAACTGACGAATTTCTGTGGGCGTAGTCGGAGTTTCCCATCCTTCCACAGCTTTGACCTTAGAGGGATCCACATGAATTCCATCTTGGCTAACTACGTGACCTAGAAAATTCACGCTCCGTAGCCAAAACTCACACTTAGAGAGTTTGGCGTAAAGCCTTTCCGATCGCAGCGTTTCTAGGACTTGTCGGAGATGTTGTCCATGCTCCTCTTTGCTTCGAGAATAGACGAGGATGTCATCGATAAACACAATGACGAATTTGTCCAGGAACGGTCGACAGATTCGATTCATTAGGTCCATAAATGCGGCAGGTGCATTTGTTAGACCGAAGGGCATTACGACGAATTCATAATGTCCATAGCGGGTTCGAAAAGCGGTTTTTGGAATATCCTCTTCTCGGACTTTGAGTTGGTGGTATCCGGACCGTAAGTCTATTTTAGAAAAGTAGCTAGCTCCTTGGAGCTGGTCGAATAAATCATCGATTCGCGGGAGTGGGTAGCGGTTTTTAACAGTGAGTTTGTTTAACTCTCTGTAATCGATGCACATTCTGAAAGATCCATCCTTCTTTTTGACAAAGAGCACCGGAGCTCCCCATGGCGAGTAGCTAGGTCGGATAAATCCCTTGTCCAGAAGCTCACTGAGTTGGCTGGATAATTCCTGCATTTCAGCAGGTGCCAACCGATATGGTGATTTAGCGAGGGGAGTTGCTCCTGGAACGAGGTCGATTCGGAATTCAACCTGTCTCTCTGGGGGTACTCCTGGAAGATCTTCGGGAAATACGTCCGGAAATTCACACGCTACCGGAATGTCTTGGATGTTAGTTTCTTCTTTGGTCTTGTCCACTATGTGAGCCAAGAACGCCAAATTGTTCTTTCGCAAGTGTTTTTGTGCTTTGATGCACGAGATGAGGCGGAGATTCGTACTGGGTTTGTCTCCGTAAATTACTAGGGTTTCGTGATTTGGGAGACGAAGGCGAACGGCCTTTTCGTGGCACATAATCTCAGCATGGTGGGGGCTTAACCAATCCATGCCGATAATCACATCAAAACTCCTAATTGATACTGGCATTAGGTCTATTCGAAAGACGTGTTGGTTAAGGGTTAGGGTACATCCGATGTAGATCTCCCTAGTGGATTCGGTTTTCCCATTGGCCATTTCCACCGTATAGGTTTCATTTAGCTTCTGGGGTTGTTGTTTTAATAAATGTTTAAACTTCTCGCTTACGAAACTTCGCTCCGCTCCGGTATCAAATAAGATGCATGCATAAGTGTGGTTTAGGAGAAACGTACCGGTCACAACTGTGGGATCTTGAACTGCATCACTCTGACCCATAGTCAGCATTCTTCCTGTTCCTCTGTTTCCTGAGTTGTTGTTGTTGTTAGGGCAATCTCGACGGAAATGTCCCGTCCTTCCACACCCGAAACAGGTGTGGCTAGGCCCTGCGTTATTGCCGCCGGCATTGGTGTTGTCGATGTTGCGGTGGTTGTTGTTGTTGTTCTGGTTGTTTCCCTGACTCTGGTTCTGAGAAGGATAAGTCCTGCAGAACTTCGCAGTGTGTCCCCTTCGGTTGCAACTGGTGCAATGGAACTCCTTACATTCTCCATGATGTTGGAAGCTGCATTTATTGCACTTGGGAGCGCTACCGGAATAGGGTCTTGAAGCATTTGAAGCAGCTGAGGCTGGAGCATGTGGGGTGACTGGAACCGGCGCAGTGACAGCGTGAACTGCCACCGTTTGCTGCTTTTTGGAGGTCTCGGGACCCTGACGCCCCTTTCTTTTGTGGTTCCATCCCTTCTTACCATCCCCCTCCTTCTTCTTCTCGGTCTCCACTGGTTTTTCGCCCTTTTTGTGGTTATGATCATATAGCCTCTTTGCCAATCTCTTCGCGCTGTCAAACGTTTCAGGGTTAGCAGCTATCACATTCCCTTGAATGGGGGATGTCAGTCCCCAGATGAATCGTTCAATCTTCTTTCCCTCTGATGTGATCATACCCGGGCACAACAGGGATAGTTCGCTGAATCTCGATATGTAAGCATCGATGTTCCCATTCTGCACCGTGAGATTCCACAGCTCCTGCTCCATCTTCTGTATTTCACCTCGGGGGCAGTACTCAGCCGTCAACATCTCTTTCATTTCTGTCCAGGGTATAGAGTTGGCAACAGGAAGTGTCATAGCTTCTATGTGACCATTCCACCAGGTGAGTGCTTGGTCCACAAAAGTGCAGGCCGCGAACTTCACCTTCATCTGCTCGGGGCACTCGCATATCTCGAACACCGACTCTACCTTCTCAATCCATCGCTTTAGAGCGATCACTCCCCCAGTGCCGTTGAAAGTTCGGGGTTTAGCGTTCGCAAAATCCTTGTAGGTGCACGTTTTAGTGAGCCCTTGGTTCGTCCCGTTGTTCGAACTTCCGGAGCCCTGACCATTGCCTCCTCCATTGTTTCCTCGGTGAAGTTGTGCCATAGCTGCCGTGACCGCAGCAGACACGGCTGCCTGGAAAGCAGTGGAGTCAACTTCGGGCGGGGTTGGTTCGGGATTTCCGCGAGTAGCTGGGCGAGGCATCTTTCTGTCATGAAACGGAAAGATGTTGAGTGTACGTGGTTTCGGTGAGGTTATGATCCTACTAACTAGGTGTAGGGTACGAACCTAAACATTACTATCATCAAGCATACAATCATAACGCCTCAACACATAACAACTGAGAATATCATAGCAAGACACACAAAAGTTTATTAATATTATCCGCATTTAGTACAAGAAAATTTGCTCGTAGGAGCATACATAAGTAACACTAACCCGACAGCATAACAGCTCCATGAGTAGTGTAGTCACTTAAACATAGAGCCGGAGTACATAACATAGTTACTAATATCCTACTACGATAGGTCTATCCCTAACCGCGATGAGCTGCGTCAGGAGGTGGTGCCGAAGATGTGGACGCTCCCTGAAGACGAGCCACCAAGCGTTCTGCATCCTGGAGTCGAGATTCCCACCTTACCTGCCTCATGTGAAACTCCCGGAGGACGTCACGCGTCTCCTGTTCCGCACGCTCGACCCTAGTCCACAGCTGGCGTACTTGATCAGCAGTGTCCTGAGCAAGGTCGCCGGTGTCCCGTAACCGTCTCACCATGACCGGTAGGGCTCGGTCGGCCGGTCCTCCGTCCCTCAAGTCAAAGAACTCACGTGACATGCCAAACGAGGGTCTCTGTCCCTGATGTCTGCTCCATCTCCAAAGATCAATGCCCCAAGGAGGGGTAGGTCTAGTGGGTCCCACACGATAAGCAGGCACCCTGATCGGGTAAGGGGGATCGATGACCTCGGACTCTGCGTCCGAATCACCCCCTTCGCTGTCCTCAAGCTCCTCTCCGAAAGGTTCTTCGTCTTCCTCGGGTTCGGCAGGCTCGCCCTCGACTTCTGCCTCCGGTTCCCCGTCTGATTCCTCTTCAGGGTCCTCCTCAGGTTCTTCTTCAGGCTCTTCCTCAGGCTCCTCCTCCTCTAGCCACCCGTTGTTTCCCTGATTAGGGAAGTAGGGGTCTCCAGGGTGATGAAAGCCAGCCATGCTGTCTGCGCGAGTACGTAAATATGCTACATTATCCTAGGATGCTATGTCTATCATACATACTAAGCAAACATTCTCTTTTTGAGTGATAAAGGGTATAGTTTTAGGTTACCTAGTCATCCCAATCTCATCAAGACGTGTGTTAGTTTTACTTTGGAGAGAATGTAGTTGATCAGGCTACATTCACTCCTTGGTATCACTAAGAACAGTCCCGAATTAACCGAGATACCAGCGTTATTGTGTTTGATTCGGCATTAGGTTCCTATCTCTAATGCAAGTAAGTGTGTTTTATTTACTTGTTTTGTTCAGAGTTATGTTAGTCCCTCTTTTTGGTTTATAGTTGCATATCAATGTATGGCTCGACATGCTAGTTCACTATAAACAAAGCTCTGATACCAACCTGTCACACCCCCGAACTAGACGGCGGAAACGTCCGGGGGCTGTCGTGACTCAATTGAATACCATAACATTGAATATATATGAAACATAACAACATTCGTCACCATTCATTAACATAGTACAACCAGTAGCGTTTACATATCATACATTGTTTAAACATTACATTCCCCAAAAACTAATTTGTTCAATTCATACAAAAATAAACTGCAACCGTCACTGAATATGATTTCCCTTGATTCACTGGTTCCCTGAGAATACAAGTATTTTGAAAAACGTCAACATATGAAATGTTGGTGAGTTCATAAGTAGTGTTTGAAATCGAATGTTTGTATTGTTTGAAAATCCACCAGAAAATCCGATATTTTCTGAAAAGAAAAGCTTTTGAAAACGTTTGTGAAGATCCATAAGTATGCTTGTTTGTTTTCTATACTTGTAAAATATTGTTTGTTGAAATCGTATGTATTCTGAAATTGTATGTATTGAAAACCCTAGGAAAACCCGATGTTTTCCTAATTCCTTGAATTACATGAAGTTACATTGAAACCATTGCATAGCGTATAAAGTCCGTCCCAGGCAACGTTGGAAGGTTCTCGAGCATGATTATTTACTACAAACCCGCATTACACAAACGCCCAGTTTATAGTTATACTAACGAACCCGAAGGCGTCGTCCGTACTAATCACGTTATCCAATCGCCCTGACTAGGTGTAGTCCCACATCCGAAGAGAAAGAGGTCACGAAGACCCCGGTGACTCCATTAACCGGTTGGGGAAAATATGCGTGCGAGGGGTCCCCGACCCGCCTCGTAAAATATGCAGACTCTTCTAGCAATACCATGGACCCTTGGGGACCAGTGGTACAAGCCATTGAAAGTCACTCTACGTTGTGCCAAGTCGGTGAAACTCAACACTTCGTAGAAAATATGTGTCTTCGGGCCTTAAGATCAGGTCATTGGGCTAGCTAGGCCCAACAAGCAAGATTTTACACTTTTGGGGCCCGAAGATGGTGCGTAGACGTCTGTGCACACTCGTATGTATATGTATTACCAAACGTTATTTGTATGATTCGTAGTGTCGAAGAGTTAGTAGTTGTAGATTTCCATTGGCTCGAGACCGAGCCAATTCGTTTAACAACGACTTTTGGTATTGTAATAAGTTGTATTTCGTTGATAGTCAAGGTGTCATTATTTGATCAAATTGTACATATTGAATTAGCCTTGAAATATTTCTGTTTTCAGCCCCTCATTATTTGTAAAATTTACATTTTCAACCCTTTTATTGTAATATTTCCCGGTTTGGTCCTTAAACTATTTTTCTTGACATTTTAACACCAAAAATTATTGAAATTAATATTTTCCAGCATATTTTTCATAGAAAACAGTTTAAGTCCCTGAAAATGCAGTTTTTCTCGGTTTTAGCCCTTCTTTTCGCAATTTTGACAATTTTGGCCCAAATTGGAAAATTTTTGCAACTTTGGTCCTTTTTAAATTTAAAAAGCATTTTAAACCTTTGAAAAGGATTTGGGACACTTATAGTCCACTGTTTTACAGAAATTCACAGTTTTGGCCCTTCAAAACAGAAAAATTCGCATAATGGGCCTCCTTGGGCCGAAATTTTCATTTTTAGCCCAATAAGCTTGAAATTTATGTTTTTAATCCTCTAATTGAATATAATTCCAGAAATAGTTTTATGGAAACTGTTTTGGCACATTTCAACCATCAGAATCTGTGAAATGTCAATTTGGGCCCTTAATTTTGTATTTTTCACATTTTTGGCCCAAAATGGGTGTTTTTAGCTTAAAGAAAATTGTTGCTAACCACTTAGCTATTTTTCTTGTATCACTTTATATGTAGAAATATATTTGAAGCTAAAATCATAAAACATAAGTTATATCTCGGTTTTGAGGGGTTTAATGGCTAGATCCAACATTAAAACACATATAAGCATACATATAAGCATGGAAATCATACAAGGCATACAAACACATATAGATCTACACTTTCACTTGTATTCCCCCCCCCCCCCCCCACAAAACTCATAAAAACAGAAAATAGGGGTATGAATCTCACCTTGGGGTGTTGATTCGGTTTTTGGAAGAAAAGATGGAAGAAAAATGAAGTGTTTTTGGCCTTGGCTCCCTTTGATGAAGATCTTGAGTTTTGAGATGGTTCTAGGGTGTAAGATCACGATTTTTGCATAGGTTAGGAAAGGATTTTGATAACAAAAGAATTTAAACCATAGATCTATGCATGATCTTACCTTAGATGAAGAATTTTGTGGAAGAACCTTCTTGAATGCTTCCAAATTTTCGAGATTTTGGATGGAGGGGGAGAGATGTTCTTGAGTGATCTAGAGAGTGTTTGAGAGATTTTTGGTGGGTGTAAGTGTGTATGGCCGAGAGTGAGAGAGGAGAGAAGAAGAAATGACTTTTGAAGTGATATGCATGGAGATATGGACTAAGGTGCATGGAAACATGTTGGGTAATAATGAGGTGGCAAGCAATTAGTCAACTCTTCCATTTCTCTTTGGGTGTGGGCCTTGGGCCGAGAATTTGAAAGAAAAAAAAGATTTTTGGGCCTTTTGGCCCTTAAGCCCAATATTTGAGTTAGTTAGAGTGTGTTTTATGCTTAAGAGAATGTAGTAGGATTTTTATGTTTTTCTTGAACTAGTTTTAGGTTATTCATGTATCAAGGCTTTTAATTTATTTAATTCTAGGCCCAATATGACCTAAAATGTTAAAATAAATAAATGTGGGTCCAATTAGAGTCCAATTAGGGTTCTAAGCCCATGATAGTCTAATTGGAAGCTTATTGGCCCATTTGGATCCAATAAGGAAGTTCTAGCCTAAATTAGACTTAACAAGAACTTCTAGGGTCTCCAATTGTTTGATGACTATTTGTAGTCCTAGCATGTTGTATTTGATTGAAGTTTTTGATTCACATTAACTTGAATGCATAGATTACATGGCTCAAAATTTACAGTTGTGACAAACAATAACAACAAGAATCACTAATCATCCAGCAAATATGTATTTGACGTTATTCAGAACTTATAAGAGCAAATATGTTTAAGTAATTGAGGAGAATTACCAAATATATTTGACGCCTGTTCCAAAATAAGGAATCAAAAGATAATAGGGATCTGAAACCCAAGCAAAAAACTTGTTGTATATTGAATGTGAGGGGATCGTCTTCCAAAGAAGAAATGGTGGTTATGAGAGGAGAAACGAGAACACGAGGATAGAAAGTTTGGAGATTATGGAGGAAAGGAGCGCGATGACAGTAGATGAAAGTGGTTTACGATGAGGGGACGAGTGAGGCGGAGGGAGGTGCAGACAAGAAAATAGAAAACATAAATGAGTGGTTTAAATTTGTTCTCAATTGTTCTTATTCTAAAAAATGTTCTCATTTGAACATACATCTCTCTCTCTCTCTCTCTCTCTCTCTCTCTCTCTCTCTTTATATATATATATATATATATATATATATATATATATATATATATAAACAATAAATAATATAAAAACGTAAAAATATTATTTTTATGTTATTATTCTGCAATAAAATTTGTATCCCTAACTTTATGTCATTGTTGAGCAATGAATAAATGAATAGTCATAAGTTAAAACTAAAATTATAATTTACTATAAAAGTACACATACATAAATTTATATTATAATAGTAACATTCTAATAAACACATGACTAATCAAACGTTAATATTCATATTAGAAGTACGCAAGATTATACCTTAGTTGAGGCAAGAGAGAAAAGATGAAACAGAAACTGTAACTCCCGTAGATTCGGGCTAGTCAATTTAGAGATAATAGGGGTCAAAAACGACTTTTTGACAAAAGATTATTTAGAATAAATACTCTTAACCAAGTTGTAGAATATGTCTCAAGGGTTCCGTACATATAAAGAGCGCCGAAACCCAAGTTATAACGAAGAAGTTATGACCCGTCGAAGTTTCGCGACGGAACTGACACGACATCGGGAAGACGTAAATAGTGAATTTACGATAGAGCGACTTTTAGCCTTAGTAATCTAAATGAAAGTCATAGAATATGTTAACCTGAGAACGTCCATAAAATGAAAGCCCAAATCTGACTTCGTATAATGAAGTTATGATTTTACGAAGTTTCGGCTTATCGGTGTACAGCCCGAAGTTCGAGTATTAGATCGAGCGGTTTTTAGCCGACACAACCTAAATGAGAATCGAAGATCTCGTTATTAGTAGCATAACGATAAAAAGAGAGACGAAAATGGACATCGGATGAAGAAGTTATGAGATTTTAACGGACCAATCTTGTCCCGGCCTGTTAAAAATATAACTTTAAAAATAAAGTCAAAATTAGCCAACGGAGTCTAAACGAAAGTTGTAGAGTACATCTCCACCTACGTGTGGATATAAATAGTGTCAAAAACAGAGTTCGTATGAACGAGTTACAAATTATAATAGCATATATGCGTATTAAAATAAAGTATAAATCATATATATGTACACACACACACACATATGTATATATATATATATATATATATATATATATATATATATATATATATATATATATATATATATATAGATATGTATATATCATTAGAAAGGTATCGACGATGTGGTCATTATAAGACAAATGTTGAGTTCTTTCGACATTAGTTTAGTACAAATATCGTTAAATCTATTTAAAATAGTAATATAAAGGGGTGTTTAGTTGTTTATATAACTATAAGGTCATTAAGTAATTATGGAGGATAGTTTTTGAAAATTCAATTAGTATAAATAAGAGCCTCTAGCTCTCATATTTCTTGCACCATTCTCTTGATTCAAGAGTCTTTCTCTTCTTATCCCCCCGGGCATTTCGGTCCCTCGTAATCCGACTTCTCTTTCTATAGTTTTAATATAGTAAGGTGGGCGCTGAAGAGCTGCACGAATCTTTCTTAGAAAGATTCAACGACGAAGTTCTGCCCTTGCAGTGCCCGACTCCTAGCTAAAATCCCATTGTAAGTTAGTTATGATTACCCTATTTTAAACATAGTTTATATTTAAAATTAGTATTGTTATTATGAACCTATAATAAATATTTGAGCTATTATTATGACTTATATAAGTGTCGTTATTATATCTTTCTAACTACTTGCGGTACGGGGAATCTGATTTAAAGGGCCGCATAGGGTTGTTGGATTTCATAAGTGCTATATGCCAAAATGGTCCTGCCCTCCGGTGTTTTATGTCTGGCCGCTGTCTGTACATAGTGGTTGGAAAGTATTGTTTAAACGCTTATATAATAATAATAATAATAATAATAATAATAATAATAATAATAATAATAATAAGACTAATAATTAGTCACGGTAAATATTAGACTAAAATCTAGTGGTAATAATACTAGGTTTCGTCGAAAGAAATTATTCTAAAGTAAACGAAGCGTTGGTTGAGTACCAAGTCACCACCTTATCAAGTGAGTGCATGGTCCCTTTCATCTTACACATAGATATGAAGTATTTTATATAAACTATGTGCTATGTGTGCATATTATATGTATAATTGCTATCTATGCTGGATGAACGATTTTATACAAGTTTTATATAGTTTAAACTGTATATGCATTTATATCTATATAATATATTAGGTAAAACATGGGTAGATGAAATATGAGTTGGATGATGAGTTGAGAGGTGTTATAGACCACGAGGTGAGGGTGAGGGGTGGACGATGTGAGAAGCCTGTTCCCAAACGATGGCCCCGTCATTCAGTAGAGTATGGATGACAACCACAGACTATTCTAGACAGTCCAGTGGAACGCCAGCAGGCTCGCAACCTGTAAGTGTTGTGAACGATGTGTTCACCCGGTGTACTCTAAACCCTGGTGATCATGCAGACTTGATGCCTAAACCTTGGTGATCATGCAGACTTGATGCCTAAAGTTTGATGATCATGTAGACTTGATGCCTATACCCTGGCGACTATGCAAACTTTGTGTCCGTTGTGTAAACCATGGCAATGATGGACTTCATGCCAATTCCTTAGGATGATCCTTAGGAATGAATGAACGAGAGATAGCTGATTCTTAGGGTAGATCCTTAAGAATAAAGAAGATAATGGGGATG
The DNA here is from genome assembly GCF_002870075.4 of Lactuca sativa. Classification (NCBI taxonomy): domain Eukaryota; kingdom Viridiplantae; phylum Streptophyta; class Magnoliopsida; order Asterales; family Asteraceae; genus Lactuca; species Lactuca sativa. The sequence continues at coordinate 15,230,621 of NC_056630.2, read as the reverse complement.
TGTAATTGGGCTGATTGCTTGATTGTTTAAACATTTTTATTAAAAAAAGGCACTCTAATTTTTATAAAGCATAAACAAAATCGGTCTTTTCTGATCGTGAAAATGGGGATGTCACAGTTGGTATCAGAGCATTAGTTTAAGCGAACTAGGAATTTGTAGGATTTCTAGACTTATACTTAGAATGATAAGCGATGATTGTGAGGTGTGGGCACTAGCTTATTTTAGGAATTATGCCTAAAATGCTTTTATGTGCTAAATGTTTTGTGCCTTATATGTTGTTATTTATTCAGATCTATGGTCTGCTGCCGACCGGATCTGGAAACCTTATGTGTTTAGGATTCTAAACGTACAACTACGATATTAGAACTAGCATGTAAACGTTTCAGAGTGATAAGGATGATTTAAACGTCTATTCTAAATAAAGATCTAGATTCACCTTATTCGGTGTATAGATCAAGATGGCAAGGACCCGTAGCGGAAACGTAAACACAAATAGAAATAGGAACCAACCCCCTCAACCTCTAGTGATACAACAAATACCTGTTGTCGAAGAAGTGGCACCTGAGCCAATAACGATGGTCGGAGTGCAAGAGATGATCTAGATGATGTTGGATCGCCAAATGGAGGAAACAAGGCGTTTACTTCGACAGAACTGAGAAGAACTTACGGTACCAATTGAACAGCCTGAGCTGAATGATGGGCAGTCAGAATGAGGAAACTACAGTGGGACGGTTGGCCAAGCCAACCCACCGATAGTTAGATAAAACAATCAGGATGGAGGAAATGACGGACGTGAATGCAAGTACAAGGATTTCATGGCATCCAAACCACCGAGTCTATCTGGAAGCCCGGCGCCGGTGGAAGTGATGGACTGGATCTCCGAGATGGAGACAATGTTTGAGAGTTGTGAGTGTAGCAACAGATAGAAGACCACTCTCACGGTTCCTCTATTGAAATCTGGAGTACTGAGCTAGTGGAAGCTACTAGCTGATTCAATGCCTAAGGGAGAAGCTAGTAAGATGTCTTGGGAGGAATTTCTGGTGCAACTGAAGATGCAATACTGCTCTGAGGAAGATCTTCTGGAAATCAACAACGAGTTCCAGAATCTGAAGAAGGGAAGAATGAGCGTTACTGAATACGCTGCGAGCTTTATAGAGAAAATGAAGCTTGTTCCTCAACTCATCCCAACTGAACTCTCCAAGGTTAACAAGTTTGCCCTTGGATTACCAGCGGACTTCGGTCCAATGGTTAAGAAAACTACCACTTTGAAAGCCGCCATCTGGGCAGCCAGGAATGTTGAGACCCAGATTAGGGAAAGGGGTCTGGAGAGAGCTGAAGTTGGCGAGAAAAAGAAGCATGAAGGATCTTCAAAATCCAACAAAGAAAGGAAATTCTCAAAGACTGACGAAGCAGGAGGAGGTGAAGCCAAGTGGTGCGAGAAGTGTAAAAAGAAGCACTTCGGGAAATGTTGCGAGGATGCGACTTGCTAAAAATGTGGAAAGACAGGGCATTACGCCAGCAAGTGTGCGTCCAACAAGAAGGTGTGCTATGGATGTAACAAAGAAGGGAATATTGTTGGGTTTTAGCCATAAGAACTTTCCTATGTGCGCATGCAAAACCCTAATGCTTGGATCTAGGCTTTCTAATTAAACATGCTTTGAATCCAAGACTTCTAATGACTAATTAGGTATAAGAACAATACAAAATCAGATCTAGAAGTGTACCTTTGAATCTCTTGTTTGATCTTGTTGTCTTAGAGCTCTAGAGTCACAATTGTCACTCCTCTAATGGCTTACAAACACCAAATAGCAAAGAAGATGATTTGAGAGAGAGAGAGAGAGAGAGATGAAATTCGGCCAGGGTTTCTTCTTCTTAGAAGAGATGCCGACCCCCTTAGCTCTAGGGGTCTATTTATACTTGTAGACTCCTTAAGGGTTTCACCTTAAACCCTAGTTGGATAATCTTTCCTTAAAGCAATCCATATCCTTACCATAGATAGCCTTGGACGATTTTGAGCTATCCTTAGCTCTAGAATTCGTCCAACCCTTATCTCTTAAGGATTTACAGTCTAAAGTGTAACTATCAAACAATTGACAGTTTATACCCTCTTATTTAATTAATCTCTTTAAGTCACCAAAATTAATACCAATTAATTTATGACTTATATCAATCAAATAACAATATTATTATTCTTTATATTATTCTCATAATATATTAATAATATTTATTCTCTCATAATAAATCATCCTATCAAGTTGCTATGGTGAAGGCAACCCAAAAGGACCATGCACAATCGGGTCAAATACTTGCCTAATATAGTTGCAGTCTTAGACACTATTCCAACAGTCTCCCACTTGGATAAGTCTAGTAACTATATGCACAAGTACAATTCGATTTGCAATCGTAGCTCTCAAAGACGTTGTCAAACTCTGATCTAATCAATCTTGTGCTTTAGATAAGGGATCGTACAGTCCTCTGTTAGATATCATGCTGAAAATTCTATGGAATAATTAGTCAAGCATTTAGGTTTCTCGATCTCTGATTTTTTTGACATAGAACTTAATCGAACACATCAATTCAGTTCTGACCGGGCCCGACACATAAGTCAAATCAAATCATCGAGTGGCCGAGGTATCGCTTTTACCCTCTTGGGATAAAAGTTACAGATAAACTTCGACTTATATGCATTTACTTATTCATTAACCAACCATACACAACAATGCGTTTTATAACACCGAGTTACTGATGCGTTTTCGCATTATCAATGTACAATCAATTAACAAATAACAAACCATATATCTAGGTTTTAAGACTATATGATATTATCGTCTTGCGATCACCCCTTTTATATCATATTCCATAAGGTGATTCTAGCAAGCGCGGGTTTGTTCCAATGATCAAAACTAGTTCATAAGCACTCATGAACGTCGCAACAATCTTTTGCTATGTCTAATACCATTTAGACAATCTACGCACCAATTCACAACAATCTTCATTCATATCTACTTCCAACATATGAACAATTGTGGATAATTTGAATAATTCGATTATTCTTAATAAACTCAATTATTCTGGAAGTCAAAACATGCAAAATGAAACAATAGTTAAACAATTAACATAAGATAGTAACATTACCCATAAATAAAACTCCTTTATTTAATCATCAAATGTTAATTACATTTATCTATTACATGTTTCTAATACTATCTATCTAATCTATGCTAATATCATCCTTCAGCCCAATACTCCTAGCATGCTGCAAGTGCTTAACCCTACTCAGTCCCTTCGTAAGCGGATCTACTAGGTTATCTTCCGATGATATCCTCTTCACTATAAGTTGTCCTTCTTCTACACGATGTCTAATAAAATGATATTTTCTGTCGATATGTCGTGATCTACCATGATCCCTCGATTCCTTGGTCAAGGAAACCGCTCCTTCATTATCACAGAAAATCTCCATGGGCTCCTTTATGGCAGGTACGACTCCAAGATCACCGATGAAGTTCTTCAGCCATATTTCCTCCTTCGACGCTTCGCTCGCTACAATGTACTCTGATTCGCACGTTGAATCAGCTACGGTTTCCTGCTTGGAACTCTTCCATGTCACTGCTCCTCCATTCAGGGTAAAGACCCAGCCCGACTGCGAACGATAGTTGTCCCTGTTGGTCTGAAAGTTGGTGTCACTATACCCTCGCACCTTCAAGTCATCACTCCCTCCGAGGACTAAGAACCATTCCTTCGTCCTCCAAAGGTACTTAAGGATATTTTTCACCGCAATCCAATGGGCTCTGCCAGGGTTCCCTTGATATCTACTATCCATGCTCAAAGCAAAGGCTACATCAGGGCGAGTACAAGTCATAGCGTACATGATTGAGTCAACTGCAGAAGCGTATGGTACTCGGCTCATTTCTGCTATCTCAGCTTCGGTACTCGGACTTTGAGTCTTACTCAACTTGGCATTACTTTGTATCGGTAATTCTCCCTTCTTCGAGTTTTCCATACTAAAACGTTTTAGTACCTTCTCTAAGTAAGTGTTCTGACTAAGTCCTATTAGTCTCTTACTTCTTTCTCTCACTATCCTTATTCCCAAAATATAGGAAGCCTCTCCGAGGTCCTTCATAGCGAAGCACTTCCCGGGCCAGGATTTAACTTCTTGCAGAGTCGGGATGTCGTTTCCTATGAGTAATATGTTATCGACATATAGAACGAGGAAGCTAACTATACTCCCACTGGCTTTGACATATACACACGATTCATCTTCGCTTCGTACAAATCCAAAATCTTTGACTTTCTCATCGAAGCAAAGATTCCATCTGCGAGACGCTTGTTTAAGTCCATAAATGGACTTCTCAAGCTTACACACTCTATTCGAATACTTCGGATCGACAAAACCTTCTGGCTGAGCCATGTAAACATCCTCAGCCAACTTCCCATTAAGGAAAGCGGTTTTGACATCCATTTGCCAAATCTCATAATCATGAAATGCGGCAATAGCTAGCATCACTCTAATAGATTTTATCTTCGCAACTGGTGAGAAGGTCTCATCATAGTCAACTCCGGGAGTTTGAGTACAGCCCTTCGCAACCAATCATGCTTTATATGTGTGTACGTTTCCATCCACGTCGGTCTTCTTCTTGAAGATCCATTTGCACCCAACGGTCTTACGTCCGGGCACATTATCAACCAAATTCCAAACTTGGTTATCATACATGGATTGGATCTCGCTATCCATTTCCTCTTTCCATTTCGCAGACTCCGGGCCTGCCATGGCTTCCTTACAGCTATTAGGTTCATCAAGGTTTATTAGTGTACCATCACTAATATACGTGTCCCCTTCGGTAGTAATATGAAAACCATAAAACTGGGGTTGAACTCTAACTCTTTTGGAACGTCTAAGAGGTAAGGACTCGTCAATCGGTTCAACTGGAGTTTCCTCCTCGGGTTGAGTGCCAGTGGTAGAGGTTCCTTCATCTATCGACTCTTGAATCTCTTCAAGCTCGATTTGCCTCCCACTGTCTCCTTAGCTTATGAGTTCTCGCTCTCGAAAAACCCCTCTCCTCACAACGAAGACGACATTGTCCTTCGGTCTATAGAAGAGATATCCAAAGGATTTTTGCGGGTAGCCGACGAAAATACATCGCTCACTACAAGGTTTGAGCTTGTCGTGAGTATCTCGTCTTACGAAAGCCTCGCAACCCCAAACCTTGATATGTGCTAACGAGGGAGCTTTCCCTGTCCACATCTCGTGAGGTGTTTTGGCAACCTTCTTAGCAGGGACTCGGTTAAGGATATGGGTGGCAGTCTCCAAAGCATACCCCCAAAAAGAGATAGGTAGTGAAGCACGACTCATCATAGAGCGAACCATGTCCAACAAGGTTCGGTTAAGCCTTTCTGCCACACCATTCAATTGTGGTGTCCTAGGTGGCGTCAATTGTGAAACTATTCCACACTCCTTGAGATAATCGTGGAATTCAAGACTTAGGTACTCTCCACCTCGATCGGATCGAAGCATCTTGATTTTCCTGCCCAATTGATTTTCCACTTTCATTCTTTAACTCTTTGAACTTTTCAAAGGTTTCTGACTTTTGCTTGATTAAATAGATATACCCATATCTACTATAGTCATCGGTAAAAGTCACGTAGAAGCGGTTCCCATCCTTCGTGGTTGATCTAAATGGTCCACATACATCGGTATGTATTAGGTCCAATAGACCCTCACCCCTTTCACACGTACTCGTGAAGGGTGACATAGTCATCTTTCCAAGTAAACAAGACTGGCACGTGTCATCTTCCCTAAGGTCGAATGACTCCCTAATTATCACCCAATAAGAAAAATTAGGGCTAGGATCCAACAACAATATTTACATATTAGAAAAGGGATGTCGTAATCTAACATGCAAACAAATTGAAGGTAAGTGAATGACGATTCACTAATTCTCCACCATAAAAACATAACTTTAAGTCCTAAATGTATTGAGAATTCCTAGGTTCGGATGAGATTCATTGAAACTATTCAATGGCATGTTTAAATCTCGATATGCCCCTCTTGTTTGTGACTGGGATACCGAGGATCACAAAGCGGGTGTGAATTACCATGCAAATTCACAAGGTGCCTTCATTGTAATGATCACCTATTCGATGTGCCGGTAAACCACACACGCTCCATCGAACTATGATAAACAATGAATCACCCTTTTCCACCTTTGCTTAGAACCAATTAGTGTGCCGGTAAACCACACACGCTCCACTAACTTCTTAGCAAGGGTGCAAAGTGTAATTTTATGGGATTGCATCAATTCACTTTTCCTAAAGTAACTAAGATTGGGAAATTTTAAAAATGTATAGTTACTTTGTATTTCATATTATACTTTTAATAAGAGGATGAGGTTGCCCTATCCTACCCGTTCGGCTAACGACCCTCCACCAATCAAGCAAGCGGTGGGTGTGAGTGTACACCCATTAAGCGCCATTTTATAGGCCGCAACCTTATACCCACCTTATAGATCGGCTTCGTGAATGAGGCCTACTAACGGAAAGACTAGCATTTTAGTTATACATATATATATATATATATATATATATATATATATATATATATATATATATATATATATTAATCTTGTAATATTATATTAGTATAGGGTTATATTTTAAACTTTATAAAATCTAGGGTTTGAAATTTAAATTGTCTAAATTAAAACTTTTAATCACAAAACATAAATTTCAAAACTTGAGGACAAGTTTTAAACATTTAAAACATGGAGGATAAAATAACAAATAATTTTAATTAACAATTAATTTCCTAATTATCTATATTTGATTTATTCAAGATTTCTTGCAAGATAATTACCAATTTAATCAAAATAATTAATTAATTATCATATAAGGAAATTAAATATTTTATTAGTTGATAAATATCTTTAATTAGATCAAGATTACAGTCATATATATAAAAAAAAATCGGATTAGGGTTGATCTGATATGATTAAGGTAAGTTTCCATAAGATAATCATCAAAAAATCATGAATCTGGCCTTTCCTGACGCTTGGACTCGCCGAGTGCACCAAGGGACTCGCCGAGTCAGGCCAACTCGCCGAGTCCACTATCGAACTCGCCGAGTCCATGACTCAGAAACACAAATATCGAATTCTGCAAATAAGATTCAAACAAACAAGCAACAATTTAATAGAAACCAAACTAGGCTCTGATACCACTATTGTGTTTTAGCCATAAGAACTTTCCTATGTGCACATGCAAAACCCTAATGCTTGGATCTAGGCTTTCTAATTAAACATGCTTTGAATCCAAGACATCTAATGACTAATTAGGTATAAGAACAATACAAAATCAGATCTAGAAGTGTACCTTTGAATCTCTTGTTTGATCTTGTTGTCTTGGAGCTCTAGAGTCACAATTGTCACTCCTTTAATGGCTTACAAACACCAAATAGCAAAGAAGATGATTTGAGAGAGAGAGAGAGAGATGAAATTCGGCCAGGGTTTCTTCTTCTTAGAAGAGATGCCGACCCCCTTAGCTCTAGGGTTCTATTTATACTTGTAGACTCCTTAAGGGTTTCACCTTAAACCCTAGTTGGATAATCTTTCCTTAAAGCAATCCATATCCTTACCATAGATAGCCTTGGACAATTTTGAGTTGTCCTTAGCTCTAGAATTCGTCCAACCCTTATCTCTTAAGGATTTATAGTCTAAAGTGTAACTATCAAACAATTGACAGTTTATACCCTCTTATTTAATTAATCTCTTTAAGTCACCAAAATTAATACCAATTAATTTATGACTTATATTAATCAAATAACAATATTATTATTCTTTATATTATTCTCATAATATATTAATAATATTTATTCTCTCATAATAAATCATCCTATCAAGTTGCTATGGTGAAGGCAACCCAAAAGGACCATGCACAATCGGGTCAAATACTTGCCTAATATAGTTGCAGCCTTAGACACTATTCCAACAAATATTTCTAGGGAGTCCCCAAAGAAAAACTAGGCAACAAGGCCAAACACACCACCAAGGCCAAGGGCATTCCACATGATCCTCGACGAAGCGAAAAACAACGCGAGGAACCAAGGATGAGGAATTCGTACCCGAAGATCAAGTTATGAAGTAACCAAGGGGATAGAATCATATCATGTAGCCTATTAGAGGCATACTCTAGGGTAAACTTGAACACCTATGTAATAGTTTCAAGAAATAATAAAGTCTTCGTTTTGTTATCTGGTGTGTTAAACTGTTATGTGATTTTCTTGTATGGTAACTTGGAAAACTGCGAGACAATACTTGGGACGAGTATGAGTAGGTGTGCATATTCTACCGGAAGCACAGGACTCACGCTTGGATCGGGGAAAGTCACAAGGTTACCAAGAAGCTAGTAATTGATTTCGTTTTGTTCATGTATGTCGTTACCATCGTTTCGGTAATGACTAAGAAGATTATTGTTATTCCGACCCTAGTGGTCATATCAATTTGAGTCCGACTATGCTGAGTATGTTATGTGGTTCAGAGAATCAAGTTCGAGGTAGCATCCGACTATCGCGTAAAGTTGCTTGTAGCTAGAAATGCTACCTTTTAAGATGTGGTTAGAACATGAAGGAAGGTATAGTCTGTTCTGGAATTTGACTCTAAAAGACCTAAGTCCAAGCGATGCATCATACGATGAGAGGTCATTAGAACATGACCTATCAGTCTATTATGATAATCGAAGGAAGAAACTTATCTCAAGTTTTTTAAAAAAGGAGTCTCCAATAAATATCGAGATCGCGACATGAAGATCATGATTGGAAGTCTAACATGTGATAGAGAGCGGATCCAAGATCGGGCACCGCCTGCAGTCAGGAAGTCTTAGAGTTAGATACTCGCTCGAAGAAACATCAAAGTTACGGTTATTACATAGGATGAAGAGATAACATATAGAGTCATCATGTGAGTCCTGTTTCGTTGATGATTCCGGGACGCAATCATCCTAAGGGGGAGATAACTGTAACGCCCGTATATCCTTGCTAGTCAATTTATAGATATTAGTGGTCGAAAACGAATTTTACACAAAAAGTTATTTAGAATAAATAGTCTTAACCAAGTTGTAGAATATGTCTCAAGGGTTCCGTACATATAAAGAGCGCCGAAATCCGAGTTATAACGAAGAAGTAATGACCCGTCGAAGTTTCACGACGAAACCGGCACGACACTGGGAAGACGCAAATAGTGAATTTATGATAGAGCGACTTTTAGCCTTAGTAATCCAAATGAAAGTCGTAGAATATGTTAACCTGAGAACGTCTATAAAAAGAACGCCCAAATCTGACTTCGTATGAGGAAGTTATGATTTTTCGAAGTTTCGGCTTATAGGTGTACAACTCGAAGTTCAAGTATTAGATCGAGTGGTTTTTAGCCGACACAACCTAAATGAGAATCGAAGATCTCATTATTAGTATCGTAACGATAAAAAGACAGACGAAAATGGACATCAGATGAAGAAGTAATGAGATTTTAACGGACCAATCATGTCCCGGCCTATTAAAAAGATAACTTTAAAAATAAAATCAAAATTAGCTGACGGAGTCTAAACGAAAGTTGTAGAGTACGTCTCCACCTACGCGTGGATATAAATAATGTCAAAAACGGAGTTTGTATGAACGAGTTACAAATTATAATAGCATATTTACATATTAAAATAAAGTATAAATCATATATACGTACACACACACACACACACACACACATATATATATATATATATATATATATATATATATATATATATATATATATATATATATCATTAGAAAGGTATCGACGATGCGGTCATTATAAGACTAATGTTGAGTTCTTTCGACATTAGTTTAGTACAAATATCGTTAAATCTATTTAAAATAGTAATATAAAGGGGTGTTTGGTTGTTTATATAACTATAAGGTCATTAAGTAATTATGGAGGGTAGTTTTTGAAAATTCAATCAGTATAAATAAGAGCCTCTAGCTCTCATATTTCTTGCACCATTCTCTTGATTCAAGAGTCTTTCTCTTCTTATCCCCCCGAGCATTTCGGTCCCTCATGATTCGACTTCTCTTTCTGTAGTTTTAGTATAGTAAGGTGAGCGCTGAAGCACGACACGAATCTTACTTAGAAAGATTGTAGTGGTGTTGATTCTGATGGCATGTGCGGAATTAGAAAGATCTAGTGATTCATCATACAAATTCAAGAACACAAGGAGTAAATAAATCTTTGTAAGCTCTTATTAGATCTAGAAAGATTATACAAATGGGTTTGTATACAATTTCTCTCTCTAGTCTAACACTCCCAAATGGACTCTTACTTTATAATGGGAGTCACTCACTTCCTATTTATAGGAAAGAGTCAACCCATTTACACATACAAAGAGGAAAGCCTAAACACTACATCCAAGCATGACTTTGCACCCTAACATTCTCCCCCTCAAAGTTAGGATTGGATGTCCGGCTTTAATATCCAACGAGCTAGCGCTATTAAGACCAAACTCCCCCTCGAAGTAACACCGGTCTTCAAATCCGCAAATGAATATTCGACAAACCCGAGAAGCTTCGAATACCCATCATTCTCCCCCTTTTTATAATCAAAATATGATTATAAAACCCACTAAGGATGAGAAGCGCCCGAGGAATAGTCTTCATGATACTCCCCCTTGATGTGTACCAAAAATGAATCACCAAAAATCTTGCACGGAAAAACAATCACGAAAAAGCCACAAAAAATTTCCAATTTATGAATATTTTTGACTTTTTGGGTGAAAGTTGCAAGATTTTTCAAAATCCGGGTAGAAATTTTCCAAAACTGAAAATTCTACAGTTTCTCAGCTTTAATTGTCCATTTGTGAAATTGGGTATTTGTTGCCAAAAATGCGAAACTGCAGGGACTCTTTTTGAAACTTCTGTTTTCTTCCCCAATTCACGAATGTTTCACAGTAAAGACTTCGCATCTTACACCCATGCGAACACAAAACAATGATTTTCTTCAACCATTCGCATTTTCATTTTGTCATATAATGCGAATCATTATCTCCTTCGCATTTTTAACCCCAATCAACCAAATGCGAACTCCATTCACACAAATGCGAACCTGATTTTGCTTTTATATGGAACTGCTCCCAAATGCGAACTCTATATCCCATCTTTATATGCGAACCAAAAAATCAATATGCGAATCTTGTTGTCTTTTATACGAATATCTCCAAAAAAACATTCCAGATTTCAAACTTGATGTTGATTCATCCATATGCGAACTCGATTTCACAAATAAGCGATTCTCAAACATGCGAAATTAGACTAGCATCGATCAAAATCGTCTTCACACATTCGAAAATCGGCTCCAATAATCAAAAATCGATCAAATCGATTCTTCAAATCATTCAATTCCAGTTCATTCTTCATAACCATCTCAGTCGATTTTGTTCATCTTCAACAGCGACTAGATATTAACTCTCCAAAACAATCGATGAGACCATCTACTCAAAATCGTAATCCATCGCTTTTCAGACACGAATCATCATCAAAATTAACCATTTGATTTCAACATATCATTCGAAATCACCCCAGTAACCAAAATCAGTCATCGATATTGAGTTTGATTACCGATTCCAAAATCTTCAATCTCACAGAAATTGAACTTGCGAACAACATCATGCAATCTCAAAGCAATTCGATTATTACTTCTTTGAAATCAACTCCAACTACACCTGATGAACACTTTGATTTCGACTGTAACCACATACTTCAATTCGTTTCCAGTTCATCAAAATCCCAATTTTGACTTTCGTTATTTTGACTTTTCGTTCATTTGATGACAAACAACAATTTTTCCACTTACGATTCCTTTTTAGATCAAAGTACGCACTTTCAACAAAAATTGTCATGTTCTTCATCTCATTCATCATAATCTTTAGTTCATCATCAATTAACCATTGAAGCATACTCAATCAGTCATCAAACCTTCGAATACAGAAGCAAACTCTATCATCGATTTCCACGAATCGAAACCAAAAAAAATCGAAACATCAAACTTTTGAAAAATCAATAATAGCTTCTTGTGAGATCACAGTTGAGACCTTCTTCCGGATTCCATTAATCGTATCCAATTCTCAATCGAAATTCACTCCAAATCGAATCAATTTTGAAATCGATAATCAATTCATCGATATTTCTCAGATTATCTTGCTTTGACTTTGATTTTCAACAATCAAGACATCGAATAAAAACAATCGTGAATGAACAAAAATCGATTGATAGAAAAGTAATGAAATCATATGCGATTAATCATTCACATTGAAATCATGAATCTGGTGCTTGTACCAGATCGTGAAGACACATCGAGATGAAACATCAGATCGAACAACAAATTTCTCAAATCAATTTGATAAACTATGCCTTTGAGCATATGCGATTTGAAAAAAAAAATTAATCAAGAGATGTGAATAATGGATTAAAATGAGAAGTACGAACTGGATAGAAATCTTGGGTTCAATAAACGGATTATAAATAGAAGTGGATCGAATCCTTAATATTGGGCTTAAAGATATGGACTGATGAACAGTTTTAGTTTTGATTTTGGATTGGGTTTGATCTATGAAAGAAAATAGGCTGGATCTACAATTTAGGCTTGAAAGAAATTCGATCCAATCGAGACAAAATGATCAAAAATGAAAAACGTAAAATACGAATCAAAATCATGGACGTTTTGGAATCCATTTGAGAATTTGAGATACCTTTTTGACGAATCGAGTTCCGTTTTCAACGAATGAATCAAATTTAGAAGATCTCAGTTCTTTTGTCGGAATGAGAAAATCTCCGAATCGAACATTGTACCACCCACCATGCGAGATGTACAACTCGTTCTTCGTGTTCTTCATCAAGCCAAGAACATCTTCAAAAGAACCACCAACACATTTGGGTTTTGACTTCAAATTCAATTCAATACTTGGAGATTGTTGCTTTGGAACCCAAATTTGCTTCACGGATTTTGGCTTCACAACATATGACGATTTTTGTGAGTAAACCCTCTTATTCTTCCGATTCATCTTCTTTTTCTTTTTCTTTCTCATCTTTTTGCATCTTGAAGACTTGACTTCATGAACAAACCCACTTTCAACAACATGAAAATTTTGAGTTTGAATCAAATCTTTTGGAGTTTGATACTTGTGATTTTCTTGGATCACCGGCTTCCGATAAGGAATCATTCCTTCAAACAAATCAAAGAACACAAAATATCATCGGTTTGAACTCCAATTGAGCAAAAAACTTTTTCATCTTGAAAATCAACTTGAACTCCTTTTTCTTGAACATCAAGAACATCACATTGAACTCCATTGTTTTGAACTTCTTTTCCTTGAACATCATGAACATGATGAACATCATCAAGAACATGTTCTTGAGCTTCACGACAATTTGCATAATATTCAAGTCTATTTCTTCCCGGTTTACAATTAGCAAGAAGAATTCCTTTTATGACTTCACCATTCCTCTTATTTCTTCGTCTTTCTTGATATGTTGTAATCAATCGATCAAACAAATCTTTGTTTTGATAAATTGGATAACCAATGAAATCTCCATTTCTATCCCTTTCTCCATTTGACATAAGTGCATCTTCACTTTGCGATCCAACAGTCAATTGATAAAGAATGCATTCAAAAGAAGTGTATACGTATATAAAACTTTCATTCCGAACCAACCATTGCTCCATAACTGCTTCTTTTCTTTTGAATCAAATATTATGAACTTGAGTTTTCTAGAGAGAGAAAGTGTAAATCAAGTAGATCTCTAGAGAGAGAAAGTGAATATGAACTAAATTCTAGTAAGAGAAAGTGGTACAAACAAGTATTCTAGAGAGAGAAAGTCGAATTATGGATCAAATCAAGGAAAAATTCGACTTCAAGAACACAAAAATACTCTAATCACGAAGATCCATAAGAACATGAAGAATCACCGAATCAAGATCGCCATCAAGGATCAATTCTTGATGAAATCAAGAACACCCGCTCTGATACCAATTGTAGTGGTGTTGATTCTGATGGCATGTGCGGAATTAGAAAGATCTAGTGATTCATCATACAAATTCAAGAACACAAGGAGTAAATAAATCTTTGTAAGCTCTTATTAGATCTAGAAAGATTATACAAATGGGTTTGTATACAATTTCACTCTCTAGTCTAACACTCCCAAATTGACTCTTACTTTATAATGGGAGTCACTCACTTCCTATTTATAGGAAAGAGTCAACCCATTTAAACATACAAAGAGGAAAGCCTAAACACTACATCCAAGCATGACTTTGCACCCTAACAAAGATTCAGCGACGAAGTTCTGCCCCTACAGAGCCCGACTCCTACCTAAAATCCCATTGTAAGTAAGTTATGATTACCCTATTTTAAATATAGTTTATATTTAAAATTAGTATTCTTATTATGAACTTATAATAAATATTTGAGTTATTATTATGACTTACATAAGTGTCGTTATAATATCTTTTTAACTACTCACGGTACGGGGAATCTGGTTTAAAGGGCCGCATAGGGTTGTTGGATTTCAGAAGTGCTATATGCCAAAATGGTCCTGCCCTCCGGTGTTTTATGTCTGGCCCCTGTCTGTACATAGTGGTTGAAAAGTATTGTTTAAACGCTTGTATAATAATAATAATAAGACTAATAATTAGTCACGGTAAATATTAGACTAAAATCTAGTGGTAATAATACTAGGTTTCGTTGAAAGAAATTATTTTAAAGTAAACGAAGCGTTGTCCGAGTACCGAGTCACCACCTTATCAAGTGAGTGCATGGTCCCTTTCATCTTACACATAGATATGAAGTATTTTATATAAACTACATGCTATGTGTGCATATTATCTGTATAATTGCTATCTATGTTGGATTAACGATTTTTGTAACGACCGTATTTTTTTAATTAATCAAACACATCCCATAATCCATAAGTTTCCAAACCATTTGATTCTCAATTCACAATTATTACAAATTCATTGTACTTTTTGAAAACATTAGAGAGTCCCCAAACACACAAAAGAGAGGTAGAGTGCACGCCTCGTCATCACGCCTTGCCCTTGCCCCTAGGCTCTGAAGTACCTGAAACAATCAACAACCTGTAAGTGAAATGCTTAGTGAGTTTCCCAGAGCATACCACACAGATACAAACCACATATCATATATCCTGTTAGCTATAAAAGCTACACACATATCACGTAAGCCATGCATACATGAAACATGTGAGAATGCCATGGGCTACCCCACATGGTCTTTACCTAGGACTGCCATGGGCTCCCCCACATGGCCTTACATCCAATGCCATGGGCTACCCCACATGGTCTTCACCTAGGACTGCCATGGGCTACCCCACATGGTCTTACATCCAATGCCACAGGCTCCCCCGGGGTCTTCATACAAAACATGCAATCACATAACAGAACCCAGAATGTCTACCATATATGTCATAATCACATAATGGGCCGGCCTTGGTGCCTTAGACCCATAGGTATGGTGAGAAGACTCACCTGTCACGAATGCTGAGCTAACACTTTGCAACCAATGTACCCCACAGGCTGCTCCACGCAACTGCCTAAAAAGTATCATATAATATCCAGTCATTTCCCCAAAGTCCATCCTGATCAACCTCAGCCAAGATCAAGTCAACGGTCCCTGTTGACCCTAACTCGCCGAGTACAACTAGTGACTCGCCAAGTTTCCCGGGATAACATCTACTCGCCGAGTCATTGAGGTGACTCGTCGATTTCATGCGGTCTTGATCGATAATCTAAGGTCGTTTTTCGAGTTTCCTTGCTTGCCAATCGACACGTCTACGAACATCCAACCATTGGGGAGATCTTACTCGACTCGCCGAGTTGTTCCTTCAACTCGCCGAGTTCTAGGTAATCTTCATCCGACTCGCCGAGTTGTTCATCCAACTCGTCGAGTCCGGGACAATATTCATCGGGTTTACCGAGTTGTTCATCCAACTCGTCGAGTCCCTGCCTGCCTTCATATGACTCGTCGAGTCGCCCCCTGTGACTCGCCGAGTCCTAACAGATCTCAAGCCATACAGACCCTTTTTGAGCCATGCAATGCTTCCAAACTACAGATCTAGGCTCCTGAGGCATGCTTTCCACATAAAGTTGCAAACTTTACGTGCATATAAGGCTTTAAGACCCTAAAATAGCAAATCTAAGCTTGGAATCATACACTTGTGGGGAGGCACATGCTAAGCTCAACTGATAACTTTATGCATCTCAAGTCCAAAAGGAGTCCATATCTGAAGTTACAACTTCAGATCTTGGCTTAAACACAAACCCCTTTCTTAGAGTCCATGCACAAGAGGGTTTTGGGTGGAAATGAGCCAAGGAACAACTTAATACCTTCAGAAAGTGCTCCATAGGAGTAGATCTTGAATCCCCACGAGCCCTTTGCTTCCTCTAGCTTGTTTCCTCAAGTGCTTCCTTCACCAAATCCCTCCTTCAAGCTTAAAATCACCAAGAAACACACTCACACTCGAATCAGGGTTTTTGGGAGGTATAGAGTTGTAAAAGGGGGCTTGGGGAGGCTAATGATCCTTTAAATAGGGTGCAAGGCCCTGAAATCTAGGGTTTCATCTGCCAGCATCTACTCGTTGAGTACCAAAATGGACTCGACGAGTAGATCATTAAACTTCACGTCCAAACCCGCTACTACTCGACGAGTAGGGAGGCCAACTCGCCGAGTAGGTTTTCAAAAATCCAAACCGAAATGTCATTATTAATACCTGAGGATCAGGGTGTTACAATTTTATATAAGTTTTATATGATTAAAACTGTATATGCATTTATATCTACATAGTATGTTGGGTAAAACATGGGTAGTTGAAATATGAGTTGGATGATGAGTTGAGAGGTGTGATAGACCATGATGTGAGGGTGAGGGGTGGACGATGTGAGAAGCCTTTTCCCAAACGATGGCCCCGTCATTCAGCAGAGTATGGATGACAACCACGGACTACTCTAGACAGTCCAGTGGTACCCTAGCAGACTCGCAACCTGTAAGTGTTGTGAACGATGTGTTCACCCGGTGTACTCTAAACCCTGGTGATCATGCAGACTTGATGCCTAAACCTTGGTGATCATGTAGACTTGACGTCTAAACCTTGGTAATCATGCAGACTTGATGCCTAAACCCTGGCGACTATGCAGACTTAGTGCCTGTTGTGTAAACCATGGCAACGATGGACTTCATGCCAACTCCTTAGGATGATCCTTAGGAATGAATGAACGAGGGATAACTGATTCTTACGGTAGATCCTTAAGAATAAAGAAGATAATGGGGATGAGTAATTCGGTTGATTGCTTGATTGTTTAAACATTTTTATTAAAAAAGGTACTCTGATTTTTATAAAGCATAAACAAAATTGGTCTTTTCTGACCGTGAAAATGGGGATGTCACAGAAGCGTAAGAGAGGAAGAGAGTAATGTTTTACAATCCAGTTTGAACTGGCTGGTCGAACCGGTTGGACCGGGAATTGGGACTGGGAGCGGTTCAGCTATCACCGGTTTTACATTGATTTCTGAACCGTAATGAACCGACCGATTTTTAGAAAAAATCAGTTGAAGCAGTCAAAATAAACCGGTTAAACTGAATAAAACACATCACTACCGTCGGAGGCTAGATTTGTTCACCGCTTGTCGCGACCGCAAAGCAGCTTTTCAACAACTCCAGATCTGAAAATGCTAGCTCCTGAGATCTTCACGATGACGCTTCTTAGTTTCAATATTTGAAAACTCTAGATTTAGATCTTCATAGGACCAATGTCAGTGGAACAACCTGAGATCTTCACGTCCTCGTCTTATTCGTTGCCTCCGACGAAAACGAATTGGAAAATCTCGCTGGACGGTTCATGAAATAGGTGCAACTTGCAGAGGCACGTGCCTTCTAGTGATTCTAGATCTCAACCGAAAACATCCACTCCGACATGTACAATATTTTTCTCGAATCATACTTCAAAAACTCCGACGAGAAGAGAAGGTTGTTTGGCTCAACGGATCCCCGCTTTCGCATGCGTCGAAGGTATTTTCATTTCCGACAGCTTCTGCATCATTTTCTTGCTCAAAAAATGAATGCTCATGTTGATTCTAGTACTCTCAAACGAGTAGATCTAGCGGGATATATTATGCAAGGTTGTCAGGATCGGGATCTTACATACGATCGTTTTTGGGTTTGCAAGATCGGGATCGCGATCCTAAGATCCCACAAAAAAAAAACATAATTTTAAATAAAAGATATCTCCAACATCAAGTTTTCCATTCTAAAGCTATAAAAAGTTAAAAACATTAGTCACAACACAAGTACCATTTAATCTTAGTCTAAGATAACAAAAAGTACTACATCGAGATCATCATCCTCTTCTAAATTCAAAATATTAGTCACAACACAAATACCATTTAATCTAGTCTAACAAATTGTGCATCCAAATCATCTTCGTCTTCTAAATCCAAAATATCTTCTCCTAAATCTCTTTGATCACCCGCACTTGCAGTTAAATGTAAACATGACATATTGAACTAAAATTAAACTATCATTTCTAGTTTTGAAATAATAGAATAAAATAATAACTCACGCAAATGATCTCTTATAGCCCTTTCAAGAAAATTATCATCATTTACATCATGATTAGAAGACGGTTCTTTAGTAATCCACTCATCGTCAAAACTAACATCATCAAGATTTAATGTCTCAAGTCCATCATGCCCTTTTCCTTTATTTTCATCTATCCCATTCAGCTTCAAGTTGTACATAACATACACAAGATCATTCATCTTTTGTTGTTGTAGTTGGTTACTTCTCTTAGAATGTACCTATATACGACAGAAAGAAAACCCAAAATATTAGATAATGATAAAATAAAAGTAACATTAAAACATAATGTCGTTACTTGTTACTTATAAGTTACCATCTCAAATAGGGGTGAGCAAAGAAACCGGATAACCGCTATCGGAACTGAAACTGCCTTGGAACCGCCGGTTCCGAAGCGGGAACTGCCTTAAGTGGTTTCGGTTCCGGTTCTCATTTTTTCGGAGCCGCTACCCGCTAGGTACCCGCCAGCACCGATATATATATATATATATATATATATATATATATATATATATATATATATATATATATATATATATATATATATATATATATATATCAACATGTTAAATACTCGAACATAATTTAAAACGTGTTATTACTTTGTTTCTGGCTAAACTTTTGGACATTGAAGAGTTACATTTTCATTCACAGAAACCACACTATGATTAATCATTTAAATGGTCCATTAATAAAATGGTAATTACTATGTATTAGTGTTGATGTGTGTTACTACAATGAGACTTAAATGAATAAATTGTGATAATACTAAACAGTTGCTAATAATTTTCTTTTAATTTTCAACATTATTAACGACTTTTGGTTTTAAACATATATATAAAATGATAATCGTATTAATAGCTAATTTATAACGTTTATTAATAAACACTTACTAATAAATTTTAGTTAATAATATATTGTTAGTTTACAGTTTTTAATTAATAAATTATAAAAAGAAAATTATGAATCGGGTATTCGGTACCGGAACCGGAACCGCCGGTTTCGGTTCCAGTTTCAAAATTTCAAGAACCACCGGTTCCGGTTCCAAAGAATTAGGGTGGGTACCCGTCTTTGCTCATCCCTAATCTCAAAGGCACTCCAAATTCCTCTCACAACCGGATGAAGAATATCTCAAGCTCAAAATTCTCATTGCACAATTTTTCAACTCGGGCGTGTCATCTCCATAGGAATCCCACCAATCAACCGATGATTTTTCTTTCCTTTTTAGCTTAGCTATATTAAGACCAAAGATACCTCTTGCATTCTTGAATTGATCAAACTGACAATAAATCGTCTTCGCTAGGTTCACATCAGCACCACTAATTTGCTTGAGACAACAATCAAAGGGAAGAAAGACAACAAGTTTCATCTATAATAGGTGACAATTGGTTCTTAACTTATTTATTTTTTTATATAATTTATTTTATTAATTATAAGTTATAAGTTATAACAAGTTTAATTTATTACAGGTCACGACTAATTTGCTTGTTGAAAGAGTTTACAAAAGGGAAAGAGCTCCTAAGGCCTAGAGCAACTAGATTTGCCACATCTTATCTTACACTTGGTCGCTTGTTTGAGCTGAAAAGTGCATTGATATGATTCTTTTGCATCTGAAATATGGTTGTCTACTAACTATGCAAGGACTGACCCCGGAAAAGATGTTGAGGATATAGTTACAGACACTGCAAGATTTTGGTCATCAGTTATCACATGCCTTAGGGCCGCAAAACCCTTAATGAAGGTTCTTCGATTGGTTGATTCAGATTCTAAACTAGCTATGGGTTTCATTTACCAAGCCATGGTAAATGCAAAGAAGGAAATTAATTAAAGCAAACTTCAAAGATATCAAAACAAGGTTTTTTTTTGCTTAATTGTTTATATTTTTCAGAATTAATTTTAAACCAACAACTCATATATTTTACATATATTTTCAGGTATGGACCTATTTATGATATCATTGATGATAGATGGTATAATCAGATGAATAAGGCACAACATGTGGCAGGTTATTACTTGAACCCAAAGATGCAATACATCGATGATTTTGAGAATAATGGTTGGATCAAAAGTGGATTGTACATATACCTAGAAAGAATGTGTGGTGCTAATGAGAACCTAGCGAAGACGACTGATTGTCAGTTTGATCAATTCACGAATGCAAGAGGTATCTTTGGTCTTAATGTAGCTAAGCTAACAAGGAAAGAAAAATCACCGGTTGATTGGTGGGATTCCTTTGGAGATGACACGTCCGAGTTGAAAATTTTTGCAATGAGAATTTTGAGCTTGACATGTTCTTCATCCGGTTGTGAGAGGAATTGGAGTGCCTTTGAGATGGTAACTTATAAATAACAAGTAACGACATTATGTTTTAATGTTATTTTTATTATATCATTATCTAATATTTTGGGTTTTTTCTGTCGTATATAGGTACATTCTAAGACAAGAAACCGACTACAACAACAAAAGATGAATGATCTTGTGTATGTTATGTACAACTTGAAGCTGAACGGAAGAGATGAAAATAAAGGAAAAAGGCATGATGGACTTGAGACATTAAATCTTGATGATGTTAGTTCTAATGATGAGTGGATTACTGAAGAACCGTCTTCTAATCATGATGTTAATGATGATGATGATGATTTTTTTGAAAGGGCTATAAGAGATCAATTGCGTGAGTTATTCTTTTATTCTATTATTTTAAAACTAGAAATGATAGTTTTTACTTTTAGTTTAATATGTCATGTTTACATTTAACTGCAGGTGCAGTGACCGAACAGATTTAAGAGAAGATATTCTGGATTTAGAAGAGGAAGATGATTTGGATGCACAATTTGTTATGTTAGACTAGATTAAATGGTATTTGTGTTGTGACTAATATTTTGAATTTAGAAGAGGATGATGATCTGGATGTAGCACTTTTTGTTATCTTAGACTAGATTAAATGGTACTTGTGTTGTGACTAATGTTTTGAACTTTTTATAGCTTTAGAATGGAAAACTTAATGTTGGAGATATTTTTCATTTAAAATTATGTTTTTTTTGTTGGATCTTAGGATCCCAATCCCGATCTTGCAAACCCAAAAACGTTTCTACGTAGGATCCCGATCTTGACAACCTTGTTTATCATATTTAACATTCTCTCTCATTAGATTAAAAAGAAAGAACTTGTGGAGGGCTAAATGAATTCCCTAGACACTTTTTAAATCTTAAATCTTATACTTGTTTCTTTAGTTGCTTTCCTCCAGAATTAATTTCAAAATTGAAGATACATGATTTCTTTGATTTTTCCGCAATGTTTTAATTTTGTTTTATTTGGCGTTGTATCATTCTATGATTCAGTTTTAATTTATAAATTAAACATTTATTTTTAGTAAATCTATTCTTATAATTATTCTTATATTTTCAATGTTGAAATTTATATTCTATCGTGTATTTGCATGACTTTATAAGAGGATTTATAAATGGAATAGTCACTAAAATTATAAAAAGGAAAGTGTAATATCACAAGTGATCACATGTTTTACAAAACAACATGTGAAATCTTACATACTTATAAAGTTTGGATTTTCTCTTGATTGTCATTCATTTGAAACCCCTCACAATAATTTGCTAAAACCTCATGCATTTGAAACCCCCAAACTTTTTCACCTTCTAAATAATTAATCACACATAATCAATGGTAATTCATATGAGATAATAATTTGCTAAAACCTCATGCATTTGTATGGCACTAAAACATGTTTGAGTTTTTGGGTTTTAGGCTTTAGTAAATGGGTAATTCGTTTGATACGTTGGATTTGAAGTTATCTTATTCGAATTACCCAAAACAAGAGATAAATTAATAATATATGCTTATGCATGTTTTGTACAAGCCTCAATCAAAATACAATATATCATGATCATACAATTAAGTGTTTTTTATTCCATTTTTGGCTTTATAACAAAAGTTTGTTTACGTGGCGAAGAAAGAAAACTTAAAGATGAATATTTAGGTTAGATGTTTATATAAGATTTGTTTTAAATATATAATATAGATATAAATACACAAATGTGTGTCAAATACAGCCCATCACAAATTTAATGTTATAAACTACAATATAACTCAAAGTGGTTTTCCAAATATAATGTTTATACTATAATATAATATATTAGAAGAATACCATATAATACACGAATCCCACATGTTGTGCAGAAATTTAGTTACATAGATAATATATTATAATTATATTTCATTTAAAATATGTTAGGGTCATTTGGTTATTACATTGTTGTATTAGGCACTATAGTCTCATATATTTTGAATGACTCTTACAAAAATGATGTCTGTAATTTAAATATAACATAATATCTTATGATGTTTATTGAATGATATTATATTCGATTGAACACTTTTTAATTGGAATCAACTTTATTATAGTTAAAAATTTTGGCTCCTTTTTTTCTTTTCATTAGTTCTAGAATATGATTTTTTATATTAATTTAAAATATGTCACTATCTTAAAATAGATTGAGAATGTGATTTTTTATATTTACTTAAAATACGGCACTATTTTCTATTCAATAGTAAAACTAACAAAAGTCGTTAAATATGTATTTTTATGAGGTTCAACATAAATAGACTTCCACAGATGAGAATCCATATCTAATCAATCATCAACTAATTACATTAGATACTAATGTGTACATAAAAATTACATTTAAAATTTTAAACTAATAGTAAAAAGTTTTCATTATTTATTATGATAAAAAATCTGTAAATCAAAAAATATACGTGTTATTTAATCGCATACAAGTTTTATGTATGACTTACTCACACTACATTAAACCATATATAACCATATTAAACTACATAATTATCGCACTGCGCAACGCGCGGGCATTCGCCTAGTTTATTATAATTTTATAAAATAATTTACAATGTACGTATTCAACATAAATCATTTAAAATAACATCACACTCCATTTTCATATTTAATAATATTTTCACATAAATCATATAAATTAATAGGACATTTAATTGTCATATTTAATAACGTTTATGTATTGTAAATGTTTTAATTATTTTGTTTTGTTTTAGAGATTTCAATTGAATAACACGATATCAGTTTAATCACATTTCAATATATATATATATATATATATATATATATATATATATATATATATATATATATATATATATATATATATATATATATATATATATATATATATATATATACACACACTAGCCGTTTACCCGCGTCAAGCGACGAGTGTGACAATGGTGGTTGAATGCTGAAAGATGAATTAAACCCTAGAAATGGAAACTTCAGCGATATATATATATATATATATATATATATATATATATATATATATATATATATATATATCCAAGATTTGTGAATAGAAATTGCGAGATTTGGGGAAATACGGAGATAAGGAATGAACCGGGTCAAAATAGCCTAAGAATAGGGGATAAGAGATTTGACTTTTTCAACTGTTGACCATATGTACTCTACTCCTTTTGTAATGAATAAATTGATTGTACAAATGCATTGTATGTTTGTACGACTTAAAATTCAGCATTTGATTAAAAATGCTTTATAAGGCAATTAAGATATATAGGTAGAGGTTCATTTGAGACCACTTATATTTTGTGAGACATTGGGACCAAATCTTGGCCTTTGATCAAAACTGATCTTGTGGCTAATAAAAAAATGTGGTTAACTCTAATTAACTAATTGATTAGTTAATGAGGGGTAGATTAGTCCCGACGTAAAATTTAATATGATCAGATCTAATATAATGTTAGTGTTATCTTCACGTCATCAAGAAATCATCTGCTTTGATTCTTCTACCAAGATATTCAATGGATCAACATTCCTTGTTCTTCAATTCAATCTGATCGATCTTCTATCTCCTTAAATCTTCTATTCTTTCAATCGATAATTAGTTTGAGTTAGACATTGATCGAACAATGCTAAATAATAGCTTTTAAAGTCGCGATTTCTGTGTTTCACGTGTTCATGTTCTTCATTCTTCTGCTCTGCAATTGATAATCTGAGTGATTGAGGTTTATGTTCATCTATCGACACCAACAATTAATTACAAGATTGTTAATGATTTTAGCTCTGTGATGACCGATTTCATCCAAGGTAGAAGTTCAAGTGTTCAGTTGATTTATGCTTATCTTCATCTTCAACAATTGCAAACGATCTTTCAAACTGTGATTTGTATTCTACATCACGATTTCATCAATTGATCAAGGTTTGAGTTTT
Source organism: Lactuca sativa (assembly GCF_002870075.4). Classification (NCBI taxonomy): domain Eukaryota; kingdom Viridiplantae; phylum Streptophyta; class Magnoliopsida; order Asterales; family Asteraceae; genus Lactuca; species Lactuca sativa. Next base: position 15,205,705 of record NC_056630.2, on the reverse strand, counting down.
CTTCCTTGTATTTTCATCGCTTTCATTATTACTTGCATGTAACATGTTCAATTGTTAACCTTGTAACATGAACTGATTGAATCATCAAGCTACTAGTGATTTCTCCAATTCATATATGTATGATTTGTGATTTCAGCAATCAAACATCATACTGATTGATTGAAATCAATTATTGTTCTTGAGAAAATTCTTTTAAACTATACATGCATTCTACCTGTTTGATGAAAGTCCTGAATGAATAAAGATTTTGATGTATCACCCCTTCCTTCCCATAAATAAACTCCTATTTAAGAATGAGTATACTTCCAAAATATGAGTTAGAATTGGAGTAAAATAATTCAATATTGACTAATCTTATTAAATTTACCTTAGTTTTGTTAAAATATGTAATTTTATTTAAACATAAATTGTTAGAGATGCATTTTACCACACTTTTATTTAAATGTGCTCTTGTTAACCTGTAAGAAACAAACAGGTTGTACTACAAAAATATTAGATGCTATTAAATAAATTATGGTTCTTATAAAGGTACTATATGTTAACAATGGGTTATTTTATGGCTAATTTCATAAGAATGTATATTGTTCTGATTATATCTATTGGATACATACCATTAGTGATATGTTATTACATGATGTGATTCTCTAATAGTGTATATTATTCTGATTAAACTACCTTAATTCTAACATTGAAATGTTATGAATATAGTTTTGTAAATCTTCATCCATGTGAAGTTTGAATCACTTGTTAAAACATAGTATTTATTTTAATCCATATCGATTCTAAAAATTCATTCATTTTTGTTGCGGAGAAATTTAGTTAATGAAGCCCAACTCGAAAGGAACTTGAATGTTTCAAATTAGAAGTTCTTATGACATATGTTGAGATTAAAGAACATGTAATATCTTAGTGAAAGGTCCAGGTTAGTCATAGCCCTCCTTGTCAGTTTCATGTTAAGTAAAAGATGCATTGACTAGTTTTGTATGAAGTAGAAAAAGTTCAGGTTAGTTATAGTCCTGATTGTCATGTAATTTTTTACTCTATTCATTAAAACTTGATTGAACCTATAATGTTGACATGATACCATATGTTAAATATATCTTACAGTACTAACCATAACTAGAATATTATGCTACAAACTTGAACATTACACCACGAAGTAGAATTTATGACTTTGTTTCAATAATAATTGACATCGTTACTATGTTTAATGTTATACGTTTGTCTTTTATCTGGTTTTCTATTGAAACCAACTCTTTAATACAATGACATGATTATTTTTTTTTAATATTTTATTTCAAACACAAAAGATTGGAGATGGATTTTTTAGCATAAATTTGTTTATATATATATATATATATATATATATATATATATATATATATATATATATATATATATATATATATATATATATAGCACTACATATTTTCATAATTAGAACAATACTATGTTTAGTGTTTTATGTTAAGTATTGGTGATTCAGATATTCTCCATAATGAGGAAAATCAATCGGAAACCCAGGTAGATTTTTTTTTACCAATATCAGTTATTCTTATAGAATATTGATCATAGATTTATTAATTCCAATTATTAACATCATGTTGTTGATTAGTTCATGTTACCGCATATTATTCTTATTGAATATTGAGCATACATTTATGATTAAATTCATATGAATGCACATTATTTTTATTATATGTTAATGTGGTGGTATATTATTTTTTGTAGTTCTAAGTGACAATGTTGCAGCACAATATGGCTCTTGCAAACAATTCATTTGACCTGATGGTTATTTCTTTTGGATTCTAGTGGATGAAAGGAACTTGAATATTTGAATCTAGACTTTTTCAACTATAAGTATCGAGATTCATGGATATGTAATAGATTTTATATGTCAGAAACATGTAATAGACTTTTTATGGTTGTTAGTGCATTGTTATTTAACTATAACTTGATAAGAGTTTTTGAGATTCATATTCATCCCTTTGTTTAACAAGGTAACCATATGATGAAGATTTATGATACTATGTTGAAATTTTGTTTTCAAAATATGAATGGTTTTCTAATTATTGAGATTCTTTGTTTTAGTTTTATCGACTTTTGCTTTTGATTTTTCCATTTAATCAATTCATTTACATGAACAAAAACCAACACCATTCTTGTAACATTAACTCTTAATTCTATCATATTACATATTCTAAAATCATAATATGACACACAATTTTAGAATATGACACATAATTTTAGAATATTTTACATTACCTCATTATTAATCAAGTGCTATCACAATACTTTACAAAGAGGTTCAAAACAAATTGTTTCTAACAAAAAGAAAAATGTATAAAATCATATATTATTATTTAACAAAAAGTTTGAAGCAAGTTGTTTCCAACAAAATCATAATGTCTAAAATTATAATATGACACCTAATTTCAGAATATTTCACATTACTTCAGAATATTGCACACAATTTTGGAATATTACATTTTAACAACATAATATTAAATATTGAATATTTAGAATTACTAGAATAATAACATATCAAGGAGTTTTAAACAAGTCTAGATTTAATTAAGCATTATTCTATTAGAATATTCAACATACTAGTTAGAATATCCTACACCATTATTATATTAGAAGATTATGCATATAACTTTTGAAAATAGATAACATATAATATTATTCTAGTAGAATATACACATCATTTTCAAGTAATTAATCAAATTATTCTATTAAAAACATAAACATTATTTAATTAGAATAGTTTGCACAAGGAAATCTTTAACAATGAACAATATTTTCAAGGAATAGTTTGCACAATGTTCTCTATATATATTATCATCTTTTCATACTAGAATAAATTGAACAATGTTGTGTACATCTAATTACATGATATATTTATCCTTTCGACATCTAAATTAGAATTTGACAAAAAAATATGCTCCAAAGTGAGTTTCTTATTTAATTTCACAAATGTATCCATATATGTTGATTTTAAGCATTTTGATCATTATCCTCCATTTCACTATCTTCGGTTTCAATCCTTTCCTCTGTCCCTTGATTTTGGGTTCTACCATTCCAACATGCGCTTATCCACTTTCTGGCTTATTGGTACTTCAAAAAATTGTACTCGAAAATAAGACATTGAATTGTTTTGCCAATTCCATGTTCTAGTTTCATTTGGAAACATCGATATACAATTAAAAACAATTTCTTCCATATTCTTTTTTTTCTACAAAAACTTTCTAGAAGGCCTTTTCAAACATTTCTTCATGTTCCTGAAAAACAATAAGACACTAAAATTATAAGTATAACTTATTAAATGAAATCATAATATTCAGTTGAATAATAAGTTATGAAGTACCATACGATCTATCATATCAGAATGGTAGAATATCAATTAAGAACCAAAAGCATGCCATATCAGAATATCTAGAATTACGAAAAATAGCAACATACTTTAATCTTTCTACTACTATAAACAATGTACTTTACTTCTTACTCATTATAGCAACATATTTTCAGAAAGGCTAGAATATTATACTAGAAGCTAATATATAAAACGTAATTCCTAGAATATTTTACTACACAAATCAAAATGACTTGAATAATATGATATATAAAATCAGAATGACTAGAATATTGTACTAAACATCAATGTTTTAAAATTCATCATCAGTTTCTCTATTACAGACATCGATAAGGAATTTCGATATTTCAACATTAATTTTCAGCAATTCATCTTCAATTTATCTACTACCGAAGGATTATCATAAAGGATTGATTACTTATCAATTTTATATAATTTCATATCAGAAAATCGATTTTCAGCAATTCATCATCAAAGAATTTTGCTATTACTGAAGGATTATAAGCAAGTTTTGATTTTCAACAATTTACTAATATATCATAAACTTTGCTATTACATAAGATTATCAACTCATCGGCAATCGATTTACAACAATTTATGATAAAAATGGGAATGAACATGATACTAAACAAAATGGCTAAAATATTATATTAGAAGTTAATATAAAAAACCGAATGGCTAGAATATTATACTAGAAGTTAATATACAAAATAAAATTACATATTTTACTACACAAATCAAAATTAAAAGAATAATATACTATACAAAATCAGAATGACTAGAATATTGTACTAAACATCAATGTTTACCAATTCATCTTCACTTTCTCTATTATAGACATCTATAAGTAATTTCGAGATTACATCGGTTTTCAACAATTCATCATCAATTTCTCTACTACTGAAGGATTATCATAAATAATTGATTTTAGACATCGAATTTTTGTAATCTCACATTAGAACATCGATTTTCAGTAATTCATCATCAAAAAAATTTGCTATTACTAAAGGATTAAAAACAATTATCGATTTTCAGCTATTTATCATAAATTTTGCTATTACATAAGGATTATCAACAACTCATAATCAATAGATTTCATTAATTCAACGTAAACATGAGAATGACTACCATACAAACTATAATATACAAAACCAGAAGGACTAGAATATTATACTAGAAGCTAATACACAAAACCAAAAAACTAGAAATTTTTACTACACAAATCAAAATGATTAGAATAATATGTTATACAAAATCAAAATGACTAGAATATTATACTAAACATAAATGTTTAACAATTCATGATCATTTTCTCTCTTACATACACTGATAAGGAATTTCTAGATTTCAACATTTATTTTCAACAATTCATCATCAATTCTATATTATCAAAGGATTATTGTACATGATCGATTTTCAGCAATTATTCATCAATTTTTCTATTATAAAATAAATATCAACAAGAATCAATGAAAAACTCATCAACAACTTCGATATTTAGCAATTCATCATCAAAATTAGAATGGATAGAATACTAACTCTAGCATACAAAACTCAGAATTACT